>NC_142125.1:14027500-14382500 GCF_056152115.1 Neolamprologus brichardi | reverse complement strand
GTTGTTTTATTGTTAGATAGCTGCAAATGGCACCATCATAGGTGCAGAAGTTATTGGGTACAGTAGGAACATGTCATTAGCACTGTGAAATAGCACTTTTTATAGACAAGTCTCATAAAGTGATTTAAAATCGCAATGCATAGCTTACGAAGCCATCCAATACAGAAATTCAAAAGATTTTGGAATTCTATGTCGGAGGGGCTGGAATCTATCCAAGCTGCCATCGGGTGAGAGGTGACATATGCTGTGGGGGCAGGTTGCCAGCTGATCGCTAGGCACATTCAAAACCAGTAGAATAAAATTTAAAAGGTGCAATTCTTAGAACAAGGTTCAGGCTGAGAGGAGAAAAAGTCCAATAAAGTATGTAATTGGGAGAAAATGATGATTTTTTTGAAATAAGTTTTCATTAGGTTTCATATAACATATAACATACTCCCAGTATTTACATGACAGAAAAAAGGGGCAGCTTGGGTTAGGGTTGTTTTAGGAGTGAATGACATGTGCATGATGGAAATAACTAAAAGCAATGGATTAATCTATTCAAATGTAGCTTGTTGAAGGTTAGGTCTGCACGCAAGCAGATTCATTTAGAAAGGTCAACATTCACAGCTGTATATCCACAGCATAGCAATAAGTTAAAGATTTTGCTTCTGAAGTTGTTTGCTTTGGGCATATTGATTTCTACATTTCTAATCATTCATCTAATATGTATGGTTAATGCATAATTAACACACGATCTCTGCCACTAAAAACGGCTCTGCTGAGTTTAATAAGTAATCTGATTGTTTTATTTGTGCCATCAGTCTTACACTAAAATTAGCTCAACATCAAATTAAATTTATTGTAACAGTGTTTGCATAGTTGGTTGTTTCATTTACTCTTAAACATTTAGTTTTGAGAAATTTGCAGCACTCTAAAACTGAAAACTGTGTCAGAGAAAAAGATGTAATTGCAGACTTTTAACCACAAATAATCGTAAATGTAACTTTATTGAATTCCTATATGATATAACCCTTCTGTTCCAGTCTCACGGCACTGTATGAATACACTCAAGAAGGAGGGGATTTTTTTTTCCCCAGCACTGTTGATTCTTGTTGATGGCTCTGTGGTAAACCTTTTGGAAGGAAAGGCATTTATCTCCTCACGTTGGTGTAAATGCACTTACTCCAGTGCTTTCTTGTGTCCCACACAACAGCAGACATCTTGCTGTGAACTTAACGATTCAGCACTCACACATCAGACTGAGAGGCAGGAGAGAACATCGGAATATTTGATTTCTCGTCAAGCAGCTGAGCATAAATATCACACTGGAAAATGTCCAATAAGTGATTTACAATCTGCGGTTCTTACTGAAAATGTTTCTCGTAGTATGTACTTTATATAGCTTTCCTTTTCAGATCAAATGGTAGCAACTGATGAGCAGATACATTGGGGCTATATGTAACTAACTGCTTAATTCATCTTGGACAGGATTCATAGCCCCCTGCTGCAGTACAACTTGCTCTGTGCTTACACTGACAATTACAGTATAAGTGGTTGTGAAATACTGTTAACTTCTAATTAGTCCTACAAGTCAGCTTTATTAACTGCTGTACTTCAGGGAATCTGTGATCTGTTGGAATACTTTTGGAAATAACCATATTTTCTGTCTTAACCAGTCTGCCAGGGTGATCAATATTGTTTTCATTTATTTATGAAGATGTTCCAGACATGGTTTTCTAGCTTAAGCCAAGCACAAACCAATCTTTTGTTTTAAGAATGCATCAAATATTTGTTCACTGTGAAACTTCTCAGGAAATGAACAGATAATTGTAACCTGACTTGTCCTACATTTCATTTTTCTGTCCATGTTTTAGTCTGATATAAGACAGATTTGGCAACTTGTTAACGCAACCATTTTCCAATAGAGAATAATCATTAGAGTACCTGTTTAAACCAAATTAATTTTGACTCCATTTGTATTTAAGTAGTGTCTCTAAAGTGCAAAAACGAAAATAAGAAAAATACAAAAATGGTGAGTGTCCTTTTAAAATATCCTTATTGCAGCTCACAGTTTGCTTTACAAAAGCTTGAGAAGGGCATTAATACTAATCGTCTTTCTTTGGGGTGTAAGTCTGTTGGTGTTTCCTGTGGAATTCGGTTAGTGTGCATGAAAAGAAGTGCAGCCTTGTATTCTTAAGTCTCAGTCACACCTGTGGTTGCTGGGAAAACTGTGTAATCCTTGACCAGTTGGTAGGTGGTTGCGGGGTATCGCCCAAAGAGAATGCTGCAGAAAAAACCTTGTAATTGTTGGTTGCTGCTATAAAGCACAACTTTTGCTTTGAAGGCAAACAATCTACAAGAGTGTTTGCAGCCAAGTCGGCATCTTACATGCAAACTACAGGAAACCATGGCAACGTCCTAGCAAGCAATCAGAAGGAGGCTGTCCGTTACCATATACCCCTTTGAGGTCACTTTCACTTAGTGACTTCCAGCAAACTTTAGTAACCACCTGCCAACTGGTCAGGGAAAAACATTTTTCCCCAGCAACCTGTGGCTGCCAACATATTGCCGACAGAGGCTTTTGCAATCAATTTCAGTGCCAGCTAGCAGCCTCTGCAACCATTCAATGACTGGTATCATGGCAGGGTGTATGTCAACCAGATGTGGGCCAGGCCTGGCGTAGATGGCACTGTTTATGTGATGGTGTTACATCCTCACATGAAGGCTAGGCGAAGAGGGTGGGGGACAGTAACAGCTGGATCCAGGTTGAAATGAAAAGGACTCCAGGCAGAGGTGTTTAACACAAAATAAGTCTTTATTATAACCAATAAACCAATAACCATACAAACAATACCAACAGAAAGAGGCAGCAACGCTGCTTTGAAGATAAATCAAACAGGCCAACCCAAAGAAATTGTGGCCACTTCAACCAAGAAAACAATTATAAGGGTTCAACAGAAAAAGACAGCAATGCTGCTATTAGAAATAAACCAGGCAGGCCAGTCCAACAAAAAGGAGGCCGCATGCCACATCTCCGGTTCTGCCGGAGGTTTCTTCCTGTTAAAAGGGAGTTTTTCCTTCCCACTGCCAAAGTGCTTGCTCATAGGGGGTCATATGATTGTTGGGTTTTTCTCTGTACCTATGAAGCGCCTTGAGGTGACTTTTGCTGTGATTTGGCGCTATATAAATAAAATTGAATTGAATTGAATTGAATCTGGCCCAATTGTGCTTTGGTTTATGTGGCCCAGGCACATAGAAAACAGGTCTGGCCCGGATCCAGCATCAAGCTGGCACTTCTGACTGACTGGTGTCATGGCAGGGTGTATGTCAACCAGATGTGGGTCAGGTCTGGCAATGATGGCACTATTTATGTTCCTATTTTCCTTTTTTAGTTAGAAGACCAAAATGCCATGTTGCAATACTATACTGCTATGGTAGCCAACATTTCAAATGCAGGTTTGACAGGTTTGTGATTGTACACTTTTTGCAAAACCTAGTGAGATGTACACATGTTTACTACTGTGGCTTTAGCTCAGGAGGTAGAGCAGGTCACCTACTGATCGGACGGTGACTGGTGTGATCCCTGGCTCCCCTAGTCTGCATGTCAAGAGTGTGAATGTGTATGAATGTATTTAGGAAGCACTCCGTTTAGAGAAAGTGTGTGATTGGGTGAATGTGGCATGCTTTATAGAGCACTTTGAGTAATCCATGAGAGTAGAAAAGCACTATATAAGAATCAGTGCATTCACTATCTGAACACAGTTTCGTCATGTTACTTTTGCACTATTATGTTCACATAATGGCACATTTTGTTATGGCTTGATTAAGGTACACATTAGGCTGACATCTGGGGCCAGAGCTGAAACTGTTCTGGGTCGGCACAGGGCCACCAGTGTGTCTGCAACTGTCCTTGTGCTGGCCCATGTGTGGATTACCTCAGGCAAACCTGATCTGGGCCACCAAAGGGCCGTCATTCTTTGCGGTATGTGGGACATGTGTAAGCACATTGTGTGGGCCAGATCTGGGCCATACGAATTTTGCTATGCGGGACCTAGTGGTTGCCAGGGGGTCACCTCCCTTTCTCTTGGCTTATCATATATAGTTTAGAGCACTATACCACAGAGCGTCAATCAGATGTCAGTCTCAAAAGTCCTCATTCAACACATGAACTACAACGAGGCGTGGAAGAAAATGTTTGAGAACCGCTGCCGCAATGATACTCTAGATAGGCAAAACCAGCTGGTTAGCAGCAACTGAATTTTCAAAACAGGAGCGATTGCCCAATAAAAAATCAAGCTCATCCTCTGGGATGGATGAAACAACAAAAATTTTAAAAAAAGAGCAAAATATATTTGGAGGTCATTTGTCCATCTTATAGCTTTATGTGGGAAACAATGCCACCAGCTGGCTAACACTAAGTTCGCAAAAGCAAACAAGCTCAAATAAAGTAATGTAAATACTACGCCTGAACTGTGTTTTAGATTTTTTACATAAGGAAACCTTTTCGAAATTCATTCAGTTAATGTAACTTTATATATGCATAGCCCAGTTCAAGACAGTAACAAAGAAGATATTTATAGTATGCATATGCATCATAAAAAAAACTATTGTGCTTAACTTTTTCTTTTGCAATGGAAGGTTTTGGGAGGATGCATTTTAGTTGGTGGGACAACAAATATATCACCAGGCCTAACCCACACAGATCTGACCTGGATTTAGCTCGAGTATACTGTATATGTGATCCAGACACCTTTAGATTTATTGGAAAGATAGTTTTCACTTTTGACAGAGGCTAACTGTTTGGACTTTTGAACCTATATCTATACCCAATCTTTAACTTGATATCAGTGTTCTTGTTTAAGTCAGTGTAGAACATTTCCTTGCCCCTCTTCATGTCATATCAGAGTACTCACAAAAACTTGTTTTAGCCTTTTGTTTTTAAAGCTTTGCTTTTATAACATGTCGCTTATGGAGTTCAACAATTTCTCATTTGCACTGGTCAAACGGATGTTGTGTCCAACTCGGGGCAGGCTTTGACTTGTTTGCTCCATATGTGTTAATGCTCCGGCAGCCCACTCACTGTCTGAAACCTCCTATGCAGCAGAAACTGTTCGGAAAAAAATGTCTGCCTCCGAGTAGCACAGACATTTAAGCTAGCTTGCACTGTAACACGTCCTCCTACTCACACCTCAGAAAAGTCAACCACACAGCTATATATCTCAGTGTATGTTGACTTTTTATGTCTTCACAGATTATATGCACATACTGTATTTCTAACTTTAGGCATTGGATTTATAAATACCCACTGTGTGCCAAAAGAATATCTTAATAGCTAATCTTCATCAGAAAATTCTTTGCTTGAAGCACTTAATAAAAACATATTCAAGTCAGCTGTTGTTGCTGTTATTAGAGCTTTGAGCAGGTTTATGCATAATTGGGTGAAAGTGGCTGCTAAATTTCTGTCCAAGCAGTTAATCCTCCTTTTAGGTCTGTGTTGTGCATCGTTACACAGTTAAGAGGAATATTTACTAAAGCAATCCAGAGTAAATCCTTGGCTTGGGGCGGCATCACCAGGTTTGTCACCATATGGTGTGAGCCTCCAACCCTCCAGTCATCCACCTAAACTGTGCTGTCAAGCTGCAGCTCTTTAAAACACAAGACAGAGTTTACTGATTAACATTTTCAGACTGCACAGCTCTGAAAATTAGGCCTTGGCTTTATGTACAAAATCTGTTATTCTTAAATGATTCATGTGCTCCAATATGTTAAGACTGGGAATTATACTTCTGATATTTATTTCATGGTATCATGCCCTTGGAAACAAATAGAACTTTATGCTGAGAATGAAATATTAAAATCAGATCTGTAAAATAAATAAGTAGAAAGACCAGTATACATATTTACAAGAGACATGGTATGATAGTTGAAAATAAATGAGGGCTCATCTAGCCTCTACTTAGAAAATGATGTACAATGAGGCAAAAAGTGCTCTGGGATATTTTGATGAAATTATTTATGAGTTTAAATAAATCATTTATTCACCCAAGCTTAGACTATTTATCTAAAATGAATGCACCCTGCATTAGTTTTCATAGCTCAGCATTTAGAGATGTTTTCAAAGAGGAACTGTGGAATAACCAATCCCGTATGGGGGGAACACAGACAATGTCAATAAGTGTTAGAGCACATTCGAGCCTCGGCCGAGAGAAAATCTTTTTTTCTTCTTTTTTATTTGAGGATACTGACCACTTCTGACTTGCGTGTCATGCATTACAAATATAATTTCTCTGCATTTATCTTCAATATTTCAAGACTGTTTTCCACAAGTCAGCAAGCTCGCTTGAATGTATTGAATTTTAATGAGATCAAAGCTTATTTTGCCAAAGTGTGCATATCAAAAGTAGGACAGCAGCCTATACATAGTCCCGTGTAACCAATTAGAATAGATGTGTGGAAATGAGTCTGATGATTATGTCATTAGGAATGATGAGGGTCCAGAAAACACGGGGAATCAGCAGAGAGTGGAAACGAGCAACGCGCTGCTTAGTGTGGATATACACAATCGTCACACTCCGTACCAATAAAAACTGTTGCATTTAAAACATTTAACCCGTTTTTTCTTCGCCGCATTTCACATATCAAACGGCTGTTTTTGAAAAGCGCTCTGTCTTATAACTGCAGGGTACACTTTGTACGCTTTATACTCTCACCCCCTTCCCTGGCCTGCCGCCCCTCCACTCTTCGTTTCTGAAGAAAGCTAGGTGTTAACACTACAGAAGCAAGAAGAGTGAGAAAAAAATCCTGCAGGTACCCTGTGGGTATCTTTCAAATTAATCGTCTGGCTGGTCTGTCTTATGTGCAGTTTTGAAACATTAACAAGACCTTTGAGAGCAGGGGAGAAGGGAAGAGGGAGAGGGAAAGAGAGCAGGACATGGCATGATGGTCTTTAATGTTTTATTGAACAGATACAAATTATTTTGGCCCTGGCCTTCGCTGTTTGGTGGAAATCAGTGAGAAAGCACGTCAGGGCATGCCATGGGCACTGTGTGGGGACAAAAGAGGAGCCGTGTGATTGAGGGTCTGAAGCTTAAAGCCACATTCGCTTTACTTATTTATTTCTTTTCTGAGGAAAACAATGCCACAAGAAATTCTCCAGGAAAAAAAAGGCTGGAAACGGATGGAAATGAGCATCTGAATGCCTCGGTAGAGGAAAAATGCATCAGACAATATGGTGATGAAATTAATCCTGAAAATTAGCTAGTATTGGAGATGCTTTATTTTTATGTTAATGAATAACTGAATGTGTTGTTATGGTAATAGATTTAGATTTTTATGAATACATTTCATCAGGCCTTTATTATTTATTAGAATCATTGCACACTTTAATGTTAATAAAGTGCCACACCGTTATAGCTTCATATCCTGAAATTAGACTTAATGTAGACCTTAATTTAATTAAGTGTGTATTTTTATTTCATTTAGTCTGGTAAACACTCTTTTGTCTAATGGGTGATGCCTTAGTGGCTTACTAATGCTGTAATTCATGGACGGCTATAACAAAGCTTTCTGCAATGCCTAAATCAGCTGTGCATATGTGACAGCTGAAAGCAGCACAAAATCTCTCTGTCAAGACAAATGTGTAGGATTATGGAAATCTAATTGTCTTTCACATATTAATGGCAGCACTTAAATATTTCACTCAAGTGTGATGTTGACTGATTTTGCGAAGAAATAAAAGACTAAAACCTGACCAAAAAAATTGTGAAATCTGCACCCTATTAGTTTATAACCATCTGCTGATTATCTGTGAAAACATTTAAATTTGCATGGGACATTAATAATTTTCTAACTATTATTTCTTTCTTCATTTGATTGTAATGGAGACATTTCTTCTCGTTTTTTGACAGCGGTGGACAGTGAAAGGCAAATCATTAATTAAAATCCTTCTTGGTGTGTGAGCAAACAAAGTTGTTCTGCTATGCCGTGCACAAAATGAGGGTTGTGAAATTCAGCTTTTGCAAAAAAAGGGAGGAAGTTAAAAATGATCTTGACACTTGCCAACAGCAACTTGCAGACTTATTTATTATTGAAGCAACAGTATAAAAATATAAGCAAGTGCTGTAAACTTTAAATTGCACTAGAACAGCCCACATTTTATCATCAACAAAGTGGAATGTGCAGTAGTGATGGCATCAATGCTTATGGCTCAGTGTTATTAAGCATGATAATAGCAGCAGGTATGATATGACCCGAGGGAAGCAGCTGAAAATCTCTAAAGAGAGGATGATCTGAACCCCTGCCTGTTATGCATTGAGTTTTTCCTTTCCAGTCACCTTTCTCGCTCACTATGTATTAACAGACCTCTCTGTATTGAATCATATCTGTTATTAACCTCTGTCTCTCTTCCACAGCATGTCTTTTATCCTGTCTTCCTTCTCTCACCCTAACCGGTCGCAGCAGGTGGCCGCCCCTCCCTGAGCCTGGTTCTGCCGGAGGTTTCTTCCTGTTAAAAGGGAGTTTTTCCTTCCCACTGTCGCCAAAGTGCTTGCTCATAGGGGGTCATATGATTGTTGGGTTTTTCTCTGTATCTATGAAGCGCCTTGAGGCGACTTTTGTTGTGATTTGGCGCTATATAAATAAAATTGAATTGAATTGAATTATAAAAGTCCACAAGCTGGACCTGAGACCTCCTAAAATTAGTTCACATTTTGTAATTGCCAGCACAGAAAACATTTCAGATTAATTGTTAGCTGTTTCTGCTGGTAATGTAGCAGTGGATGCACATGCAGCTATCAATAAACCAGTACTCTGATACTGAAGAAAACATCACATCTGATCGTTCTTGGGCAAGTTCTTTGAAATGTCTTTTTTTTTGTGTGGTGATTTTTCTCAAGTGGTTGTATTGACGCTTGTTCGTGTGCTTTTTGCCCTGCTGAATGTTCACGGCCATCATAGAGGCATGAGCTGAATTACCAGGAATATCAAGAAATACTTTAGTCCCAGTTTTCTCTGTAATGTTAATCCCATCAAATTTCATGTGTGACGTTAGCACAAGACTGTAATACTTTTCAGTCAGCCAGCAACCTCTGTACAATGCAACAATACATTTGGAAGAATGTGGAAGAATGACCAATAAGCCAGTGTTACTACCCAGTCAGGAAAAATGGATTAAAAGAATAATTTCGCTCAAATTTCCTCAAAATGTCCAATACTATCTATCAGTTCTTTGATTTTCCTGGAATGCTATCTCTACATGTCTGCTCCTACTCTATAAGCAGCTAATGAGAGAGACCGAGGCAAACTGAGAGCAGGGTATTTGATAAAGCTCCCACTAAAAGGAAATGACAACAAAGAGATTCACTACCTTGATTTCACTTGTTGTCCTTAGAGTGCAGTCACTGTTTATGCATGATTAACACACCTGCTAATTCAATTAGTCTAACAAGTCATGGTATAACACAAAACTGGTTCTAATGTGTTAATGATGCATTTACATTGTTAATGCAAAATACTTTTTCATGTTCAGCATATAAATGATTCCTTTAGGATTGAGATCAGTCTATTGTCATTAAAGCTGTTAGGATACCCCACTCGCGTTTGTGCCGGCGCGGAATCAGTACTCAAAACCCTAATGTACCTGCTAATGGATGTTGGTATTAGTACCAGGAAGTCTAATTCTGTCCAACTGGTGATGAGGTACATTGTGCTGGCTGTGTTAACACAGTTGTACGTCTGATGTTAACAGCGGTTTACATGACAGATCTAGTTAAGAGATCTCTTCCACAGTCAGCGCCGCTGTAATCTTTTCCTGCAAACAAAAGCACACATGAAAAAATAACCAGTGACACCAAACTCTGTCTTTTATACTTTGGAAACATTTAAAACATACCTATGAATTGTTAGAGTACGGAGACCCGCAGGGGACATTGGAGAAAAAAAGACATAGGGGAAAAGAAGGAAAAAAAAGAAAGGAAAGAAAGGGAAAAAAAAGAAAAGAAAAAAAAGGAGAAAAAAAAATAAAGTTGAAGTTTTGCGAGATCTCGCAAAAGTTTTGGCCGCATTCAGGCCGCAAGCTCGAAGCCGACCGGGAGGTCGAGGCATGATGTGCCGGGAGCACGGTGTTCCTCCCGGCTGTAGTGGGCCTCGACCTCCCGTTTGCTTAGAGATGGTGGGTAACAGACGTCTCCGAAAACATCGGAGCACTTTTGCAAATATGTGATGTCATGATAAACCGAGCAGATATTTGACGTTTACACAACTACATTCACGCCTCAAAATATCTTAAAAGTTTATTTTGTGACCCAGAAAGAGTAATATTAAAACTAAGTAGCTCCCGCCATTGTTTGAAACGAATTGGCTGGGCTGCGCTATGAATTCTGGGATAGGTTGGGTTACAAAGGATACACCTACTCGGCCTTCAAATGCGACCTGCGAAGTATCCAGTCCATGTCCCGAGTTAGTTTCGCGAGAGTTCATCTTAATTTTTTTTTCTCCCATGTCCCTGGCGGGGCTCCATATTAGAGTTACTTTAAGTAGAAGATTATTTTCCCAAACATGCTAAATGCAATTTTGTGTTTCTAACGTGCTTTTAACATGCCTTTCCAGTTTTTCAATTTAATGTATACTGTTGGATGATGCACACATAGGACGTGCCCACAATTCCAAATATTGGGGTCAGTACTCCATGTGAGCCAAAACTCAGGATTGACACTGCTCTAAATTGTGTTTTTTCTACCTTCAAATCTTTATAAAGTCATAACCTTGTGTGAGAGCCAGTTTGAAGACATAAGTGTACAATCGTGTCAGTTTTTACTGCCATGCCAAAGATGCATCAGTGCTGCACCTCAGAGCTACCCAGATTATACCGAGGGAGATGCTGAAACAGCTTGAAAACATGACACTTTTCTGAGAAAACTCTTCCCCAAAAAAACTTCTTCTAGTCCTATACCACTGCTGGTACAGTGATTTTGCCTGAGAGGTGACACCTATCCTTCGAGACAATACTGGAGCAAATATCCACACCATCACCTATGAATGACGATGGAGCTGTGGTGTGGTCACAGTTTATGTTCAATCTGGTGATCATAACGGTTCCTTTAAAGGAACAGCTTGTTTCAGAGAGAACATGAACCGAAGGGCTCCACTAGGCCTGGTGTTAGATCTGTGTTATGTTTGAATTAAAACCATTACAACTTCTCCCAGAAAAACAAAAAACAAAATTACAGAGCGTGAAATTAGCACAATAGCGAACCCCCTTTAAATTACAGATTGGGGGGTTTCAGCCCCCACTTGTTGCAGTATATGGCTGCCCCTTGAGCCTGGTTCTGCCTGTGGTTTCTTCCTGTTAAAAGTGAGATTTTCCTTCCCACTGTCACCAAGTGCTTGTTCATAGGGGGTTATCTGGTAATTGGGATTTTCTCAGTATTAGTTTTTTAACTTTGCAATATAAAGTGCTGTGATGTGACTGGTTTTGCAATTAAAATACTATAATTTATTACTATAAAATATATAATTTATACCCTTATTTACTTGGTGCCTTGTTAGTACTACTATACTTAGAAGCCAAATTAATCAGATATCCATACCGGATTTATGATGGATCTGCAGTGAGAATCTATATTTGACAAAGGTCCACATTTTAACCACAGACAAAAGAAAGTAGTCCCATCACAAGTGTGCATCCTGTACAGTCTTTCTTTACGGTGGATTGTTCCGTGGAATGAAAGACAGTCGGCTTCTCCCATTGATGGACTGATGCATACATTAATAAGAACGACTGACGTGCACATCATGTGCTTTCAGGTTTAGCTTTGCGGGGTCCTAATGTGAAAGTGCAATAGTTCACTTGTTATGAAATTTTCATCATCATCTTCCTTAAAGAAAGCCTGCAAAGTAGCCATTAGACAGACAATTTTAATAATGAAGAGGGAAAACTAGTTGAGCTTAGGTTCTTTGTTTAATTTGAATTTGATTGTAGGAGGCAGAAGTAAAACTTTGAATGCAGCTTTTTTTTTTTGTATGACTGGCACACAACTGTATTATTGAATGTGTAGCCCATTCTGTTACATTTCATGGTCCATGTGGGATTTAGATGCTGTCGAAGTTGGGTTCCTGTGGGAATGCTGGTTGGAGAGTGGAACATGTAAGAAAAAGGATGCAGCGAAGATTTACCTGAGACTAAGAGGAACTGAGACGAGATGTGCAGACGAGATGCGCAGTATGTTACGAACGTATTTTACACTGTAAATATAGTAAGCGAAAAAAGGCAGGAATCCTAAAAACTGCTCCAAACTGTGGGTGTGCATGGGGACACAGCAATTCTTCCTGTTATGTACCATAGTGGACACATGCTTTCTGTAAAAACAGTAAAACTTGGTGCAAAACCTTACATACCTGCTACTATACAGAAAAATACTGTCACATTATGTTGTATGAGACAATAAAACTCGCATAGCTGAATGCAAATTATTTGATCTTTAATTGAATTCAATTAACATTTCCCATTCTTCACACCACACTTTCACTGCTGGATTGAAGTTCTAGATGCAATTCAACACTGAAAAATGAACACATGCACAAAATGCATATTGTATATAACTAAAGAGTTACTTACAGGAGATGTGTATTTAAGGTTATAGATCAGTCTGAATTTGCAAACCTAAAATGTACTACTATGTACTACTGATTTTAAACACTGATTTACAGAAGCTTAAACAGTGATACAAACAATCTGCGGTCACAGAACATTCACTTTCATACAAAACTATAATATTTACTCTCTTATTAAGCAGTATTTTATGAAACTTGAACTCATAATAAAACTTTGTGTTGCGTCCTCATACAGAGGACTTTGAAAGAGTGTTTACCAGATATGAATAAGAAAGTAGAAAGTCGTGTTTTTAGAAAGAATTTATCATTAGATCAATAAATCATTGTCGCAGCACCTACCCTTGACACATTGGTTTACATTTATCTTTCTTTTGCTGTCACTCCTGATTATGTCATTGTGATTATGTGAAATATCTTTGATTGAGGAGCAACAACTCAGTTTTGCTGAATTCATATGAAGTGGAAGGAAATGTGTAGACTAGGAGGCGGTGTTTTTCACATGTCCTGTTAATTAGAATCTATGAAGCAATTAAGAGCACAGGTCAGGTCACTGATATAACTTCCCACCTGAGACTTAACAATGACAAATCATTTCAGGGGTGTGTGGTTTTAATGTCTAAATAAAAACACAAGATGTGCAACTGTACAATAAAGTAACAGATTGTGTGAAATTTAATTAAAATATCTTGAACATGACCACCATTTTCACTATTTATTGAACATTTTGCTTAACGTGTTTGAACTCCACCACCACAAACACAGTTACAGAAAATCTTTATACCATTTATTTGCATTTATTTTACATTAAATCTCTGTATCATACATATAGATTTTAGTTTATTGTTATCTATCTTGTGTCCTGTTGTGTAGCTGGAACTATTTAGAGCAATTTAGAGGTATTTTGTTTTGTGACATTGTATTGTATATTTCTTTCTTCTCATTAGGTCGTTTTTCAGAAATTTCCCATAAAGATGGCAGTCTTTCCTATTATACATTATTTTGGTCCTTCATTTGACCTGTTTAATCTGTTCCAGTTCATTTAGTGGACAGTGGACATATCTATTTAGCTTTCTTAATCCAAATCTATGGTATGAGTAATTAGTTGATTCATTTAAAATTGAATATTTAAGGTAGGACTCTTCCTTTGGGCTCCAAATGACCTCAAATCAGCTTACAAAGCTTTAGCAAAGTTGACTCTTCAACCATTTTTCTTTTTGTTAGGTGTGATCTGTTTTTATTTTCATAGCTATATTAGGGATATATGTTCTCCAAAACATCTTGGGATAGTTTGGGGACAAATTAGACAGAATAATTTTTATTGGTCAATTTTCAATGACTATTTTTTTTGACTATCTAAAGAACATGATTTGCTAATGTTATAATTTCATTAGATACTTGAATACAAAATCTAAAATAATCTAAAATCTAAAAAAAATAATAATCTAAAATTAAACTAAATTGTTGCACTCCTGCAGATCAAGATGTATTTTTAAACCAGTTGCAACAATTCAGTTATGGAAAAATGGAAAGTATTAATTATAATTTTTAATTTAAGCTTTTTTTAAAAATGAAATAAAAATGCTGCAGTCCCCAACCTTTAAACAGAAAGATGTCCATAATAGTTTAAAAAATTCACTGTAACAGAACAAGCTGTAACACCTTGTAATAATATTAATGCTATTGCTTTAAAAAAATATTGTATTTTGATGTCAGTAGACGTGAGAACAAACATAATGCCAGAAGCTTCTTCATTACATAGACAGAAAAAGTTGCCACCGTTTCATTGGAAACAAACATTGCTTTGGGCCCCTTTGTAAACTGCACACAGCTGCTATTTCGAGTGATGGGAGCTCCACCTTGTCACAACAATTCCCTTAAAGAGGAACAGTTTAATGTCAACAATATTTTCTCCATCTGCCTGCTCATGAAAACCTTCCAATCCACAGGGAAAATGTTTCTCCTATTCCAAAAGGAAAAACACAATAGAAAAAAAGATGAACTGATAACATCAATGGCAGATTGCAGTCAAAGGCGTAGTATTAGCCCGCTGGAATGAGAGCTTTTGGTGGCACATATCCATCTGTTCACTTTTGCATTTTTCAAAGAGGTGTCATGCCTTCCGTTATTTAGAAATTTCAATGCAATTTTCACAAGGAACTCCTCCGAGCGGCGTGCCAGCTGACTGATTTGCATGGACACATTTGCAGGAAAATGGAGGTATTTCACCTGCCAGGCTCCTGTGCTTTCTTCTGAGAAGTTTGATCGCTCAGTAATAATCTGATTGGGTGAGATCCATCCAATTTGTGCTTTTAATGAGACAGCTTGACAGGGACATACTGGCAATTACTTTGCGAGGTATATAGTGTTGCAGTCTAATAAGATAAGGTTATATATTTCACTTGAACCAATTGTATGTCATTGTCTTATTTTTTAAGACAGAATTCAATGCCTTGTACAACTGTTCTAATGGTACTTGCATTCTTTCCTATTATCCACAATTATTTCACTTACTTTTTCAACTTACATAACCACCTATCTTCAATATTTGTGCGCCAGTCAATGTTAAATGTTATCAATGTCTGGGAGCAGCTGATTGCCCTGAGGCAGGGAGCAGGCCCGGGGCAAAGAGTCTACCAACCACAATAGAGAGGAATGAGTGCAGGGGTGAAGGTGAGACTGACAGAAAGGAGATTTAATCCCCATCTTCCATCGCTGTCATGGGGAAAGTGAGCAAAAAAGATTGATGAAGCCTTGCAAGGAATATCAGCAATCCAGCCTAATGTGCGTCATCTAGACACAGCTCCTGGGGAATTATCCAGACTTTACTCTGTGTGTGTGTGTGTGTGTGTGTTCAGAGGTATTTCAGCGTTAGTTTCCCTCCATTTACAATACAACAGAAAGAAGTACAGCATATAATGGTCAAAGTGCTGGTTATTTATGACCAAGGCTGGAGTCGTGCAAGGTGGATATATTTTTTTGTCTACAGGTAATAACCTTCATCGATACTGCATATAATGAGAATAAATTTAGAGTCAACAACAACAGCAAGACTCTGGCTTTGTTCCAGTTTGCAAAATTAGTTTTGTGATTTTTGTGTCTGTATGCCCTCAGGCCTGTGATCAGTTAAGGTGTGTAATGACAAACATAAGGCGTGTTCCCTAGGACATAAGTATTTGATTTATTTTAAAATGTATGACATAAACACAATCAGCCCCAATACCTGACATTTTCTCATACGTACATTCTGAAAAAGTTACCTCATCGGTGCATTTAAATGAATTTTTCTGTGGCTGCTGTCCAAAGTGCTGAAATTTCTTCTCTATGTGGTTTTAATTTAGAACAGTGACTGTTAAAAACTGATCCATTTGAGTCATTGAGAAGTCTCTGAAAATTACAGAGAAGTCATTAATAATCCCAGTGCTTATTCTGGTGTGGTGATGTGATGCGATCCATACATTTCTACATATGGAAACTTAAAAGTGTTTTTAGATCTTGACAGGTTTACATGTATTCCATTGTGATCAAACTGTGTGAAGTGGAACACCTGAGACATGCTGATGAAATCATTTCTTTTATAGAGATATCATGATTTATTAAATGCTAAATTTCTGTGAATTACACTAAAAGGAAGGGACAGCTTTTCATATATATTTTATTATGCAGTGGTCTATTGGTCTGGGATTTGAGGTTAAATTGAATGTGTGTGGATGCACTGAAATGACTAACCCATTCACAAATAAAAGAAACTGTCACTACTCTTGGATGAAAAAATAGTCCCCTACTTAATGTCTAAATAGTGATTTAAAGTGCTTAGTTGGTCCAAGAGATACCATAATTATGTTGTAATGTTATTACACTGCACCATGGCAGATAGGTATTGTGAATGAGGCAGTTAATATGACTAAAGTTTTAGAGTGTTGAACTAGAATAGCTATAGTACTATCGCTAACATGAAAACCTCCCCCGTGGTGAAACCTAATTGCTGGGCTACGTTTTAACTCGCATACCGATATATCGAAAAGTATTAGAAATGCAAGAAAAATCCAAAAGTATTACTGTGGTGAACGTCTTTATCCTAGAAGACCCCGATGGAAAACTCGCATCAGTGTAAAGTATGGATTACCTTGACAACAGTGGCCTATAAATTAACACAAGCACATTGAACCCTTTCTCATATAACACATTAAACGTGCGCTACCCCCTGAGACTGTCATCCCATCATAACTGACATGCACTTTTAAGTTACTTGTCATCCACATAACATTTGAAGACCGACTGTAATTATCAGTTACTTCTGCAGCTGCCTCCTCTTCAGCAGTTCAGATGCACTCAGTGTGAGGCCTGCTCAGATATGAAAATAGTATGGAGATTTACTGAAATTTGCAATATTTAATTGGAGTTTGTGTGTATCTCTTGTGTATGTCTCTGTATCTACTGGCGATGTGCCTCGCGAAATTAAAGCAAAATTCTTTGATCTGGTATAAGATTTGAATAGTGGAGATTTAAATATTTAAAATTCTTCGGCAGTGTCACTTTGATCTCTGAAATGATTAATAGGGGTTTGTTATAGAAAATACACTAAACGGAGCTGGGAGAGCCAACCCACTGTAATTGTGAGTTGTCTCGCAGAGTGAGGGTAAATTACACATTTTAAAGTAACAGGGTAAACAGTTCATTTGAATTTTATTTTATTCTTTTATGTTTAATGAGACAAGAAGACAGAGAGTGACTTCAAACACCCCAATCTAAAGTGGAAAAGATTTTCTCCACGAGAGAATGACACTTGGAAGGGAAAAGTGCTTTCATCGTTTATCATGATGATTAGGAAAAGGAGGCTCTTTGTCTCCCATCTCTGCCTTTTTCTTGGATGAAGTGGGAGAACTTGGCCAACACCCAAGAAAGCAGCACCGCCAAATAACGCTAATACTGTTAACAGGGACTTTTGATTGTGTGATCCTCTGCCAGCAATGGACAGCGGTGGAGCTACACCTTAATAAGTGTATACTGTATGCCCTGAGAGGCATAAAACATTGAAACTGTGATCTTTTTAACCTGGTTAGCTTGCATTAACCAAACGGCTGCTCCCTAAAGCCTGTTGATAATGGCAGATGCAGCCTACCGCTAGGATAAGAACAGTGTAAGCTTTCAATAGTTCAATTTTTTGCCAGCTAAACTGACTGCGGCTGGCAGTTTCTAGCTAATGCACACTAGCTACTGTAATAAAGCTAATGTTAGTGCCACAAAATGACAGAAAGCATCATTTCCAGCTGGTTCTTTTTCATGTTTCTGCTGATATTTCTATAAAAACTGGCTAAAGCAGCGTGTCTCAGGAAATCCAATCCAATCCGGTCGTTAAGTGGTGACGTGACGAATCCTACTTCCAGGCCTAAAGTAGTCTGCGTTTAATATGGCTTTTGTGTTGTTAACATGTTTAATGTTTTGTATTTTCTTCTATTTAATCTCAAAAAGGGCCTAAAACAGTCAGTGATCACTGTTGACCTCCCTCGGCTTTTATTACCGCTTATCATTTATTTAAGCTCAGTTTTTAAAACCTTACGATGTAACTACAGCCCAGCCCATGCAGCAGTATATGAATGACTAACCTCGTATTGTGGATGGATTATCTCAGTTGTTCTCCTGGCTGAAGTTTGGTCCTTTTACAGCATCCTGCCATGCGATTACATTTGTTCCTGACCACCGAGAACACTCACGTTAACTTTTATCGAGTGAAAAAAAAGTTAGCTTGTTTATATTATGCTAACATAGTTGTGTCGCTAGCGGTCACTTAGCACATTATTATATACCAGCTAGCCAAACTTCAGTATCTACAAACGTCACTGCTGTTTAGTTTTCTGTCTTCATTTATGTTGGAAGTGATAACAGAGCTGTACGTTTTAATTTGTTTCCAAAACCCCGCAGTCAGGACATGCTATATTGTATTTAGATAGAAGCTAGCGAGCTAACTTCCTGCTAACTTCTAACTCCGTTAAATGTCATAAATTCCGTTTTCATGGATGCCTGGATGCTAAACTCAATTGTTACACCTGGTAGAGCAGAACGCTGATCATTTTATTAAAGATGAAAGACTTTAGACAGTTTTTCAACTCTCAGTAATGCCATAGTGATCGTTTGATATATGGACCTGCAGCAGAGTTTAGGCCCAGACACGGCTAGTGACGTTAGACTTAACGACCGGATTGTAAATCTGAGCTGAACACAGTGAATCACCATTGCTATTGACAGAATCAGAAGTTTCCCTCAACAACATCCCATACACAAACAGAACGGTAAGAACAAGGCTGCAGAGCAGTTATATTTTTCTATAATGTGTTTTTAATGATTTAATGATTGTTTTTCTTATAAGACCAGACAGCTAAAACTGGCCTAAAACAAAATCATAGATAGAGTGTGATTAGCAGGCTAATGATTTAAACTGCAGTGTAAAGGACGCATAGCCATTTTGTTGACCTGATTAAAGTGATTGGAAAAATCACTGCTTGGGGGAGGGGCTTAATTTAAGATAATATGCTAAATAGCCCGTCTCTCTTTAGATGTTTTGACAAGATCTTTTATAAAATGTAATTTTCTGACAGTTAAAGTCATTCTCTGTAAGCAGTAATTTTCCCTTTCTTCACAAATTAAAGTATTAAATTTGCTGCACGGTCACACTGATATTAACTTTGGAGTGGAAATCCGCTGAAAGAAGGTCCAAGTCAATAATTAAATCAAAATTATATTTGCTTTGAGTTAATGTTTAATTCATCCCCATCATATTTAAATTCATTAGCATGCAAAGAATAGAATAATTGTGTCCAGTCCATCCGCTGCTGCTTCAGTGATTCTGCCCAGCTGAATATAATAGCCATTAAACTGTGCATTCAATTAGATTTGCTCTCCTTACAATGCCTTTCTTGCCACTATAAATATTCAAAGTTAGTTTGTTGCAGAAATAAATACAGGACATTCACTCACTCTGTTGCATGAATTTTTCATTTGTGTATGAATTCAAACAAGGCATTTAAATCGCTTCCACCACTTTGAGCTGCTCCTAAAATGAACATTGACAGAAATTCAGTCCATTTTTAATTTCTTTCAGTCTGGCTTAAGAACAACATGGATTGCTTTTTTTTGTTTGTTTTGGATGAGAAGGATCATCCCAGTCACTGAACACAGCTTTGACATTGACCTTTCAATTGACTTTCATCCCCAAATACACAGCTTTTATACTTCCTTTCTTGACTATTTTTCCTCACTAAACACATAAATGCACATCTTAACTGGAGCAGATGCGATAGGTGTATGTCTGCTTTTGTGCACATGCCATTGCGTCAGTGCAGTATATTCCTCTTAATGGCGGCCACAGGTCAGTGAAGATGCGCCTTCGAATACTGTTGTCGGCGGCTGGCAGGTGACCTACTGGACCATGAATTGGCTGTCTAACATTTCGAGCGGTGTACCAAACAGTGTTTCCAATTGTTGTGGCTCGCTGCAAGAGAGCCACCTGCTCACCGACCGCAGTGATCAATGAAGATGATTTTTTCTTTTCTGCGACACAACCCAAAAGAGGTGGTATTGACATTTGAGTCTGGGGCATGAATCAATAACAACCAGTCAAGCTGTCTGACTGAGCAAAACCCATAAACGTCGAGCCCTCTTGCAGAGGTTGCAGGATTGATTGATTGTTGGAACAGCAAATATTAAGGGAGGGTGTCAATCCCACTTTTTAACTTTCTCACAAGCAGGGTTTCAAAGGAGGGTTAAAACATGATAGAAAAACATAAAACTTTACAACCAACTTATTTTAATATGCAGTTAATGCAAAAAGCAGCGGAGTTATTTTGAAATGACTGAAACACATTACTGCACAGAAAAGGACAGGCTATAATATCCCTCTCCATGCGCAGCAATGCCCTCCTCGGCTGCCTTTGCCTGTCTCGTCAATATCATCCTCTCAGTAAGTAAAAGCCTCTGACACGTCTGATTTAGTCATTGTGCCTCTCCAAGTATGTTTCCACACTAATCAAAATGACTCTCTGTTAAATAAAGCATGAAAAAAGCTTTTCCATGAATGGTGTGCTGGAGCGGAAGTCATCTTGCCAGTAACGCTACATGATTAATCAACAGATTGGATTCTGCTCAGCACTGCAATTCCCTCCTGCTGCACTCACTTAAACCCAAATATCAGATAAAAATGAAACATGCAAGGCTCTTTTTTCTTTTTAAGTGAAATTAAAAGGTAGACCGACGGTGTTTCTTTTAGACTAGTTGAGTTTCTTAAAGCTGAGACCTGCCACAACGAATGAATGAGTGTCCCTGGCTCTGACTGTCAGAGCAGTTGGTAAATGGTTTTAAAGACAGTGGGGGGTGACTGTGTGCATGCCAGATTGTAGTCTGAATGGAAACTTGGCACCCATCTGTGCATACCTTCACCTAACAGGGTGTGGCAGGTAGCTCTCTGCACTCACCACATGCTTTATGGGTCAGCCAGTGATGAAATGTAGCATATAATTGCCTGTACTCTCAGGTAGGAGCAGTTATGGCAGGAAAGGAGCACTAAACAAGCATCACCTCTCATTACAAGCTTGATAATTATTGGTCTTTGTGGTGTGTAGCCTTTATGCTGCTCATACTGTCCATGTCCACCATGTGTGCTGGAAATAATAGTTCTTTTTTTTAAGTGAAATTGATTTTCTCTGTTTTCTGCTTGTTTACTGCAGCATGAGAGAGGTAAAGGGTAAATTTTCAGAAATAGAATCAGCCCTGTCTTTTTTCTGCTCAGTGCGTGAAAATAGTATTGATTAATGGTCATCGCCCCTTTTTTCCACGCAGAATGATGTAAAGACCCTGTCACTTATCATCACCTTCTGCGAGAATGTGTTCCATCAATCCCACAGCCAAACCGGGCAAGCAGTGGCAGGTGGCACATATTTCACCTGCCCAGGCAAAATGGGCCAGTAAGTGGGACAAGGCAGAGAGACAAAAGTGACACATACGAAGGTGACAGCTTTTCACACCTGGGAATAATGGTTTTGATAGGCATCCTGCTTGTTTCACTGCTGTGGACTGGACGGAGCCCAAAAATGTGTGATAATATCCACAATTAGCTCATGGCGCAAAAAGACCTAGGGCCTTCGCAAGCCAGGGCAAATCTAAACCGTACCTTTCGCCAGGAAGTGTGACGGCTCAGTCTCACCACAGTGCTGAAAGAATACCGTGTTTTGACACATCAAGGATACAATTATTGGACCCTAAAGCTAAGCTTGTCCACACATGCACCCTATCAGTTTGATAGTGAGTGCTGCTCTTAATATCCGCATCACCACCCAAAGACTGTCATCCCAGAGCCGTCTGATTCTCCATGTATGTACTACTGAGAGGGATACAAATGATCAGCATCGCAATACACACATAAGTGCAGTATATACTGCACTTGTTTGTTTTACTTCAGCTGATATTTCACATTTGCAATGACATCAAAAGTAAATCAGTGTTAATTTCGTATTGGATGTCCAATTTATTCTGTCACGGTTGTCCTTTCCTCTGTGTTTTGTGAAGAAAAACATGGCTCTTCTACAGAGAAGCTTCACCAATTTATGTGTCATTATCATCACAGCTACACGCAGATCTATTTTTGTTTTTTGTTTTATCTGACCATGTTGACATGCTTGCCACATTAATGTCCCACAGTGGAGCTGCAGCTTGACAGAACAGAGGATGTGTGGGAGCACGATGAGAAGTTTTGATCATCTCTGTGGTATATTATCTGCATACGCTTCTTATAGCTTCTTACAGGACAAAGTTGCATTGCTCACTGTCTGCAGGGCATCCCTAGGATGCTTCAGCTTATTACTTGCTCCCTTAAAATTCTTCTAAACACATGCAGCTGCTGGCAGTGAAGAGAGAAAGCAATGGGAAGAAATCAATGAAATCATGCCTCTAATAAGGTGAGAGGAGAATGAAATATACATGGTAAACCCACACACGCCAAAACTAATGGTGTCCTGAAGCTACAGTCTGTAGAAATGACCTAAAAGTTGAATGGGGAATTATGAAAACAGCATTATTAGTAGGAATTAAGATTTTTAATATCTCAAAATCCAATCCAAAGAAGTGTAGCTGCTTTAAGCATAGACACACAAACCTAGAGTTCTACCACATACATTTAACAAATTAAAGCATTTCACTGTCACTGTTACTAATAAATAAAAGTATAAAGTATAAATGGATCAAAATTTTGACACTTATCTTTGGCTACCTTAATACAATATCTTAGCTAAGGTGTGAACACATGTTAACATTTTGGATCCATTGTTTAGTGCTTCAAATTTTGTTTTGTTTTTTGTCATAAATTATAATTCTTATTATATTTTCATTATAAAATGCCAGCATGCTGCTCTGTACACACTGGTTTATTAGCCTATGTGAGGCTGTTAGTAGTATTAGCATGTGTTATTGGTGGAGGGGTTAAAGGAAACAAAAAAAAAACATAACATAAGATGCCTTATGTTATAAAAGCTGTTATAAACTAAATGAAGTGAAGTGCATTACAGTAGAGCTGGTCTTGGTCATTTCTTTCATTTAATTATGAGGAGGTGAAATACTATCTTATAACCTCTAAACCAGGATATCTAAAGACAGATGTAGTTCTACCCTAATGATAAGTTAAAGCAAAAAAAACCTGTGCAGCATTTGGGAAACAGAGCTCCACTAAATATAACCTCAGCATTCATACTCAGCACCTTAACTGTTTCCATGTTTATTAGGCACTGAACACTGAATCCCCAAATTTTATTGTTGCTCCGTGTTTTGTCAACATTTTAAAACCACCAGGATAAGAACATAATTTGTTGATGATAAAAAAGGGCAGTTAGAATAATCACAGACCACAGCTACTTTAAAATCATGATACATGATGTAATGTTTAAACAAGAAATATCTAAATGACTTAAACATTTCAACATTTACAAAGATAAAACATTCAACCTGCTAGATTACTGAGTAAAAGTCCAATTTCTATCAGTAACAATCAAGGTACAGTGTTAGCTCC
This sequence comes from Neolamprologus brichardi, assembly GCF_056152115.1. NCBI lineage: Eukaryota > Metazoa > Chordata > Actinopteri > Cichliformes > Cichlidae > Neolamprologus > Neolamprologus brichardi. The sequence continues at coordinate 14,358,862 of NC_142125.1, read as the reverse complement.
ACCCTCCCTCCACCCAGTCATCCCTCTCTGGGTCAGCTGGTGGAGGTTCGGGATGTGTTTATGGCAGGTTGGGATTAAGGAGACCAAATCCAACCTGCTGTTGCTCAAGGCCTTCAAAAGCTGAGTTGGATAATTAAACTGTCGAGACACGAGTCCTTTCTTCTTGTTCGACTGTTGCTTTCCCTTCCTGCAGTTTAATTTATTTGGACAGGGGGCAACCCTGGTGAGCAGGCTGGGCCGGCTTCCAGCTCGACTGCGAAGACACTGCTAGACTGATTCAGTGGCTGGAAGAGTTCAGAGGTCGGGGTGAAAAGGTAGAGCCATCAGGGATGAGCCAGGTCAAGCTCTTTAAGTCAATATTGCTCACCCTGTCTGACAGCCACAGTAACACCTTCCTGATCCACAAGGCCAGTGGACAAAGGAAGCAATGCGTGTGTCTCATCAGCAAGGGATTGTGGGCTTTGCCTGCTGGAGAACAGCTGGAGGGGTGGAGGCATGTGTCCGAAGGTCCCTGCAGAGCAGGCATTACAATGGAGCACTCCCTGTTGTTGACCTAGCCCCAGGCCGCATGTGTCACTAGCATAACCATCAATACTAGCATGTCATCACATTTGCACTTCAAAAATATAAGGCACAGCTTTATAGACTCATGGGGATATTTCAGTGCTAATATGCAACCTAAGACACACCTCTCGCTCCTTCATTCGAATGGATTTCAGTATTTATTACGTTTACAGTTTTAATGTTATCAGTGCAAATCTTTTGAAACACCTGCAAAATCTAAAAAAAATTTCACAACATGTAGACTTCATTTTCAGTTTTTCAGACAGAATTTCTTTGTGCACAAGTTTAAAATGAAACACAAAGTGGTGAATGGAAATGCTGAATTATATGCATTGTACACAAATACATTTTTTAAGATTAAATGCATTCAAGTTAAATTCCTTGGCCATATCAAACATGCGCTGGTTGGATATCTGTTATGTTGTACTATGCACACATACTTACCACAAACTATCTGTCTACATATCGTCTGGTAACAGCAGTTATCAGCAGGCTATGCACATACTATCCGAACTCCCAGCCCTTGTGTGGGGTCAATCGTCCCACCTCTTCCCAAGCTTATAAAATGTCCCTTATCAATATTTTAGTGCATCAATCGTAACCCTTCATAAACACATCTCCTGAAAAGTAAATTATCAGCGGACACAGTCACTGGGGATCGACTGTCTGGGATGCTGTCAAAGCTTTCTCTCTTGTGTTTGCTCTATCTCACACACTCTGACAATTCCATCTTTTGAGTCGAGGACCAATAGTATCCAACAAAAGCTCTTGTTGAGGATTTTCCAATCTAAACAATGCCCTGGGCATATTGTATCCTCAGGAGGACTCTTGGCCAAAGTAAGATATGCTTCAATTCCCAGAATACTGAACACTTTTCAGTACAGAGAGAAATCCATGTACACAAAAATGAGGAGTTTGCATTGGAAAAGTTCAAATTTATGTAAATCTATAATACAACATAAGGGATTATGTTAAAATGCAGTTTAATATTTAGAGAATTTAGGCTCATTCACTTTTTTGTATAGAGAAGACTCTGGAGGGCAAATGCCATAAAACTCCTTGTCGATTCAGAACCAGTATCATGTTTACACACTAATGGATGCACATTCTTATTCACCAGGAGGTGAGGCGACTTAGTTATGGAGCCAAACATTAACAGTAGGGAGCAGGAAGGAGATTGGAGTGAATGGACTGGTAAACAAAACATTGGGCTTTGAAAGACAGACCCCTGATTTTCATTGTTTACAATTTCAGGCCAATATTACAAAACTAGGCAAAACAAAAATATTTGTGCTATATTTGTAGCACACTCATTCAGGTGGTATTCATTTGGGCAAAAACCTGTAAGGATGGTTGTAAGATTTGTTGGCAACCTGGTAAATAATGAGCTTCAGAGACGTTGCTATAGTCATGCTTTAAGACAGAGCCAGGCCTGCTGTTTTCTTCTATTAACAGTCTAACTTTGTATTTCACAGATATAAAGGTTGTACTAATCTTTTCATCAAATCTCATACTGTAAGACGAAGGGGAATTGGTGTAAAAACAATGCATTTTAAGAAAAGAACATAAACAAAGCCCGTTCCCTGAAATGAAGGATTTTGCCTAACATCTGTAAACAGTACACTCACATATTTGTTACAGCTCAGTTGCCTGAGTTGCCTGTTTGTGCACAAAAGCAAACAACAGAGTATTAGAACAGCTGAAACCTGCAGTTGACCAGGAGCTTGTGGAAAGACCTGCAGAGCATGAGAGCATCATCACACCGAGATGGCAATATTCATCGATGTGTGAAGTTTCTTCAGGCAGTTGGAGGTAAAGTTAACACGCAGACAGATTACCTTTTAATCTTGAAAAGAGCTTAAAACCACAGATTATCAATTTATAGACAGTCTTGGCAAACCTAACGTCTGCTGGTGGTGCTGTTATTAATTTTGAAAATAGAATTGATCTAAAAGATGAACTAAACTGTAGCTATTATTTATTATTACTTTTTCTGGAATAGTGAACATGCCACTGTGGAAATATGAGCTTTCTGGCCTCATCTGCAATATTGTGCACATACGGCACGGCACAGCACCAAGGAAAGCTTTGAGAAAAATTCACCTCAGACTTTTGGAGAATAGCTGTATAATATTGTTTATTATACAATATATGATATTATTCTCTGTAGCAGTTGATCAAAATCAAAAGGCAACACAACAACACAGGCAGAAATACAGAAAACTGTGTTTTTACCACCCGAGTCAGTCTATCAGTAATGTGATGTGTAGCCCCAGTCACATCATTTCGCACATTACTGACTTTGCTTTGCAAAACCACCTCAACAGCCACGAGCAAGGCATTGCTCATGTCATCTGCAAATCACAAATCGTAGCTCCTGACGCGAACCGCTGCACAGAAGCCAAGTGCCAAAGGGCTCTGGCCAAAGCCAGCATCAGACTTTAAAGTGATTTTGAAACAGCGAGCAAAGGAGGGGCAGAATTTGCCTTGAAGCCTAACATAGACAGAGCTTCAATCTTCAATGGTATGGAACAAAATAGAAAGATATAAAAAAAAAAGGGAGAGAAACAGTAACGTAGCCAGCTCATCCATCATTTCTTTAAAAGGTCAGGATTTTGTAGGTGGAATTGGGAAGAGCAGCGAATTGCAGATGCACCGAACAGCAGGGTATTTTCCGCTGCCATGACCAGCTAAGGAGAGCTCCTTTAAAACACATCTGCCAGTAAACATTTTGGCCTGACTCTGGGTCATCTCTCCTGTCTGGATGAGAACCAGCAGAGCGTGAAGATGTACCTGCAAAAACCCCAAGACTGACTTAGTCACTTCAGACCTTCCTCTTAGCTCCACCACCTCCATTATGATTAATTGTTACGATGCTGCTGTAATGTATGGTTGTTTCCTGGATCCAGACACCTCCACTCCTTTAAATGTAAAATGTCCATTTATAATATCACTGCTATGGCAGCCGTGTTGCTACAATGCATATTAATATACTATATATATGTATAATAAAATTACTGTGATGCTTTTTGTCAGTTTACTCAAAAGAAATGCAGCAGCACAGTAAAACAAATGAGTAAATCAAATGTCACTCTAAATAATGTGTAATTATAAAACTACATGTCCCAAAGGTACATTTGGAAAAATCCAGAGGAAATGGGGCAAAGAAATCACCGGCACGGCCTGTCTAAAGTAAAGCCCATCAGCGGCTAAGTGCCTCTTTACCTCCTTCAACCACTAGAGACGAGGGGTGGGGAAATGACCTTCTGGCATTATGAACGGGTAGAAACAAACCAAACACACGCCACTCATAAAAGACACACACTTTATCAGAATGTACTGTACTTACAGGGGAATTCAGTACAGCACTTTCTCTTCCACTGTCAGAATGATGAAAAGGTTGCTCTCCTAGAGAAAAAAAACAACAACAAAATAGATGGTGAGAGGGACAGATGTGAGCTTGGTTATAAGTCTCCATCAGCCCTGTAGATGCCTCTCAGACCCTCCTGGGATACACGGAAACATCTGGAAGGAATTGTCAGTGGAATTGATGCAGCACCAAGAGTAATAAAAAATGAATTTCCCTGCCGCGATATAAACACAAATGACCTGAGCCATGATGCATTTGCTTAGATCCTCTTTGATCCCCTCCACCCTGTATCTGAGTCTTCCCCACTCTTCCCGCCATGTGTTTCTTAAGCAGTGTGCATACAGTTTGAGCAAAGTCGACAACCGCAAATAGTCCCGTGGTTTGTACGGATTCGGCCTTGGTCTTACGAAGCCTTCATGCCTGAATTAGTCACAAGTTTCTGATGCGAAACACCTGTTTAGATTTGTTTAAATTTTTTAAAAAAAATAGCAGATGGCACATTATTACCTTCTTATAGAGATGTAACAAGCACCAAAGCTGCTGAACAATCTTTAAACAGCCTGCACGCTTTGCTAGACAAGTAAGAGAGAAGTAATACATTAAACATGAATTGTTCGAAGGACACAGACTACATAAAAGCATGTGGTGACAGGGTCAGAGGCATTGTGCGCGACGTGAGTGGAGGGGACAGATTTGCAGAGTCTTTTAATGTGCTTAACGTTGTTTAGAGCTCAGTGATTTGAGATTACTACCACAGGGGGCAGCCCCAGGGCATTTTTATGATGAGCTTTGGAAAAATGACGTTTAGCTCTTGAAGGTGGCCATCTCTTTCTTGTGCTTGCAGAAAATCTTTTAGCACGACAGAAAACTTAAACCGAGGAGCTGCTTATTCGGATGTTGTTTGAAATGTTAGCTTTCCTGACACACCCAGGTCTAGTGCGCACACAAGTAACAGCTGCTCTGCTGCTGCTGATAAGCGGGTCAGCGAGGTGTTTAAGTTGTGGCCTTGAAACTTGTGATAAGTGCCCCCGTTCAGCCAACTCCCGCTCCACAAATGATTCCTGGGCTACGAGTCAGGTTCCAGCCCGCCTCCGGGGACCTCTTCATTATCTGTCATTAAATGTTTTTAAGTTTGCATAATTGATCTTCTCCAATAAGTCTTCATTGATTTATGGAGGTCTGGGCTGAAGGAGGAACTGGTTAAAAATTCATAACCCTGCTACGCGTCTTCACAATCCATTAGCTGTTCCTGAACCCAGAGTCCTTCCATTGATTGACCTTGTGCCGAGAATCTCATGGACTCTGCATTTTTCCCTCTTTTATTGCACTGTGGGAAGAGTTATGTTTCAGCTTTTTTTCCCCCTCTCAGATAGGTCCTTTCTTTGATTTTTACCCTCTATGCTGCTGGATGTCTTTCTCTCTGTCTTCTCCCTCCCTCTGTTTCTGTTTCTCCATCTAAACTGAAGTCCTTACTCTGAGACGATGAATAAATAAAGCATGTTCCATAAACAGCTTTCCACTATTATTTAAGCTTCCAGGACCTCGCACTCTGACAGGCTCCCTTCCCCGCCATCAAATTCAAGAGTGTAAATTTTCTAAAAGGCTCTGAATGTTTTATGATGATTTCAGGGAATGATGGAGTAATAGCTGAATAGTGAAGCTATTACTTTTAATATTTATATTGAGTGCTTTGAATCATTCATGTGACAGGATGTAAAATCAGAGCTGCGGGACGTATGTACTTCACAACCACTGCCACTTGGCAAAAAATATTTGTTTTCCTGAGAAGTCTGTTCCAAACTGTTGTGAGCTACCCATCGGGGCGTGCGGGTGACGCTCTTTTTTCCATGAATTTTAATCTTACCTTGAGAAAAGGCAATTCTTGAAAAGCATTAGTTCAGATATGGAGTATGTCTGAAAGAAATTGCAACAAATCTTTGTTGTGGTGTGTTTATAATTCAGAGGTCAAGTCGCCTCAGCGCTCGAGTCTAAACCTCTTTTATTCTCCTCATACTCTGTAATCCTGAGTAATGTTTGCTGCATGAAACAACAACATTTATGGAAGCTGGACTTTGCCTCAAAAAGAAAGCTGTTAAAGATATAAATAAATCTATACCAACCAAACACAAATTGCCTACATACTGCTCATGTCATGAATAAGAAATGCACTTAAAATTATTATTATTATGTTAACAGTCCTTACAAACTCCAGTTCTCAAATAGAGTGGCGTGCATCACGAGTTGTGCACCTAGGGCATGAATGACCGAATTTGAACTACGGAGAAAAATATAAATAAAAATATAATATTATAATAATATAATAATAATAATATATAATATATTTTTGTGGGGAAAAATAAGCAAGCATTTGTTTATGCAGTCAGTAGACTTTTTATTAATATTCAACACGGTCTTTTTATATTAACAATTATTAGAAATTGTGGGATTTGTGGAGGACCACTGGTAGGACAACAAAAAGTTTTTCCTTATACTGTCGTGTAATAGGACCAGTCACCAGCTGCCGATAACTTCTTGAGCCAAACCCATCTGTGAACTTGTCAGATACACGCCTGTAAAGATTTCCCATCACTCTGACAAAATCCTTCCACAGACAGACAGACTGACACATTTTTGGTAGGTTTCCTGCTACAGTAGGAGGATTTTACTGCCCTGGTGTCAAAGGTGAAAACAGTACCAGCTGCTAAATATATATTTGTAAGCCAGATCAAGTTAATAGGGAGTTGCAAACACATAGGAAACAGAGTGGAAAGGGGTCATGGGCCTTGTAGTTATTACTCTAAAAGTAAAGCAGTAATGCATATTGTTGCATATTTATGGGGTTTTTACTCACCTATCTGTTGTTGTTGTTGTTGTTTTTAATTCCACAAACATAAACATGGTGTATCATTTTCACAAATTAAGCTTTGTTTCTTAACCATGTGTGACTGTGAGGTGCATAATCTTGACTCATCCGTCACATCATCTAAAAAAATCCTCCAATCATTGTCAGTGATTCATCCTGTCGATTTGAACTATAAAAAAAGTTTAATTTAATTTGTATAAAGCACAGTTTTAACACACACAGTCTTTGCCTTTGTCTACTACTTTACATTTATTCCGCATGCATATGTTCAGATGTTTGACGTCTTTTGTGTAGTCTGGATTTTCCTTTTCTTGGTCCAAGATTAGTTTCCATAAATTGCTCTCACTGTTAAGCAGTGAAAAAAGAGACTGTATAGTACTCAACTTGAGAATTTTTCCCCTCTGTGACCTTTGTCACAACTGTCAGCTGTTAAACTCTTTATTTAAAGTGTCAGCGTGCAAGAAAACTCTTGTGACATTATAGTTGTCAGGTGGTCTTGTGCAGATATTACAGGCAGAGGTTGGAATATGGGGTCTTCACAGATTTGTAGCCTTGGTTTTGGTGTTGTTTTGTCCCTTTGGCACAGTGAGCTTTAGTATGTGTATCTTGTGCTGTGTGGAGCCTGGCAGTTAAAGGCCAGTTTATTCTTGCGGGTATCAGGCAGCCTTGTCCTAAGGGAACGAGCTCTTTCATGCACAGTTAGTGCACTTGACTCAGCATGGAGATGCTTTCAGATGGAAAAGCCATGTTTAGAGGACGTCTTATGAGACATTAAAGCACTACTGTTCCATTGTTTTAGCTCTTCCTAAATGTCACTTTCCTCTCCTGAGTCTGCCCTTCACCACAATGTTGAGGGACACATCACAGAAGAAGAGCTTTTCTGTGGTCCCACTGAGGGTCCATTTGAAAAGAACTCTGACCATTACTGTCATCCTTATCTGTTTACTTCCCATGCAATATTTATTGAAAGAAAAGCAGGACAAATCAGGAAAATTATGGCCTCTTTAGAATACATTTTTGCAGAGTTGCATCATTTCTTCTACTCCAGATCAGTTGTTGTTTTTTTTTTTACAGCTAATTCTTAATATGCTGTGGTCACTCACGACATTAGGGAAGACACATCAGTGAAAGCATGCTATTTCATTTCTATTCAGCTTCCAAAAGGCAAATAATATTTACTTTAACTTTATGTTATGACTGTTGGCTTGACATGAGCACCACTTTCTAAAAATAACACATGCTGCTCCAAAACAGTCCCATTTGTAGTTTTCACAGAAAGAAAACAACCTTCATGCTTTGAATTTAAAAATACTTTTAGGCAGAATAATACATATATATGAGAATATTACAGGCTGAGTGGAGTCAAGAGGTCTGTTTCTTTTAACAAAATGAAACCTGCTCAGTTTGCAGTGATATGTTTATGGCCTTGGACTGACAAAGATATCTGTGAGTGCTCTGATTCACACATTTTCAGCCATCACAACAGCAGTCAGGACTGAGGCAACCTGAACAGTGTAACACAAATCTAACAAGACTCTTTTTATGGGTGCACTAAGACAGAAAAAGGAGAGCTGAGCTCAATAACTTTCTGTTTCTTTAGGTTTACATCACAATTTCACTGTTGCAGATTTAATGGTTGGATCTGCTGACTCATTCCAGTGACGGCAGGTGAGTTTCAAAATGCACAATTACATTTGCAGCACGGACTGAGGTGTGTGGTTTTTCTCTGTTCTATGACGCTGTTTAAGGTGAGCGATAATTACTTGTATGGGCTTAAATGTTGGGATACTTGGGAAAGAAATGCTGTGATGTTTCACATAGATTCTCCTCAGATTTATGTCACTGAGGATGTGTGGAGTGCTTTTCCAAAAATGACAAGTTGTGGGGAGTAGTACATACGTTAAAAATTAGTAGTTTAGTAGTTTAGCTTATGGTTGACCACATTCAGATTTGCACAATTACAATAGTTCCATTGCTTATCTGCCATTTTTGTGTCATTAATTACAAACATCTTAAAACCATTTTAGTTTTTACTGCGCCTTTAGCCTACTTCTGTAATGCAGTTGAACCAACTTTGACAAGAACTGCTAATCTCTACCATATTTGTCTTATTTTCTTTCTGTAATTCAATAAATCAAGTAAAAGCTTTTGTGTGTTGATCTACTTTGAACAAAGCTGTCTGCTTTCAGCAAAACGGTGGAGCTGACTAGCTTAACTACCACCACCAAGGAGCTTTAGTGTTTTCAGTGTCCTGATGCTGGGTGCAGTGTTGGTCAAGTTACTTGAATATAGTAATTAGTTACTAATTACTTCTCCAAGAAATCCCATCACTTTACTGATTACGTATTTTCAAAAGTAATTAGTTACTTTTTAAAAACATGATACACAACCTGAATACGTAAAAAAGTAATAGAACTTTCAGCCCAATTCTGTTTTTTCTGCATAATCCACCCCATATAAAACGGAATCAAATGAAAAAGTCTCTTTTTAAAAAATTGTTTAATCTTTTAACTTTAAGCACATTGCATCGAGCAAAAATTAAATTTTATGCAACAGTCTTTGACTGGAAGAAATTTGTTCAACATTTAAACCTATTTTCTGCATGTTCCAGCATATGAAATACAATAATGTATTTCATAATCTTTTAAATAGATGCAAGTAAAACACAGCAAAAGATAAATATAATCAAAGATTCAGCGGCACTATGTCCTGTCGCTCTTAAATCTATTTTCACCTGTGTAGCAGGAGTGGGGCGGGTGGAAGTTTGCAGCGTCCCGCTGCGTCATGTCAGTGGGCGGATCCGGGGGTTTCTCTGTGAATTTCAAATTCCCTTGGCGGCTTGCTAGGTGCATGCTCAGATTTGAAGTTTAATTTTTTGCTGTAGGAAGAAGTTTTCTTCTTACGCAGAGTCTACAATAGACGCTAATGTTTTTATCACATTTTCCGGAACAAAACTCAAAATAATGTAAGTACTTCCAAGCTTTAAACACCGCATGGTCGTACTCTGTCCCGCACTCCATATTATCCATTGTTGATCTACACACGTCTGTTGCTACCACGCTCGTACGTCATTGTCATGAGACACTCTCACAAACAAAATCATGGTTTAGTAATGCGGTAATGCAGCGTGCTTACGGGAAAATAACAGTAATCAAATTACTTTTTTTGCAAAAGTAATCCCTTACTTTACTCATTACTTGAAAAAGTAATCAGATTACAGTTACTGCCCATCTCTGGCTGGTTGAGAGTCTGATTTAAGTGCCTAATTAGGTTTGTTGTTGAGAACATTTGGTAAATCGGTGAACTTTGTCTACTCATAGCAAAGACAAAAAACAACATGTTAGCATATAGTTGCAGGTGTATGTGGGACTTTTTGCCTGCACCGCTTTCATGCGCTGCATATCCATGAAAGATACTGGCTCGTAGCCAGAAATATGAAAGTCTGACTGTCTGGTCACTAGTCAGTGCTGAAAATGTCTTTAGAGATGTAATATTATACCTATTCTGAACTTGACAAGATCTCCTCTATGCTATGCTAACTAAAAAAAACTTAAACATGTGCTAAAACTAATGAAAATCTAACTAAAATGAAACATTTTCAAACAGCAAAAACCAAAATGAAATCCACACTGGAAACTAAACTGGATTGCAAGCAAAAAGTCAATATGAAATAAACATGTAAACTAATTAGAAAATACAAAACCGTAATAACTGCTCGTGCAAAGATCAACAAATGCACGCTAACTCAAACTGCCTGAGAAGAAGCTCAAAGATCGGACTCCGCGCTGCCGCTAATACACTCAGTAATTTTCTGCAAGTGTAATTAGAGATTTTCCTCATGCGTACATGACAGGACTAATTAGTGGGTTTGTTTAATTGCTGCCATTGTGTTGTAAAAGTATACAGAGGACTCTCAAGGTCTATTTAATATTCAGGTGCAGCAGCATTGTCAACATTCTGTGTGAAGCAGTCAGAAGGATTTCTTATCGATCCAGTGCATGTGATACATGCAGGCTGCATTGTGAAGCCACAGTGCACTTTATCCAGATAGATGATTGACAGCCAGTTATATTTCCTCAGAAGAGAAAGAACCAGTGAACCTGGTTAATAAAACATTAGACGTGCCTGAGAGGCCCGGCTGAAACGAGGGTTGGGGGAGAAGGGGTCACTGGTGTTCAACCACTATCACGACCTCAGAGCGAGCATGGGATCCCCGCATCCTCCAAAGCACATCACAGGGGGTCCATGTGGCCTCATTAAAATCAAGGAGATCACATGTAAGGACCAGAGGAAGAGGGCTAGTCCCTGCTCAAAGCGCCTGGACTCCCAGGGCATTACGCTTTGAGGAAGTGCCACTGGAGAACACAGGGATAAAGCCTCAAACCGCTAAAACAATGGACATTTAACTCAGCCTCTGCACTCTCCCTTCTCCAGGACTCATTCAGTTAATGCTTCAAAGAAAGCGCCGCCGCAGTTACGGAGCTACCCTGACTCGGATTGGAAGTGAGCCATGTCAAGTTCACCTGATTTGATTTCTTAGATAGCCTCTTTGGATTGGGAGATAAAGGCTGGCAGCTAGCTCTGTTGTGTGGTGGTCTGAGCCCTCTTTACTTTGGATCTACTCCATACTTTGAGATCTGTTAGATCTTCACTGTTTTCCACACCCTGTAAACAACAGCCTTTTTCATTCCATTCATTACCAGGGAGAAAAAAAGCACTGATATATGCAGCTAAACTGCATAATTGGGCCTTGGCGGAACCTTTTTTTATTGAACTATTTATTTTTCATGATATTTCAATAATTTACATGGTTGATTGTGTAAAGAGTGGGGGAAGAGTGAGCTGTTAGGCCCGTTTTCGAAGTCATTGCGTTTGTTCAGCTGTCTGCCTCACTGTCGCATGCATTTCATCTTTTCCCTCCTTTATTTACTCTGGTCTTTGGATGCCTTCCTAGTCATGTATTAAAGCTTTGCAGCTTGGCGGCGACAGTGCGGCTGTCAGTGCAGGGGGTGCCGCTGCGCATCATCACTGCCTTTAATGGCTCGCTTCAAGTTCTGACAAGGCTACTTAAAGCAATGGGCTTAGCAAAATGAGGGGTTGGGTGGCTGGTGCACTGTGGGATAAATAAACTGCTTATTTTTGTTTTAGTCTTATACATTGCCAGTAAGCAGTAGATCCCTTTTGTAGGTCATACTTATAGCTGACTTTCCTGCTTAAAGAAGTGGGTTAGAACCTACTATACAAGACAGCATTCTCAGAGACCATTTACCATGTTGAGATGTCATTAAAAAGCTGCTGTCAAATTCAGGGGCACTTTCTGACCAGGTCTGTAGTGAGAAGAACACCTATAATGAATGGGTGGCACATAGAGGGAAGGAGGAGCAGGTTTGTTTATGGATACAGTCTAAGCAAGCTCTTGTTTGGGGGACAAGGGTTCACGGTGAGCAGAGGGTAATTATGCTCCATCCGGTGGCTTCGGGTTGCTTCACAAAACCTGACACGGGAGGGCAGGCGTGCCAGGCGAACAGGGGGTGAGAGAGAGGCAGGAACAAACGGAGGTGACAGTGATATTATGGTGCTTGCAAATACACACGCACACACACACACTGCATAAACACACCATCCGCGTAACTGGCATGTGCCCCAGGAAGGCAGGGATGCCAGGGAGAGAGGAAGCAGCAGATAGTTAATTAGGGCTTGGATACACACTCTTAGGGCTCTCACACCTCACTCACCTCCAGCCTGCTTCCTTCCTGTCATTGTTCCCTGCAGTTCAGCCACGGAGACACACACAACAAGATGGCCCCCCAAATAGCTGCTCCCTCTATGACAAGTTTAACTCAGTAGTGTTGGAAGCACCGTGTGTCAGTGTGTGTGTTTCGCTGGGTTGCGTGTTCAGTTCTAGTTGTACATTTAACCATTTTTACTCAAAGAGCCAAAAAAAAAAAAAAAAAAAACAGGACTCCAGCTGTTTATTTACTCATTATCCAATTATCACTCTCACGGCTACACTGCTTGGAACAGTGAAACTTTCCTGTGAGAACAGAAGTGCAGATCATGCTACATGTTGAGCACACACTCGCCCCGGTTGACAGCAAATAGATGTGACACGTAAGGTAAGAGTTGTGCTGCGTTATGTTGGGAGACAATATGACAGATTTTGGACTGTAAGCCCACAGTGAGATGCAATTCTCAGAGTACTGAATTTACCATATCTATTTCAAATTTGTATTGTGTGTGCAGTGTGTGAGTGTGGGATAAAGTATGGAGATGATCTCTGTAACCCTGTCTCCTACAAAGGGCCCTATATGCAGGTAGTGTTTTGTCTAATGTGTTGCAAAGTTATGCATTACTGTAAACACATTGTACCTTACAATAATCACTAATATAATAGTTTCCTGTGATCAATATTTTTTAACTGTCTACAGAGTTTGATTGTTGCAGATAACCACATTGCTTTTAATTTATTATGCAAAAAGAAAAAGTGATGGTTAAACGCCATCCAGTCGTTAAGTCTGACGCATTACTGAGAGTTGAAAAACTGTCTAAAGTCTTTCATCTTTAATAAAATGATCAGCGTTCTGCTCTACCAGGTGTAACAATTGAGTTTAACATCCAGGCATCCATGAAAACGGAATTTATGACATTTAACGGAGTTAGAAGTTAGCAGGAAGTTAGCTCGCTAGCTTCTATCTAAATACAATATAGCATGTCCTGACTGCGGGGTTTTGGAAACAAATTCAAACGTACAGCTCTGTTATCACTTCCAACATAAATGAAGACAGAAAACTAAACAGCAGTGACGTCTGTAGGGTTTCTGAAGTTTGGCTAGCTGGTATATAATAATGTGCTATGTGACCGCTAGCGACACAGCTAGCGGTCACACAGCTTTTTTCCACTCAATAAAAGTTAACGTGAGTGTTCTCGGTGGTCAGGAACAAATGTAATCGCATGGCAGGATGCTGTAAAAGGACCAAACTTCAGCCAGGAGAACAACTGAGATAATCCATCCACAATACGAGGTTAGTCATTCATATACTGCTGCATGGGCTGGGCTGTAGTTACACCCTAAGGTTTTAAAAACTGAGCTTAAATAAATGATTAGCGGTAATAAAAGCCGAGGGAGGTCAACAGTGATCACTGACTGTTTTAGGAGCTTTTTGAGATTAAATAGAAGAAAATACAAAACATTAAACATGTTAACAACACAAAAGCCATATTAAACGCAGACTACTTTAGGCCCGGAAGTAGGATTTGTCACGTCATCACTTAACGACCGGATTGTTGCCAATATGACATCAAGCAACAAGCAGCTAACACAAAGGTAATGGCTAAAGAACCCCAGGCCCAGAGTAACGCTCAGTCTGAGCGTCTGCAGACCACAGCCAAGCTTGATTTCAAAGTGACACTCAGTAAATGAGGAACTGTTGTCATAGTAAACAGATTTTCCTTCAGGTTCCACCTTTTTGGTCAAACATTTATCTTCTTTCTTAAGTTAGTTTGATTATTTTTTACAAAAATGTAAAAATATAACTAAAAGTAAAGTATGGATTACTTTGTATTAAAGCTATACGAGTCAAGTAATGCATTACTTTCTTTAAAAACCTCAAAAGTGATGCGAAGCTGCTTTTTTTTCTTCTTTCTTGTGCACGCAGCCCAACAGTGTATACTGATCATTTCCATTCCCAAACACATTTCAAAGGAGGTGTAATTGCTGCCTGTTTTGCTTATCATATATTCACATGCCATATGCTTATACCAAACAGTTATTTGTATCTGTAATTTTTTCTTTTAGCTCTCCCTTTTCACTATCAAACACAGCTGCATTAAACCGTTTCCATATATATAATACACTCAAAAATTTAAGCCGATACAAAGCTAATATGAGGGAGGGTTTGGTGTGCTAAGAACCAAATCAAGTAGGTTCCCTCGTTCAAGTGGTCCCTTATGGGTGCAGTATTGTCTACTTGGAATTACTCATCTACAACTAACATCACTTCCTACTCAACTGTGTAAAGTTACCTGCTATAGTATAAGTTCCAAAGAGGAGCAACAAAGGCTCATTACTTGTACATTACTCCCTGCTAGGACTCCCACAGAGTAATAGGCTGTCTTGTACTGATGCCAAAATGGCCATTGTGCAACTAAGCAGCAGACGGTGATGATGCAAAACGATAGTCATTAAAGCTGGAGTTTGCAATGTGTTGTTTGGAATCACGAGATAAAACATTTTAGCGTGTTTTAATTCAAGTAGTTGCAGAGGCTCGACTCATGCATCTACTCTAACCTTTAAAAATCGTAGCATGTGACAGGAGAATCTAAGGTCTTGACTATCGGGTGAGACTAGACAGATGACACGAAGACACAAACCGCTGTGAGACTACATTGGACCTGCAAGAGGAGCAATTCTGGCACTTCTGCCTTTTAATATCGTAATAATATTCTGATTTGTAATAGTCCTGCATTCCTATGCATCGACTTTGGGAAGTCTAATTGTATCATAGCAGATAAAGCCAGGGGCTGGAAATTAAAGCTGACTTGTAATAATCAGTTTGAGAACAAAATTCAGGTCTATTCCTACGCCTGGCGAATTTCAGTACTAATCTCGTCTTTTAGAGGAACTAGCATCTGTCTCTATTCAGTTGGTTTTAGTTCTGAAAAGATGGGAGAGTTCCTGTCATCACAACAGTCCTGAAACAGATGGTGAGTGGAACCTCACTAACCCACACCCCACAGGAATTACAGTCAAGTGTTCAGATGGCTGGCATGCATGTAATACTGGGCAATTTTGTTTTCAAATATGGCAATTTGACGCGTTTTCATGGATTTAAGAACATTTGTTCTCTTTTTACATGGTCGTTCTTTTATTCCTTGTCCCTGTGTGGAAGGTAATTGATGTAAACAGCTGTGCATTGCCACAGGCTTTTCGTTTAAAGTCTCTACTTTAACTAATCAAGAGTACAGTAGAGTGTAGCACAAAGGTTTATTTTCTACAGATAAGAGAGGTGATTATTATGTCAAGAGAGTTGATGTTTTCAGCTAATTTGATTCCCAACCTGAGCATGGTGTAATTATTGACAGATTTCAGGTGTTGCCTGTAACACCACTGGCAATCCATCTGTCTTCTCCGAGATTTTCCCTAATTGGCAAAACTCAATATTTAACTCCGTCTGCCTCTAAGTGCGGCAAAACGCACCAAGCTAGAAACTCAGCTCCCTTTTTACAAACTAAATGTGTTTGCGATCTAAAAAAGTAAAAAGTGATACAGAATCCTTGCTGACTGTGTGATGTCACGTGAACGCGTGTTTGCACTGATTGAGGAACATACAGGCTGGCTCTTTGGCAGATGTACAGAACATCATGTATAATATATGTGTACTCGTTCAGCTATGCACAAAAGCCAGATGTTCTTTCTATCAACGGGTCCCTGCGCCGTTAACATGTTGGAACACGGCGGCGAAAACCAAACAACAACAAACAAGTGTTTTCTGTTACCAACAGCAGCCATTTTGGAACAAATAACAAAAGGACTTTTTGGAGCTCTCGACAGCAGGAAGCCCTAAAAGGTGTGGTTTTTTTTTTTTTTTATTGTGTCTCTCTGCCTTTCTTTCTGGATCAGGTTAATGAGGGAGTTTTTTTTTCTTGTTTTGTATCGCATGTGAGGTTTGCAGAAGTCTCTTGGAGTGTGGTTTTGGCAGGGTGACAGGGAGCTCTCCCAGGGCAAAACAAACAGCTGTGGCATATGGGTAGGACGAACAGCGCAGCACCACGTCTGAGACACACGCGGGAGCAGACGAGGGCGTCGTGGGAATGTGAAACGTAACCTGTCTGTGTTTAATGGCCTGGTCAGTCACGTTCTTGCAAATGGTAGCGGCAGCAGCAGAAGCCCCGCTCGGCATTCATTAGGCCTGAGCTTTGCAGAGGCCTGAGCTGTGCCCCGCGATGAAAGCCCTGGTGTCAGGCGTGAGCTCTGATGCCACGGCGAGGGAGTGTGGTGGAGGAAGAGGAGGAGGAGGAGGAGGAGGACGCGTGAGAGGGGGAGAGGCTGCTCTGCAAAGACCCACCCCTGGGTATCTATCACACACAGCCATCACTCGGGAGCAGAGTAGACCTGATAAATAAATCAACTTAGAGGCCCAGTGAGGTTTCAGGGTCTATTCCTCTTTATGAGTACAGCAGGGTGAGAGATGGAAAGAGGGAGAGGGAGAAAAAAAACTTTGACTTCTTCACGCCTTGGTCCCAGTAGGCATAAGGACCAAAGACACCAACTCTGTGATTCTTTCAAAAATTAAATATATTCACTTATCTGAAAGGCCCAGGCTCAAGATCCTCATCTTTTTCTTTAACATCCGAGATAAAAGTGTGAGGACTTTCCCATTGGCTTTCAATCGGCAGCTCTTTGAAAACTCATACTTAATGATTTGAAGGTCTTTTAGAACTTACTTTGGGACAACAATTTCTGAACTGTCCCTTTTATGTGGAGATGAGTAGAAAAAGGCCTGTATGAAAACATCAGGGAGCTTCAAATTACCCCAACTTTAGAAAGAACATTGGTTATCAGGGCTTAATTGAGCACGACTGACTTTACTCCAAAAGCCCCTCTTTATTTTTAATCCACTCCCCAACGTTTTATTTGTGCTGTTATTTATTTATTACAGACAAAAGTAGAAGACGTCTTGGATTTGGTCGAGTTTCTTGGCAGTAACTTTACAGATTGGGGGGGGGGGGGGGGGCATTGTGTTTACAGTTTTAAGGCGCGTTCGCAACAATGCTGCAGTGATTCGAGCGCTGAGGTGAGCGAGAAATGAAAAGTGCCGACGAGGGTTTAACCTTTCCAACCCGACGTGGCTGCTTTTCATCTTGAAAGGTTCAAATTAAATACTCGAGAGCTGAATTTTGATATTTGTCCCCATCAAAACACCCCAAGGAACAAAACAAAACAAAGACTGGGTTGAGAGGAGGAGGTGGAGGTGCGTGAGGAAGGTGTGGCTGGCAGGGGGAGGGGGGGGGGGGCACAGTACAATCCTGAAATTCCCCATGCACTCCATTTCAGTTAGAAACTTAATGGTTGTGTTTACCTTCTCCCCCTGAATGTTTTCTCTCAAGGCTCTCCTTTAACATACTGTATTTGACTCTAGGAAACATTTCATTCGATCTTATTTTCCTATTGCTTCCTCATTCTGTTTGTTCTCGGCTCCTGTTAAGTTTGCTGCAGTTTGGCAAGTGTTACATAGGCTGAATGGGAGACGTGTCTTAAGGCACATTTCTCCCTGACAGAGGCTGCTGTATGAGAGGGGTGACAGCGTCAGCGGGATATTCTTTCTTCCTTTGTGGTTCAGATAAGTAAGCATGCACAACACCCCTGTGATTAAAATCTCCTTCTGATATTTCTATCAAGATTTCTATTAGGAGACAGACAGGAGGGAAAGAGGCTGCCAAAACAGCACGCAGACGAGACAAGCATATACATCCTGAGAGTGAAATCCCATTCAAGAGAGAGCGGAGGGTATTTAAAATATTTAAGCCAAACTCTTTGGCTTTTTTCAGCTGTTTATTGTTTGTTGATTGCTGGCATCAGAATGCATTTGCTAGCAGGGCTCCCAAACCTGGAGCGGCACATCTCGTGCAAAAGCGCGGACTCGAGGAGAACAGGACAAATTTGACATATGAGGGACGGATCCCTGCCACGCGCTTGCTGACAGTGCTGCATTTCAGCCTGTTTACAGCACTTCACAGGCAGAGAGCAACAGTCACCTGTCAGCTCCTAAAGTATCTGGTAATTGTGTTTCCACCATACAATTATGTACGGTGAGCCCACAAACAGCAGCCAGCTTTAGTTCTGTTTCCTCGTTTCATATTTTCACCCATGTCTGAGACAAAAGAGTCATTTACATTTCCTTGGGCGAGTGCTCTCTATCACCCTCCCCCCCCCTTTTCTCTCTCATGCTCTCTCTCTCTCTGTCTCTCACTAACAAAAGCTTATTTAACCCAAGGTTAGATTACAACAGTGAGGTGATTGCCTGGCCCTCTTCCAGCTCCCCATTATCAGAGGGGCCACCACCTAATCTGGAGGAGCAGCTCTTCATTAATGTATTATTAACAAGCCTGTTACAGTGTAATGCAGGAAAAGGCCCTCCACTGGGGATAGTCCTAATGGGGAGGGCAAGAGTGCGACTAGTGAAGCAGATTACAGCGAAAGGCCAATGAATTGGGCTGAGAGGGGACCAATGAGGCCTGCCCCTCATCATCCTCTACAATGGATCACAAGGAGTCATTTTACCAATTAGTCTAATTGCATATTTGGAATGTTAAAGACAACCAGGTTTAATTGAAAGACACTCTTCGACCCCCGCAGCGATGGTGCCGTAAACAATCTCATCCGCACACATGTGGCGATGAGATGACAAGTGTCAAATCACTGAATCATTTAATATCGATGACATCGAAACTGATACGTACGAGAAACTGTTGTGATAGAAGCACACCGGACCCAATATTACACTTACTGCCTTCGTAATACGTCATATTTTAAACTCGATTGTGAGCAAGATGTTTGATGTTTAGTGTATTATTTTAATGTATATATTGATTGAATTTGGAAAAACTGTTTTAGCATCAGTGAACTTCATTGCTCCCCACTTTTCACATTTGACACTACTCTGATTTGTTTAGTCTTCTGTTATTAAAAAAATGACTGCCCTTAAGTTTTTTACTCTCAATGACACATACCGAGGCAATTGCAGATATCACACCGGGCTCTTAATGTTTTAAGATTCTTATGAGCAAATTATCTATGTTATTGAGAAAATAATCATCATTGATTTTAAGGGGTGTTATATATTTTCATTACTACCAAGACGCTTATGTAGTTTATTTTGAATAATTTCTCAGTACAGCAATGTCCTGTCAAAATCTTGTGAGCACAAATGAGTATTAGCGGTCCCCTTTAAAGACATCATCATTGGCCTTGGTCTAAGAGGTAAAGATAGCCTAGGCAAGACACAGTATTGTCTTGTGTTGTCAACAAGATTGTCAGATGTCTTTAGCTGTGTCTGGGTCCAAACTCGGCTGCAGGTCCCTAAGTCAAACGATCACTGCGGCATCACTGACAGTTGAAAAACTGTCTAAATTCTTTCATCTGTAATAAAATGATCGGCGTTGCTGCTCTACCAGGTGTAACAATTGAGTTTAACATCCAGGCATCCATGAAAACAGAATTGATTAAATTTAACAAAGTTAGAAGTTAGCAGGAAGTTAGCTCGCTAGATTCTATCTAAATATAATATAGCATGTCCTAACTGAGGGATTTATGAAACATATTAAGACATACAGCTCTGCTATCACTTCAGACATAAATGAAGACAGGAAAGTAAACAGCAGTGACATTTTGTAGGGTTACTGAAGTTTGGCTAGCTGGTATTTAATGATGTGCTACGTGATCGCTAGCGACACAGCTATGTTAGCATAATATAAACACAGTGAAGCTGGAGGATGAACGCTAACTTTTTTCCACTCAATAAAAGTTAACGTGAGGGTTCCCGATCGTTAGGGACAAATGCAATCGTGTGGCAGTCATTAGAACAACTGAGATAATCTATCTACAATAAGAGGTTAGTTATTAATATACTGCTGCATTGCCTGAGCTGTAGTTACATCGTAAGGTTTTAAAAACTAAGCTTTATAATGAATAGCGGGAATAAAAACTGAGAGACGCCGACAGTGATCACTGACTGTTTTTAGGAGCTTGTTGAAATTAACGAGATACAAAGCATTAAAAGATGTTAAAAACACGACAGCCTTAATAAATCCAGAGTAGTTTGGTCCCGGAAGCAGGATTCATCACGTCATCACATCATCACTTAAAGACTGGATAGCCTAAGCTTTGAAAAGGAGTTTATGGTAATAGTAGCTCATAATAACTTCGATAATACTGGTACAGAGCAGAGATTTCTCTATTACCTCCATGCAGGTAATTTTGTCTGGTAATGCAGCATTCTTTATGATTACAGTTGAATACTGTAAATAGTGATGTCTCCAAGAAGAAAAAAATATGAACAGGCTTTTATACAATGCTATGATATGATATTTTTAGGTAAGTGAAAGCTCAGCTACACTTTGTTGTTTAAGTCTGCCTATAACTGATAATCTGTGAAAAATTGTATGAAGACCCATTGCTTTAGTTAGTACTCAGTCAACATAAAGAAATGAATTTATGCACTGCCAAATACCAAGATGTTTAAATTAAAATTCTTAATTTAAAAGTGTTCTGATGTTTATTTTAATGATATTGCATTTAGATTTTGATAGTTGTGGATGAGTAATGTGTGATTTGTGTTGTGTAGTGTTTAGCTATGGAATTGGCCATAAAGATTGGAAACTGGTATAAAATTTCATGGGAGAAAGTTCACGTTCGGGACGAGTAATGATGATTCTGCAAAATTAGTTATACAGTTGGAACACTAGAATAGTTTTTACAGTAAATGAAATTCTAATTTAATAGTAAAGATTACAGCAAATAATGAGCAACTCATCCTTTTGTTGTTGGAGCAAATAATAGTTAATAGAAAATTAGTCACCCTAATCCTGCCTTAAACTACTTTGTTCATGTCATGTGACTACCAAAAACATTGCAAACTACATCTCCAGATTCCTCCTGCCTTTAAGCATGTTACTCCCTCCACTCTTCACACTCCCTCTCTCCTGTCTAATTGACTTCATGCCTGTTCATGAATAGGATCCTGGTTTCCACCTGCTCTGCCTCTATTCACAGCGTAACACCAAATTCTCTTGTGCTCTCACTCTATTAACAGGGATCATACCCAAGTTCAGTTCCCCGCTATTATTGCAGGAGATGCTAAAATCTCATTTTCAACTCAATTTAACCTGGTCCAGCTCAGGGGGAATGCAAAAGTTCTCCCTCTGCCTTAATTATGAGCATAGAGCTCAGCGGTTCTCCTTTTGAATATTTTTTGGAAAACAACAATCATTGTCCTGTTCATACACAGAATATACTGTATGTTTGCTGCCATTTTTACATGAGAAAATTAACCAAAGAAGGCTATATTCTAATATACTTTGTATCCTTATGAGTGTGATAATTGGTGCTAGTGTTATAAATGGTATGCTTTTTTTTGTGACTTTCCATTAACCATTCCTGGTCTTTTTCAACTAGGTGCCCCAATTAGAGTTAATAAGTCAGCGATCTTTATGCAGTTAGTTCAAGTGACCTAGATAGCAGATTTTTTTTAATGAAGTAGTCTCTTGTTTCATATTCCACTTGCTTGCATTGAGATACCTATTACCCGGCTTCACTGTGTCACAGCCAGCTTTCACCCAGACTCCCTGAATTGTAAACTCCCCAATAAATTGACTCTGGAGGTTCAGTGTCTGTGCCTATCAGACAAGATTGTCAGATAATGTCATTCAGTGCTGCTGCTGCTGCTCACTATAGATACATATACGTGGGGATGAGTGTTGGCTCTGGCACCTTCACATTCTGTGTTCTCCGAAAGAATTTGGCTGCTCCTTGATTCGATCGCCCATATGGATATTCATGCGCCTTAGCGGGCGACAGGTTTAATTCACATGCAGCATCGTGAGATAGAGGGTTCCCTCTAACAAGAGTAAGAGGTGACGTTTATGTGGCATCCTTGAGGAGGTTGTCTGTAGCTGTTGCTTTGAGCTCCCCTCAAGCAGATACACAGATCCTTAGCAGAAACAGTCTGGCTCAGTGTCTAATGGTACACCAATACCAGGTTCAGCCTGATACCAAGGCTCCTGTCTGCGCTACTTCCTCCCAGCTATTGAGCACTGTTACCGGGCCATCTGTGACTAAGTGCTGTGCAGTTACCCCAGTTTTTGAGCGTTACCCCCAGCACATCTATGATCTTAATGAACCCACAAGCTTTTTACTGTCAATCAATAATTGAACAGCCACTGAAGGAGCTTTTTCCACAGCTATTTGAAGGGGCATAAGGGTGGCTGACTTTACCCAGCAATTTAAAATGCCCGTCGCAAAGCTTTGGCAGACTGAATACATCTGCTGCTTCCTCTGAGGAGGATGCTAGAGCAAATGTTCCTGTTATATTCTACAGGGTAGTATTTTTTGCTTTTGGAGGGGGGAACATATATTATATTGAGTGTAATGAAAAAAATCTGTTTTTAGCAGCACATACACAAACACAAGGCGAATTCATGGTCTCAGCCGTTTTAGTCCAATCTTCATTTTCACCTAATTCGCACCTATAGGGATGCATCTGACTACTATTAACAACAGGTCATAGGCCAGCCGTGCACTCCACAAGAGGTAACACCTTCAAGCATCTGTCAAGTCAGGCATGATGTCTATTAACATCTCACTGTGATTGAAGCTAACGCTGAACTCAGTTCATTCAGTGGCATTACAGGCACACTATGCAGTGCATTTTACACAGTAATTAAACAAATACAAATATTCAAACATTAATTACCCCATTGTCAAGTCTGAACACTGAGGTTGTGGTTATGTTGAGGTCGAAGTGAGGAATACAGGGTGTGCACCCTAAAACGCATTCACAAAATACAGCAACATGTGGAAACACTTTGCAAATAAAGATACAGAACAACAACAAAGAAGGAAGAAATCAAGAAACATGCTGCAAATGATAAAACACGGATCCAGATCTAACTAAATATTGATAACATGGGCTAATTCAGAGCTATGCTGTGCAGCAAATACAGAAAGCACAACCAAGAAGGTGCAACCAGCCAAGTACAACAGAGGCAGAGTGTGACATTTGCAAGTATAAGAATTTTTATAAATTGCTACTAGAGGGAAAAATAGTTTATTCCATAAAGTGAAACTAAAAACTCCATTCATTTATTTATGATTATTTTAGCTAAAGCATATGTAATAAAAGCTTTCTGAATTATCTGCATCCCACTATAATAAAGACTGTAATGCAGGCTGGCGTAACACTAACATAGACATACAGGGACTCAGTTTTCCCAGTTTTCTCTCTCCCGATTCTTCATTTCTTATTACTGGTCTCTATACTTAATTCTTTGATTTGGAAGCTGAAAGACTTAGTTACAGTTTGTTTACCCTGTAAGGCTACCACACTGCAGCTTTTAGACATTTTTCACTTTTCTTAGTAGCAGACTGAATTCACAAGGAGGCACCTTCACCCAAATCAAAGACAATTTAGAGCCATGGATTGTTCTCCCTTCCAGCGTGGGTGGATCTTAGAGCTGCTCTGTCTCTATACTAGAAACACAAAAAAATATAGCAACAGAGCAACATGCACAAAAAAACAGCGCTAAATACACTTGGGAGTTGTTGCTAAGTTCACCAAGGTTGTTCTTGCATCATGATGTAACACATGTTAGCTGCTACTAGGCTGTATACACTTGCCGTGCACCCGGTGTGTAACGAACATCACGGACAATATATAAATTATACAATCGAGATGTTAATAATGAAAATCCCAAATGTGAACTCGCTCGCTTACAACCGCTGACCGGTGACTAGCAGACAACTGCACCACAAGCGCTTGTGTTTTCTGTATTGATTCATTTTGTACTTACTGTCTTTGCAGCACTTGCTTTTCTTCTAAATCCAATTCGTTGTGGAATTACTGAAAATGCTACGAGGTCTTTTCGGCCATCGTACAAACAAGATACCCAGGCTCCTGTTTGTGCTGTCTTGCAGCATCACACTGAAATGATCTGCTTTTAAATACTTTAGGGAGATAACATGACTTCCAGCCACCTATTTATTCATATTTATTTGACTGAAATGAGGCATGAATTCAACAGCACCAGTGAGTGCTTGTGAAACTCTTACTATCAGCTGGCAGTTTTCTTGGGTTGCTTTTAGTTGGAAGGTTAAGCAGCTGAGCGCAGAGTTTTTCTTCCTGTAGTGTTCCCCACATGGGCGGCAGGGGAATACCAGAGGAAGTATGTCCCTTGGTTCTCTTAGCCCTCTTTATCCTGAGACTTCCACAAAATAGACCTTAAACCACTTTAGCTCTGCTTTATGGTATCATCATTGAGTCACTTGTGACATGTAGATGCACAGGGTGCTGGAGATCTACAGATTCATCCATTATTTATGAATTGTGTCGCAAGGATATAAATGCTGCTATCTCATTGTGGGGTACTTGGCCTTTCGAACCCTCGCTTGCAGACTGCGTCATCTATTCGCAGACAGTGATGCTGAGCTTTTCATTCTACTAGTGCTCATGTGGAGAGTATTGCATCTGGCAGGGGAGCTGGTCCAGACTGGACCTGAGTTGTTTGTTATGTGAATTTCCCTTTTTGCATTATTTTATGAAGACTTGAAGAGTGCAAGCAAACAACTTTCAGATCCGCCTGAGGCCAGCCCTAAGAAGTGAAAAAAGCCATGTCCTGCATTCCTCTGGGAACCACAAATCCTTCTCCACACAAACTTCCCCTTAATTAGTTGGACTGTGCGTAATGGGAAAACATTAGTATTATTATGAGGGGAAAGGGAGTTTGAGTGACAAGGTCCTGCTCTTGACTTTTGTTGAATTAAAAGAGGATGGCTATCGGAGGTTTGGTATATTAAAACGGCCATTTGCATATTTGCAGCTATATTAAAAGGGATTAGCTGCAGCCAGTGAAGCACAACAAACAGAGGGAAGAGGACGGCATGGTTTAATATCACAAATGACACCCAGGGAGTTACCCCCTAGCTCCAAGCCTGATTACAGCTTCTTAATTAGGACAGCTTCTCAACTCTCACACATTTTCTTCCCCTGCTCCACCATGTACAGCACGAGTTTAGTCCCAGATTCAATATTTACCCTGCACTCCTCTACTTGTACCAGGAGTTTTTACCAGGGATAGAGGGGTGAGTTGGGGGTAATATTAATCATGAAATCTGCTTCTCGTATGCAGGTGCAAACCAATTAGCAGGCTGGCATTTAAAGGACTTTGACTGATATTTCGTCACAGATGAAATCAGTCATGTCTAAATGCCTCTCGCGCAAGTTTTCATATACTCGTCTCAAGTGTTGCGTTATCGGCAGCTGCGTGTCAGCAGGTTCGGTTGCTGGCTTCCTCTGACACCATACACTTGCACACATGTGCTGTACACATTCTGTGGCACAGTAACAAATTCATTAATGTTTCCTGGCTGGATCGACTGTAAATCACTCTGCAGATAGGCTCGGGTAATACATGTGATTATGAATACGTACCACATGTGCTTTTATGTTATTGTATTTTTTACTAGTTAAGTAGAGACACTGATAGAATATAATGAGCAGATTCAGTTATGGATTGTTTGGATTATTTTTATATTTAAGCAAATATAGTTATTTTGCTATACTGGGGTTTTTTCAGTTTAAGATTTACATGCAAAATCTAAAAGATCAATAAAACTAGTAAAAGTTATATTATAAAATTAGTAATTTAATACAAAATGCAAAGAAAGCATAGGGTGTCTGTTCATCAGTTGGATCAGTTCTTCTAGGTGTTCAACAACATCAGCATCCAGTTATTCATGAAAAAAAGACTTACAAAGTTAAGCAGAGTTAGCAATAAGCTTAGCTAGCTAGCTGACATCAAAAGATCACATTTATCTGCAGGTTGTGGTATTTCTGTTTAAAAAATTTAGAGCATGGCTAAAACCAAATACCAGTCAGATATTCAGAAACTGGAGGTTTAGCTGAATTGAGAAGTTATTTGGAATATAATAAAGAGCCACGCCAAGGCTAGCTAGGTATGGTTAAGCTCATTTAAATGGTTAAGCTAATTTTAAAAACAGAAACAACAATGGCTGTTGTATTTGAAAAGATTATGGTGAGGTTTAAATTGATTTCAATAAAAGTACACATCGAAGATTACTAAGTAAAATACAGGCCTAGAGGATTTGTGAGT
Source organism: Neolamprologus brichardi (assembly GCF_056152115.1). Lineage (NCBI taxonomy): Eukaryota > Metazoa > Chordata > Actinopteri > Cichliformes > Cichlidae > Neolamprologus > Neolamprologus brichardi. The sequence continues at coordinate 14,332,181 of NC_142125.1, read as the reverse complement.
GCCTGATTGAGAAAAGTGCCATTTCAAGAAAATGGACAAATCTGCAACCTTTACTGCATTTGAGATGATGTCAAAGATGACATCCAAAACTGGAGATTAGTGATTAATATATTTCTGAGTGTTTTGAATTATTTGCTACCAAAAGTTATGTTCTTAAGCTTAAAGTGATTCATGTTAGCTGTCCTAGCTGTGATTAATTTCTGAAGCATTAAACTGCTGGTGTCAGGGCACCACAAGCCAGAGTGTGGAAGATTCCTAAAACAAAGAGTGCCAGAAAAAATAATAGATAAAATAAGATGTATATTATATAATAAAAGGCAGACAGGGCAACAGTCTCAAGTAGCTACAAGGTTGGACCAAGAAAACAGCCATCATTTAACATCAACATGGATAAGCAATAACAGTAATAACATATCTCTGTCAAAGTGCCTGTTCATAGTGAGTATTTTCACCTCTATTTCATTTAAGTGCATTACAAATTTGCATTTAGATAAATAAAGTTAAACTTTTTCCACTTGTGGTTGCAAATCATGGTTACAAGACAACAAAAACCTGATACTGAGATGAAATTTAACCTCAGTAGTATGAATAGAACCTCTCTAGAATTACCTGGGTAATGTTCATATAGAAATGTTGTCCTTAGGTTCTTTAATGTCACCTGAGATACATGCAATGCTTTTTGTTTTCAGGAAGTTATTAAACTTGGCTGTGTATTTAACTGTAGCTAATGCCCTACACAGATCTATAAGATCACACTTACACTTCAACCTGTTTTGTGAAGCCTTTTAATGCATTCCTAATTTTCCTGTATCTCAGTGTAGAAACACTCAAAACTAACACTTGCGGACAGCATTATATATCTCAGACTTCAATGTTAAACATGTTGTTATCCTCACTTTCTGTTGAGCCATTGGAATCACAGAGGGGCCGCTGACCTGCAAAGAATCAACTTGAACCACTTTTTTTTTTTCTTCAGTCACCATGGAGGCCTAGGGGGGGTTAAAGGTCAACTGTCACAGAAGCCACAGAGGATCCTCTTGGGTGAAGATCCTTGAGACTTTTCCCTTAAACCAGGACACCATGGCCAGGTTTCACAGGTCTGCCCTGCAGCTGCCCCGGGGCTTGAATACATCTGTGTGTTTATAGGATGGTGCTGTACCACTAGCCACAACCCCCCTGCACCCCCCGACCATTTCCCAAGTCAATGTTACTCTTGATGTTAATGTTTAAGTGGGCTTACTACTTTTCAACCACTACATATGGTGAGTTGAAACTCATACTACAGGCAGTGTGTCTGCTCGCAAGTTTTGTTGACACTAACTTTACTGAAGAAAGTCATAAAAAATACTTTTTGTCAGGATCTGATGCACTTCATAATGCAAGGCAACAGACTAACTGTTTGACTTGATACAGTAATAGTAGGCCACACATCAAGAGATAAATGAGATTTTGCTCATTTGCATGTCATTCAGTGTCGGTAAAGCGTATAGTAAGCACTGATTGGGAATCCACTCAGCCAGAACTAAACTGTGTTTGCTCTATCCACAGTGGAAGGGAAAAAAATCATATTAGCAAAAATAAATGTTGGTGGGTTGTTAGAGAGTCTGATTATGTGTGTCTCAGGCAAATTGGCGGTAATGAGTCAAGAGACTGCACTCGTTCACATACATTAAAACAGCGATCATTAGGAAATTAGGGCCTAGATTAATCCTGTTAATGACACACTGGTGCTCATGGGAAAAAAGACGGCCCCAGATGTCGAGATGCGGCGCCGTGATGAAGCATCAACTGCGTGCGATGGCTCCGGCTCTAGCTCCCCCCCCTCCCCATTTCTCTCTGCCTGACGGTAACGTGGGGCTGCTCCTGCACAGTGCCGCCACTTGAAATGCAAACGAGGGGGGGGGTGTAGCCGACTGCTAATGAGAGCAGATCCCAGTGATAAGGAGCGAGAGAGAAAGAGAGAAGGAAAAGAAAAGGGGGAGAAGGGAAAGTGAATAAATTAAAAAAAAAAAAAAGAAGCGATCTGAACTGAGGATAAGACGCAGCAGCAGGAACTCTGATGTCCCCAATTAGGAGGGATGTCACCCCCTGTCTGGGCCGCAGTAATAAAGCCCTCACTCTGTATTCTGAATCACATGGCTCCAACACTGTTAACATTCTAATATCTTGGGCGTGCGTGGTAACATTAATTACTTGGCCATTTGGATGGCTCCTGAATCTCCTTAATGTTTGCTTCCAAATGGAAATCTGAGCTCAGGCTTAGGAGTGTTACATTAGAAAATAATAAGTAATATTTACCCACCCAGCAAGCAGTCATGCCTGCTCCGCAACTGGTTCAATTTCTCCTATTGACTGTTTGGATATACTGTTCTCCTATACAAAGACAATTATTCTGTGAATTTTAACAAGAAAGTGATCCCTGGAAATTGTGTCTTTTCCCCCCAGTTTTGGGTCCTCTTGGATGTAAAGCCTGCTGTTTGAGAGAGGCCATACCACATTTAGATTTAATTACAGGTGTTTGAAATCTATGCAAATCTCCCCAATCTATTCCTATCAGGCAAGTCCAATAATTGAAGAGAATCTTCCCAAACAAGTGCTGCTACCATTAAAATTCATGGTCACCTTGAAAGGCATGTCTGCGGCTGAGAATCCCATCAGTCGGCGCTTCTCTCTCACTGACAAACAAACACTTTTGTTCTTCAGTTGCTTCAATATATATAGGCCTACCACACCAGATAAGGAACCGGGGAGGAATGAACATCCTTCAGACTCCAAATGGTCAACTTTCATCTGGCGGAAGCCGTGCCTACTGTATTGTTTTCAAAGTGTAGTGAACCCAAAAGAGAAAGGGTAAAGCCATTTTGGTGTGTGTATACAGCAGAAATGTGTTCTTTTGGGGTGGCAATATAAGAGAAGCCCCGGATAGAGGAGAAAAAGATTACAATTTTCCCCCCATGTTGTGGTGGCAGAGCTGCCAGCGAGAGGCTGAGAAGAGCAGCGAATGTAATGGTTGTATTACTGCACTCGGCGATGCATTATTAATGCAAACGTGATCAAGGCAGGTGGACAAGCCCAGGAGAGATAGCGCTGCTTAATGAACAGCCCCCTCTCTCTCGGCAGAACAAGGCCTGGCAGCTGTTAGTGTTGCACTGTGAGGTGTGAGCTGCTGTACCTATGTGGTTAAGGTAGCCCCTATTTAATTAACAAATAATCTGCAGCCGCTCCTAATTGACTCTCTTCATAGACCGGTGCGCGTGTCAGCGCCGTGGTCATGCCCACCTGCATTTTAAATGGAAACGGATGTTTAGTGCCGTTCATCATTTGTTTTTTCTCTTAAATCATTCATGCGGCACAAAGTGTGTGTGAGAGCGTACTGAGTAAATTAGCTGAATATGTATATTTAAATATAAACACCCTTAAAAAGCATTTTGTGTCATACTTTAAGCGTACAATGTGACGTTAAAGGTATTTCTTGGATGCACCGGTTAGGCCCCCGCAGCCGTATATTTTATAATATAAAAGCTGTAGATTAAATTTTATATATATATATATATATAGATAGATAGATAGATAGATAGATACACACATATATGTATATATATATATATATATATATATAATTAATTGCACATTTATCTGCATCTATGTGGGGTCCATATGTTCTAAAAACTGACTTCTTACTTACAGTAGAGCCTGAAACAGAACAATATCTATGAGTATGATTATCTGTACAACTGCTCTGTGAAAACTGCAGCCACTAATCCTGCTGAGATGCTAGGCTTCATTTGAAAGGAGTGCATGTATGGAGCCTCATTGAGAGCCGTATGATTATTTAGAGGCTGTTAAATTCACACGCAGTATACACGGCTTGTGGAAGCGTTGCTCATATGTGCTGTAAGGACTGCTTTTATAGAGAATAACATCGATTTGACTTTAAATTTTCATTTAATTTTTTTGGAGCGCGCACGCGGCCCTGTCAAAGCGCCGGCTTCCTTAGCGGATGTTTTCAAGTCACATACTGCCCCCTGCTGCGTGCGCAGAGTATTGCTGCACATCAGTTCCTGGCGGTCTGATCCTCTGGGAGAATCTGCTGGATTTAGAGATGCATTGTGGCAAACGTGCAGTGAATAGGGTTAGGGAAATGCATGATTGTCCAAAAGTGTTTTTGTTGTTGTTTGTGTGCTTCTGAAAAATACCACAATAGCAGCCTTTTTAAGAGGAGAAAGCTTGTCAAACTGAAGATTTTTTTTCTCCCCCAAATCTACTTTTATTGCAGTTAAACTCTGTTGAATATGTGCTGTGTCCTAATAAAAGGTAAAAGTCAGGGTTAGGATTGTGTAAATATTACATTTAGCTAAAAGTTCACAGAGTAAATGGAATGCAAAACCATTTTTAATAATTATGCTCTACTGTATTTAGTAGCATGTACATATTTAATACACATTTAATACACAGTGGTGTTTGTAATAAATTCCTTTGACCCCTAAGGTAATGACGGTTCCAAGGAGGTGAACACCCCCCACCCAGAGCATCATAACCTGTGTTGTTTTGCAAGAAACTGCAGCTTGCAAAGGGCCTACATGGCCCTGCAGTAAAGAAGGAAAGATGTAAGAGCGTACATCCACAGCCAGTGAACACTTTAATAGGGATCTCAGTTCTTGTTTACAACAGGCTTATGAGGACCTGACAGCAATAATGTAAAAACTAAAAAGCTGGTTGTACAGGTAGATTTCGGTCCCATTTGTCCAGGTATGATAAATTAACAGATCAAAGACACAAACAGACACACTGATTTATCCGTGTTCAGCTCTTCAGACCAGGGTTAATGGAATACTTATGGATGTAGTGCGTCTGAGGCTGTGGGAAAGATTGAGGTGGAGGTGGGATTTGGGGTCGCAGTGCAGATCACCGCCTCAGTGAAGCCCTCGCTAACCGTCAGAGCGCATCCCTTCGTCAGGCTGGATTAAGAGCATGTCAGGCTAGATGGAGCAGATAGCCGGGTTTATATATCACGGAGGACGGACACACCACAGCGACGCTGACACACACATCCTGCCCTTTTACAGAGGATTTTGTCACGTAACAGTTATTTATGACTGTGGATATGAACAGACATATGGGCAAATTATTCCAGGATTACATAGATGATGCTTGAAAGCCATCATTGTTATGAATTTGAATTAGGCGATAATATATTTGGATGTGATGGGGTATTATTTTATAGAGGTGGGGATAGAGCAGTAATATGTTACAGCTGTTAGCTCAGACGTGCGGGATTTGCAGTCTGGAGTGATTTGAATGGTTCAAATTGGGAGCGCGATGTGTATGTTCAGTTCTACAATAGGCAAAAGAAACCATGAGAATCCTCCACATTCCTCCATTTGTAATGAACAGCGAAGACTCAAAGTGTCAGTGTTTAGAACTTGTTTAGATTTGATCAGCTCTGAACTCATCCCAAACCAAGGCAAACCTAACTGCAGCGTCTGTAGCACCAACGCGAGCCAAGGGTACAATTGTATCTCAGAACGACTTGTCATTATACTTGGGCTGTGCAAAAATAAACATTTGGATACCGTGAAGCCAAGAATTGATTGTGGCTTTGGGGAGGGTAACATTGTAGCCCATGTAGCTTTGCCTGAGGCTGAAGCTTACCAGTGCTTTTATACATAGTTTATTCCTACCTGTTCTCTCTCCATGTCTTGGACCTGTATGATAGTATCTGCTTCAATTCCCCAGTCTGAGCAATCTGTTTGAATCCACAAGGTTGTGAATAAAACAAACCTGCTCTCCTGCTCAGCTTAGTGTATAATGCAGGACCTCGCCATTGGTCATGAATTGACAAAGTCCACGTAGAGCTATATCCCGCACCCTTACCTGCTGGAAATAGCCATACAGCAGATATGCTAGTATCAAGCAATGAGGTGGGAGGTATTGCATGACGGCAGAGCAAATTCCCATTGAGTAGGGAAGGGAAAACCGAGAAGATGAGCAGAAAAAGGGACATTCTTTTTGGAGGGAGTAGACTCCTGAATTCACCCCCTGAGGACCTCGGTTCAAGGTGCAGAGTGGACACTGGACAGGAGTGCGGGGCGAGGCATGCTAACAAAGCCACAGCCACCAGCCTGGTCTCAGGGAGGCACTAAGCCTGAATATTTCATGGCTCCTCCAAGCACAAAAAGACTGCAAAACTGACCCAGCTCATTTGGAGCCGTGTGCTTGCTGAAGGTCAGGACCTGAAAACAGAAAAGCAGAGGCAAAAGACTTGTTTGAGAAAAAGGCCAACTATCAACCATATTGCTCGATGATATAATTTTTTTTGTTTTTGCATTTTGGTTGTTTCTCTATCGGTGTAGATTTACAGCTGAGAACATCAAGTGCGTGTATCATCGTCGAGCACTTGAGACTCGCGTTCTCTCCAGAATAAATCAAGTTGGTTCATTAGATTGATGTATTTTTCTTCTAGTTGTAAATGCATAAAGTTGCTTTTTTATTATAGGGAGCCTTGACAAGGTGGGCGTAAAATTCACATTCACTCACTTCTCCTAACAACACAAAAGAGAAAACAATGGGGTGGTTTATACCCCGCAGACCCTAAAGGGAGGCGTTTAGCTCCTTGTGACTTTGTGTGCAAAGCAACCCAAACTCCCCGCGCTGGTGCATGGCAGAGAACAACAGCAAGAACTCAAGGGCTGTCTCTGACAAAAGGGAGCAGGATAGCGGTGTCTGAAACCCTCGTGTACCTCTTCTCCTATTCCCTCCCTAATCAATATCAAAAGCAACAAAAACGCAGGCGCGAGGAAGACACAAAAAAACACACGCAAAAGCAAACAAATGCCTGTTCAGTGGGGGGAGAGAATTAGAGCATGGCGCCATCTCCTCGTCTTACCTGTCATTATCTGCTTTAGCTCTTAATGAGTGCTCCTCAACACTTGGTCACATCACATTTGTTTTATACAAGTCCCTTTGAACAGCTGAGAGATATTGAGCCTCCTTTGATCATAGAATCCGTCTGAATTTCAAATCAGAAATGAACCTCCCCCCATATCTCGAGCTAGGTCGTCTCCACATTTTCAGTCACTATTTTGTTTGTTTATACTCCAGCAAAGGAAAAAACAGCGAGTGAAATAAAAAGAAAGAAAGAAAATGTGATAAAGAAAAACTGAAGATGTGGGAGCCGGCAGCATGTGGGCTGTATACATTTTGTTATTATTAATTAATGTTTATGAATTTAACAATGAAATCTTAAAAGAATGAAACAGAAGCGCTGCCACAAGATGCTGCCTATTTATATATATATATATATATCTTTTTTTTTGCTTTTTGCTTTTTTTGAAGGCAGCCGTCCTCTAATGATGACCCTTGGCATGCTGTGGCACCTGGGACCTCCCCTAGCACAAGGGAGGCTGATGAAAATTAGCCCATTCACATTTCAAACAGAATTCGGCCTGGCCCCTGATCACAGTGCTGGGGCCCCCCTCACGGTCCTGCAGAGAGAACACGCACCACCAAAAAAGATCTCCACCCGGCCAGAGCCTCTCCCCTGGCGATCATTGCGGGAACACATGGTGACATGACTGTGGGACGCGAGGGGTCTGGATGTACTCCGGCTGTTATTCCCTGTTAAAAGATTTAAACCATTGGGGTATGATAGGTCCCTTTGATGTTTGCTAAGCATAGAGCTAGGGAACAAGGAAGAAGGAGAAAGGGGGAGAGAGGTGGGGTGAGGTACAGTGGTGATGGTAGCGGTGATGCGGGGCAGAGGCTTGTTACTAGAAGGCAATCATCTTTGTGGAGTCACACCAGAGGAGGGAGGAGACGTGCAGAATCTCTGTTTCAACGCTGCTACTCCGACAAAGGGAAGATAAAAGACAGAGGTTGAAGCCGAGGCCAAGACCCACTGTGAAGCCAAGATTACTGCCAGCACAAAGTTTTGGCACTTCTACCACTACAGCAACTTTTACGTTCCTAATTGCCCCAATTTGGCTCTTGTATAGAAGTGGGAAAGGGTAGCAGACATCACAGTCATAGTGATATTTTTTTAAACTACAGGAAGAGTTCTCATTGGCTCTTCAGATCAGTATCAATTTCAGGTATGTACGTTTATGGTAAATCGTTACAACTTGTTCTTGATTGTGTGGGGAACAAAACAAGTTCAGTGGGACTAATTATTCAACAGGTTGTAAACAAACATTTAGATTAGTCTGGTTTATTTGGAAAAGGGGGGAAAATGGTAAAAAGCAGCGTTATTAGTAAAGTTTTTGTGCACCTCACAATTTAAAGCAAAATGTATTGCTATAAGTAAATGTTTCAGGGGTTTTTTTTTTTGGCTTTCTATTTGTGAACTTTTGTTGGCAGTAGAACTCTAGCTTTGCAGCTATGCTGTCATTTAAAGTTAAAAGTCTGCAGGTTTCGGGTATATGTCTTATCACAGTGTGCCATAAAAAATGAATCATTATATATAAATTTTTAAATAAATGTAATTTTCATAATTTGTGTGGTTTAAATAACATTTTAGATCTCAGCAGTCAGTTAATGTAATATAACCATAACCCAATCAGAAGCCTGGTTTCAGCACAAAAATGACTAAAATTAGTGCACTACTGCAGGCATCTAAAAGTGATTGTTGAAAAAGCTGAGTGTATAAGCATGTACAGCTGAGTTCAGCTTTTCTATAAGTAAGAGCCAGAATCAGAATGTGCTTCAGGTTTAGAAGAGGGTGGGTTTAAAAAAAAAATCTCACCCACCAACACATCTAAGGCTGAATAATTCACACGGTGCATCTTGTTTAACTTGTGTATGAACAGAAATGTCAAAACATTCATCTGTGGTGTGTTCATGGTCAGAATAGCGCTGCAGTTAGGCTAAGAATGTCACGACTTCAAAATGTAGAAAATACCCATATGTTCAGAACTGTTTGAACATAGTGTCAAAACTGGGTATCTGTGTTAATCTGTGTGCTAATTATGCAGCAAATCAGGAATAAAGGATTTTACAGTGTTATCGTCTTCTTCATTTGAAGTTCAGGTTCGTCAAAATTTATTCCAAGTATAGAATTTTTTTTTTAAATGCTGGTAAAAAAAAAAATAAATCTAAATATAATGCCAGTTTGCATCCATTAGAAGTTGGTTTGTCAAGGTAGCGAGCTTTTAGTGCTTACAATGGTTAAGAAGAATAGGATACAGGAAGACATAGTCATTAGAAGAGCAGTAATTTTACAAAGAATGTAAATGTGATGGAAATGTTGGATTTCTGATGGTTTCTTGTTTCAGTCGGCTGCTGTATTTTGTCTTCCAGGTGAAACAGATTACAAGAAATCCATATATCCACGAATTTACAAATGCGTATAAAAACACATATGTATACATGCCCATATTTATGCTGCAGACCCTACCATATCTATCAGCTAAGGGTCCTTAAATGCAACACGAACCCCGGTTACAGGTAATTGGTTCATATTTGGAATTTGTTCTTAATGATACTCCTGTGCTAATGTGACGAGAATTAATCAAAGACGATGTGTTTGTCATCTGATCTTTAGCTTAACAGCCAATTAATAGTTGATACATTTATATCAGTAGGAGAACTTTACTCTCTGATGAATGAGTAGATCATAATTATTGGAGCCTTACATTTGTCCTGTGTGTATGCCAGCATGTGGTTGCATCCCCCTTCCCTTCATGGTGCAACGTTTGGGAGACAGATGGAAGACGGTCTCAGCAAAGGGAATACTAAAGATCTGAAAGCGTTTTAGGAACAATTAAAATCTTTGATGGTTTAATCTGTTCACATCAAAAGCACCAATCCCTCTGTTTGATTTTCTTTTGATGACACAGTATAAAACTGATTAAGCCAACGGTTAGCAAACACTTTTGTCAACCACAGACTGAGAAGAGAAATGCTATACAGTATACAACCATGGGGCAAACTAAACCATGTTGTAATCTGAAAAAAAAAAGATCATTTAATAGACCATAGATGCTTAAAACTAGAATTTCTTTAGCAATTTTCAAGTAGAAAGTCAACTTAAAGTACAGCACCATGGACTTAAAGTGATGTAAGTGTTTTCTTTTTTTATTATGGATGCGTGGATGATCTTTTGGTTAAATGTTTGGCTTCACCGGACGGGTGGAAGAATTTTGAATGTTCACAACATCAGAGGATAAGGATCAGGAGCCTTATCAAACTGCCTAAGAAGCATTATTCTGACCTATTTCATTGCTGTCTTTGTGCATGTTCATTAGACAGTTAATCACAGGAGGGAGTACTTCATAGGCAAAGGGATTAGTTGAGTCAGGGAGGCTTTTTGACTTTCTGACAGAGCTCCACCAGGTCACACCTCCTCACTTTCCTCCAGAAACTTAGCCTCATTTGTTCCCGTGATACCCTCTCAATTTGACATTCTCCAGAAAAAGAATTAATTTACTCATTTCTAAATGAACAACGCAGTCATTCTATACAGATATGAATGTGTCCTTTTCTCCATGCGTGGATGCCGGTTTCAATGCAATCACATCCCTGTCATCAAATTACAGTCCAGTAAGAACTGTCAAACCAAAAGTGTTTTCACAGCTACTGTTTTGCGAATTTACTTTTCATAAAACATGTCTTTTCCTTTGTAATTTATACATTCTTTAGTTGAAGTCAAATCAAATTCCTGCTTGGCTGCGTCAGATGACCTCAGACCACTGAGATTTGCACTTGTGCATTGCATGCAGTATGTTTACATTTGTCTAAAAGCAGTGTAAATTGAATTCTGCTCTATGTTCCCGACACTGACTACAAGTGTAAAGTGGTGTGTACAGAGATGTACATACCACTCCTCTGGGACCCAACCCTCCCTCATTGTTCCATCAAGGCTCAGGATGATGGCTCTGAGAGCGGGAGGAAAATAATCAATAACTCACATGGCATCCTGCATCCAGGAAGACTCTGCTGTAAATTAACTTGACAACGGGGATGAAAAAGGAGAGAAAGCTCCTCTGGATATCTGTTTGTCTGCTCTCTTCCTCACAAGCGGCGGGGAAAGAACTACCAAACGGGGAGCAATTGAATGCAAAGTGCTCGTTTTCTCGCCGACTTTTCTGCAAGCGCAGCCTACCCCCCGACCCCTTGAGGCGAGACCAGCAGAAACCCGCATCAGATCAGAAGGTGACATATCAAAAACCATGTCACAAAAAAAGTCAGTAATGGTTGCCAAAGATGTGGCAGCAGTTCTAGTTTTCCACTGGGCTCTTTCTATTGCTCCCCTGTCTATTGGGGTTGTATGGTATCAGAGGGAAACGCACTCTCAGGCCTGCCATGTAGAAGCGGGATTTGATCTTGATGGCTTTGTGACAGTTTGGGATGAGGGATAGCGGTTAGTGCTGAACAAGAGACTCTGAGCTGATCAATGGGACTTTTCAGACAGGCCTATGTGCAGAGAAGTTATGGGATGGTACCTCTGTGCTGCTAGAAAGCTCCCTTTTCCACTTTCTCACTTGTTAATAACCACTCTATCTCTCTTCCTTCAGTTTTTTAGAGCACAAGAAGGCAACATACACAGGCAGCAAGTGACTTACTGTCCGCTTCTATTAAAAATTAAAAAATAGGAAGCTTATGTTAATGACAGATGTTAAAAAAAAAAATCCTATCATTTCAAGAAGTAACATAGAAATATTAGTTGCATTATTATAAGAACAAAGGCTGCCACAGAAAGCATAGTTGGTCACGTTTAGTGGCTGGTGGTAGCTAGTAGCTAGCTGTAGTTTGGTTCAATTAGCTAACACAAATTCAAACTGCTATGCTTCACAGTAGCATTTACCTGAAGCTTATTCCGACAGTTGATAAATGATAACTTGATAAATGTTTCCTGTTTTTAAGATTTCTTCCTAAATTTCATCAATACTTTACTGAAACAAACTGGTGCTTGGACACGTCTTTCACCCTCTGCTGGCAGTGGACAGATACAGTAGTGACCCTGTTTCATCCTCAACTGTGACTCGTGAATAAATTACAATAGGAAGATGTTCCGTGACCAATAAATAAATGCATAAAAGTTCATATTTTCCATTTTTTTAATAAGATTGTGCCATCTTAGGAAATATTTGAAATAAAAAATGGGATATTCTTATTTTTAAGTCTACAGCCAATTCTCTTGATATTAATTTTGCCACAAGGCAAAAAAAAAAAAATCAATTCTGCTAATATTTCTTTTTTGCCTGTAAGACAAAACAAAATGCTGTGACCAATGAAGTGCCATAGATAGATGACATATCAAATATGACACAATAAAACATGCTCATCATCATCATGATCATCATCATCGTTTATTTGTATAGCACTTTAAGAACACACCAGGCAGACCAAAGTGCTGAACAACACAGATCAAATAAATTATAAATTATTCAAATTTTCTCTTTTCTCATAAACAGAAAAAAAGGAATATTCTGCCCTGTATGTGTCAGAGCTCATAAGTACCTGCACCATTTTACATTTTTTCATGAATTCTTTCATGCAACATACAGAATAACACAAATACCAATCTGCAGTTATGGAATTATAATCATAAAAAATGACTGTTAGTACAAAAAATTATTCATTTCCATTGAAAAGATGGCACCACCAGCAGGTGAAATTTCTGTATTCTGTTTACGTGGGAGAAGGTACTCTTTGAATTACGGCAAGGTTAGTCTTCCACATTAAGGTCACAGGCTTGAGTCCTCAGAGATGAGGTGGTCTTAAAGGTCCCTCCTACCTGTTCACAACACCTAATCAAAGAGCCACAGACAAAGCCACAGATGAATGAACCACGTAGGGCACCCAACTCCAGTGCCATGAAGGCAGGTCAAAGAGGTGAATGGTCACCAAAAGAGAAAACGCGTTAAGGATCAAATGCCAGTGACCACGTGAAATCAAAGACAAAGACATACAGGAAGGCACCTTTTACCATTTAGAAGCATCTACAGAGGAAGTGCAGGTTTCATTATGGATGTAATGGAGAGCGGGCCAAGGTCAGAAAGCAATCATCATTCTGACACCTCACCCAGCAGGCAGCGCTACTCCTCAGAGCACCGCCATGCAGCGCCGGGAGAGCCATCTTACACATAACAACAACAGACGATGGAGGCCAAAGGCAATGTCACAGGCCACCCTTCCATCGATAGCACTGCAAAGGACCCGTAAGAGAGCTTTCTCTTAGCAGAAAATAGAGTCTGTCAGCGTGCAAAATTCTGGGGCTTCGTGTCAGAGATCTCAGTCCAGTAAGTTATCTTAGGTGCGGATATTTGCTGGCTTGACATACTGTACATCTGAACTAGCTGAAGAAGCAGCGAGTCAAGAATAAGTGCCTCTTTTATATAACCACATCAGAGCTCGGCATATGGCAGGGCCTGTGGTGGTGTAAAGTGAAGACAGGAGGCAGAAGAGTGCAAGCCTTGTCCCAGGCATGAGCTGACATCCCTGTAGAGGAGCCCTGTAATTAGCAAGGCTAATGAAGAATAGGGCCGAGACTAATGTCCCCGCTGACCTCTGAGCCCTGTTGGCAGGGCGAGAGGGTGGACTTCAACAGAGAAGAACATGATACTATGCTATAGCCATTAACCCTGACCCAGAACTCCCCTCAGGCTTACATCTGGTGCAGGACTGGATCGGTACCAAGTCTCAGTGGGCAACAAGACTGAATACTTGGGTCCACAGGTAATGAATTGCCAGATAGGTCCTATTATATCTCATCTACTCCAGTTCACTAACTGTAAATTCAACCTTTAGAAGACAGTGTGTTATTACCAGGTTGTGCTTTTCATGCCGCTGCTGTTGACTTAAAAACGCAATTCAAAAGTCCATCCGAGGCATCCTCAAGAGTGCTTGTTTAAAGTCTGCACACCGTGGGTATTCCATCATTATAAAAACTGCTGTTGTCTGTTTTGCACAGCATGGGTCCTCACACTGTGATTACATACCGGAGGAAGACACCTGTCACATGGAGCTGTTACTAGCTGTTACTAGCTGTCATGGCTTCTTACAGATTGGTTGCTGCTCATATGAATGCGTGGAGAAAAGAAATACGACAAAGTGATTCTTGAAAAGTATTATTTTGTCTTTGTGAATCAGAAACAAAATGACAAATTCTAAAGAGGCAAAGCAATTACGGGGGTTTCACATCATCCCAAGTTTTTGGTTGAGGCTGTAATGTTGCTTGATTGATGATGAGATACAGAAGCTATACAATGCTGAATGAAAGGGCTGTCCTATGTTATACATTCCCATTACATTAGTTGCGGTGATGCATTTAAACAACAACAAAACAACATGACTGACACCAGACACCATTACAAACAAAAGTCCCAGCTGATGTGTTTCAAGCTTTGCATCTAAAAGAAGAAAGATACACTTTAAACAGTGTAAAATAATTCTAGTTGGAAGCAGTATAAAGTCGTGATAGTTATTATGAGAACACCTACCATCGAAAAACATATGAAAAAGTTAATATTTTAATCTTACATAATGTTGCAATAGTCCATTTACTCCATGGAAAAACTTCTCATTTTGACCCCATCTTTAAAAATTTGACCTTCCCTTATACATATAGGACCTAAACATATTGGAGTTTTAATTTATTAATAATGCAGTAATAATCGTTTCTTATTGTGTAATAATGTCTGCACAGCTGATTGGCTGTGTGCACTGCCTATGTCTGTATAGATTCACTGCTAATTGGGTAACAGCAACAGAAAGCAAAGTACTTTAAAACCTGTTGCCCACTTTTTCACACCATTGCACACAATTTCAAAGAAACCGTCTAAAAAAGTTGCACACCATTTTCAGGTTTTAACATGCTCCAGATGTGTGCACATCCAGTTTTGTGTGTGTGTGTATATATATATATATATATATATATATATATATATATTTAAATATATGTATATATATATATATGTATATATATATATATATATATATATATATATATATATATATTGAGTAAATAAACAGTAAGAGAGTTAAGAGAATTTTTAACATTTTGCTATTTAATATAGTGTATTTAAAGAGGTTTTTTTTTTTGTGGTTATTGTTATAATTACAGCAGCACTTTAAAGTCTTTAAACAGCGACATTATGGGAAAGAAAAAATATTGGAGGATAATGAAGTTTGAAATAGAAATACATATAATGTGAAATAAGGCTAAAAAACACACTAGCTTTGTCTGTATGTCTGATTGATTAGACCAAGTTGAAGAAAAGGACGGATAAATATTGTATAAACGAATTTATTGTGTAATGTGAGCAATCAAATTAATTAAGGGGTCCACAGCTGTTGGAGGCGAATAAGGCCATGAATTTTTCAGTGCTACCACTTCTCCCTAAGATTTTACAATAAATATTTCTGGAGGTCTTGGATGAATTTTTCATGGCTGAGTGGGGGAGATGAAAGGCGAATGAGGGATCCAGGGGACGGGAGCTCTCTGCTGCTGACACACCACAGAGAGGTGCATCGGCTCCAATCTTTATCAATGAAACCCAACCGGCAGTATTGCTTTAATTACCCTCCTTTGTCAAGCATTCCACTATCAATAAAGAAAGGCTGGGCCGTGCGGACGGCTAAAGGAGGAGCAGGAGGGGGAGGAAGAGGATGAGATGGGGTGATATCATGAGTTCCTCTTGTTTTCTTGCCCTCCCACTTTAAGAGAGGAAATGATGTAACTGAGCAGTGATTGAACAGACAAACCTAGACCACCTCGTCATGCCACTGCAATACAACTGCAACCTTTTTGTTTTGGTGAGATTTCCTTGCGGTCATTTAAATCCCAGCAGTGTGGTGTCAAAAACAGCAGCAACAACTTTAATTCAAGTCACAATCATTTATTTATCTATGATATCTTTACAGGAGACAAATCAATAAAGCATGCAATTGTCATATATAGTATACTGCTGTATACTCACTGTATACTTTATACCATAAATGAGTAACAGATGCCATTGATTTTCATGCTGTTGTCTAGGCATGAGGTATAGCCCGGATGAATAAATCAGAACTGGGCACAACTTGTATCTTCCCCCTCATTTGGTATTCAGGGAGGCTCCAGAGGTAACTAATTCAGGGGAGACATCTGTTTGGTGGGCAATACACCAGCAATATTCCACCTGGAATCGCATCCATAAACAGCATCCTCATTTTCCCCCTGAACTAAAATACGCAGAGCAGCATGTGGCGGTAGTGGCAACAGTGTAGATTATATCCATGTATGCCCAGGGTATGACACTTATACCAGGTTTAAAAAAAAAAACTTAGATTTTGAACATCTTTATGTGGAAGTAAAGGGGATGTCTGGTAGCCAAGAACAGCAATTGGTGTTATTTATTATCATAAGTAACTACATTACAAATAGTACAGTACCTGCTGGAAATGTGTTAAATCTTGTAGACTTTAGGTCATGAATATTTTTTCATAGTTTGAGCTTGGTGTCTTAGTCCCTGTTATGGGAAACTGCATTATTTGCTTACTTGAGGCTAAGTACCGTGTTAGCAAACAATAGCCCTTTGTATGAGGCTATCAAGGAGAGAAACGTTAGCATTTTTTAGAGGCAACTTGAGGAGTGAAAGATTCTTCAGTTATCTAGACTGCATATAAAAGATAGACAGAGCTGCCATGATAGCACCCTTTCATTTATGGACAACCATGAGGCTTGGTTAGCAAGGTTCATCCATAAACTCTATGGTCACATCAAACAGATATAGATAAGTGCTAATTAGTGCTAACAGGGTAACATTCAGTGCTAGAATGATACAAATTCTATCACCAGAAGTGAAGTAAATGTTGGATGGGCTATCACGGTTAACCCCGGTGTGAGCCTTTTAATCGTAGGGCAAGAATAATACAAACAAGAGGTCCACCTTTCCCAAGGTGATGCATGTCAGATAGCTAGCAGTGCCTTCCTATTATTCAATGCAACCATACCCTCACTAATGTATAGCTTTGAGTCTCAATAAAATTTAACTAGGTGACCCAGGATATATGCATGTTGATTTGGTAAAGTTGGACATTTTAACATGGGAGACTATGGCGATTAACTCCTTTTTGGAGCGAGCCTCAAGCGGCCATAGCAGTAAATTAATGCTCTCTGTGTGAAGTTTGGATTTCCAAATACTTTCTAACACATACCAGTGTATGGAAATTATATGCCAATAAGGTGTTCTGTGTTCTACTTGCAATGTTGTTTTCTCTCCTATTAATAGAAAAGAAAGCAGGCTTACAGGCAGCTTCTTTCAGTAGCGAGGAGGACCGATTGTTTAATTCTGTTATATTCTCACCAATCAATGCATTCACTTCAAAGCGATGGGAAACGCTTGCATCCAAAGTAGATTGATCAGTTCTAATACAAGTCATTAACATACAAGTTGTTAACAAGTGAGGCCTCTGTACTGTATCTAGGAATCAAGAGAGTCATCGATAAAGCCAATTTAAGACTTTTAGCGTCTTAAAAGCGTGAGTACGCACTCCTCCACTCCACAACAGGATCAACCACTGTTAAACCGTTTTCTTCCTCTCTCGCTCTCCGTTTTTCTGTCTGTCCTTCGCTCACTCACTCAGCCTCAACCACTTAGCTTGAAGCCTGTACTACTGCATGAGACCACTGGTATACTTTACTGATGTTAAATTTATAAGCCAAACTGAGGGGAAAGTATTAAACAACCTTGTGAATAGCCGGGGTGTGCTTTAACCAAGGCGGCGTATCTTTTTCATCAACAAAAATAACTCTTCAAAGGCAGTAAAAGCATGCTTAGAAAGTAAAAGGCCATTTTAGCAGACGAGTCCAGCAGTGGGAGGAGTGAAAACAGAAACAATTTAGTTCCTGATAGCCCCCCACACACCACTCCAGTCCTCCCTCCACTCCCTGCCATCCACAAACCCTGACCGCAGCACTAGCAACGCGGCACATATCCCACCCCCCAAAAAGCTAAATCAAGGCTTTGAAAAACATACAGTGTCTTTAATAATTCAAGCATTGGTGGGTTTGAATAGCCTCTTTAGCATGGAAATATACAGACTCCTGATATAAGATCAGTCCCTCAGGGGGCTCCCTCACCATCTTACTGCATTGCGCCCTTTCTTAACTGCAATATGGGCTCCTACTTAAAATGCAACTACCTGTCTGATTACATTAAACAGAAAAATGTAAGATATACGGGATTGTACGGGGTGTACCAGCAGTTTGAAAAATATATATTTTTAATGGGTGTACATATTTTTTTTTAAAGGAAAGCATTCTGAACTTGTATAACACTCTGAATGCATGAATCAAGCTCAAAGTTTTGCAGTAAGGCAATTATTGCAGTTGACTAGCATTTTTACTGGGGTTGTGGACTAACACAGGATTGTAAATATTTAACTATCTTTGCACCCAATGCACATTCATATTTCATCAGGTTTCTCTCAGTTTATTCTCAAAGCAAAGTGTTGGACTGCATAATTATTTCAGTTTAGCCATTTTTTTTCAACCTATTACTTCTATAAATACAGGAATTTGAGTTAAAGCTCCTCAGAGGGCTAATTTAAGAAAAGCATGCATTAATTAATACAACCTAGATGGAAAGGAAGAAATCCCTAAGTAAGTAAGCTGTTGGCAGATATCAAGGATGATTTTTGCCTTCAAAGGAAATGGGGATGGATTTGAGAGGATGCAGAGGTTTAATCAATACTGTTGACTCTGGAGGTTGGCAGGTGTGGTTGGTGTGTAACTCTCAACAGAAGCATTTCCATCATCCAGGAAGAAAAACTCAACGTGGCCACTGCGGAAATCTACTCCCAACTTCCTAAGCCCCTCGGATGCCATTCAAAGTGTTTAATCTTAGTGTTTAATTTTGCCATTTTGCTGTGCGAAAACACGGTAAACTCGTTTATTCATATTCATTTTTGTCTTTGTCTTTACTGCAGTCACGTCAGGGTACAGACGAGCATGTGACCTTAAACCTTTTGTTGCACACTTCCATTTGTGTGTATGTCCATTCTCACATCCGATGTGTGGAATAATGAAATAAATATCGAACTCTTAAATATTTTAGTGCATTCTAGGAGTAAAGTGGAAGTGTTTTTCTGACAGACCTTGCCTGCATCCCTACGCCCCCTCCTCTCTATTTCTCTTCACAAATGCATTGTGTGCACCGGCCGGCCCAATCCATCACTCAGCGTCTGGCGGGAGAAAAAGCACTTTCCCAGGGTGGGTGTTTTCTAGTTCTGCCAGCGCTGCTGTTTCAGTGGGCACCCGTGAGACCTCGCTGATGGACACTCTGGTCATCACTGGCAGGGTGCTTTGGGACTCTCTTCAACCTCGCATCCCTCCCTCTGCTTTCCCCCCTAGTCCCCCTTCTCTCTCTACCTCAGCCTGTTCCACTCACCTCGTGTTTTCACCAGCACCTTCCTTTGTCCCAGCAGTGTTGTGCACTCCCTTTTTGACAATGATGACTATTGTACCTGTCTGAATTCTCTCTCGCAAAGTGGCTCGGCCTTCAGAGACCAACCACACTTTGTTCGAGGGCTCGGGCCTCTCAGGATGAGATTTTGACCGCATGAAAACAAATAAGCTATAATAATGTTAGCAGGGAGGTAAAGAACCCCATTTCGCCACGTAATTGAAGTACTGTTTAATCAATCATTGCGTTTAAGTAGATGGTTCCATTCTGGATTGATTCTCAGTGGTACAGCCGAGGTTCTGTACTCAACATCTCTCTCTCGGTGTCTCCCGTTCAGCCTCATTTTGCATCACAACCCGGCAGAATGCATAAAAAGAAGGCTTCGTGCATGCATGTGCTCAGAACAATTATGTAGAAATAAATCTATTCAAATTGAAGTCTGCTCCAGTTTTACTCCGACAAACTGAGATTTGATTTCCAAAATGCTCACTCGTCTCTTCTACACAAAGAAGCCAGCGGGGAGAGGGTGCAATCGCTGGAGAAAAGTGGGCTGGAAGGCAAATCTAGGTGATGCGTATGTTAGAGTGCCCCTGGGTCTTCCATGGGTAGGTAGGATCTGACAAAAGAGATCTGTACAGCAAAAAAATCCTCCACTCTGCTAGAGCATGGGAAATTAAGCCCAGATAAAGATTCTCTCTTAAACATACTCCCTTCTCTCTTTTCATCCCTCTTTTTCCCCCCTCCCTCTGCAGTGGCAGAAGAAATTACCCATTGTACCATTAGATAAACCCAAACAGCCCTCTCCGTAAGACCTCCAGTTCCTTGTGCAGTCCCAGCTTGGCGTCCCTCGGGTGTTTGTTCAAAAGGAAAACTCCGCGGTGCCTCCGGGGGATGTTTAACTCATTGCAGTGGCAAGTATTTAGAGAAAACTCAACAAGTTTGAGGCTGTCAAAGCTAGAATCCAACTGTCAGGCTGAATTATGTCTCCAAGGCGTCTGATGTGAGGTAATGACCAATTGCATCATTTTGACAAACCCACCATCGATGAGAACTAGGGCAGACGGCGATTGCTTTTGCACAAGTGTTTCATTTGAATTTGAACTGCTGCTGCTAAGTGCATTAAATGATGCTGATTAACTAAGATTACGGCTGCAGCAGGGATGTGATTTCTGTTTTGATACGGAGCATAAATTGAGGCAGAGCAAACAGTTTTTTGAGTGGCTGATGAATAATTGAAAGTCAGCAGAGGGTACATCAATAAAGTGGTAATGAGGCGTATTTGTGTGAAATTTCTAATTCTCAAACTCTGTCACTCTTCTAGCAGTCTAGTACTTCCATTATTACTGCTACTGTAACTGCTGCTACAGCAAATTATGACTGCTTATTGTTAGTGTTGTTATTAATTGCTACCTGTCTCTCGTGTCCGTGAGGTATTTAAAAAAAAAAAACATTCTATGTTTTCATATCTTTTCAAGACGAACCCAAAATAAATTGCAATAATTTATTACCTCAGCGCATGATGCGTAAATATCTTATGCAAGGTAGCTGTTTCTTCCATAATTAACTATCTCACATTTTCATTATCACAAATTCATTATTTCACCGTGCCATGGATATTATTCATCAAATGTAGGATGTTCGGACCTTAACCACTAATTCCCACTATTCCCAAACACTGTTTCATGCCCTGTGCCCATTTCTACCGCCCAAAATAATGGTGCCAACTGCGGTTGCATACCTGCAATGATGCATATCTATTTAAATAAATCCAAAATATATCATGAGTCCTACTTTGGTATCAGTTTTTCATCATATCGGTTGTCATGTTACTATCTCATCCTAAAACAGAATATTTCCAAACCCCAGCCTACACCCTATTGTTACTATCATTAATTGACACATGGTTCCTGTCGTGTCATGCAGCCATTTTATCCAGTGCTGAATTATTCTTGAACCTTGTCCTAGACTCTCTAACATATCCCTAAATCTGACAAGTGATGTCTCAGTAGAGGTATTTTTCCATGCCCTGTACCTGTTTCACCCCCAAATAGAAGAAATTTTAGTTCTTAACCAGGGTTAGTATTATGATTGTAATCATGATTTTTGTCATGTCATACACCCATTTTTTTTTTATCATGACTTCTCCCAGTCTTCTATCCTGTTATTATTAGTAATAGTATTTTTTTAAAGCTTATAACAGAGCCGTTTTGTCATGCCATTTAACTATCTTAATCAAAAATAGAGCTGCCACATTGCTTCAACTATTTGAGCTGAACTTGTGCCGATTCAGATGCATTTTGTCCTTTGATATTGTCCAGTATATAATTTGTGTTCATGTAATATAAAAGCTAATCCAGGAGTGAGTATTGAAAGCTAGCCGAGGCAGTAAATGCTGCAGCATTTCTTGTTCATGCAACATAATTCTGTCAATAAAGATATTTTCTAAAATATATAAATTGCAGATATCTTATTTAAACATACACCAAAGCTATTTTGTTGTTATAGATTTCATTCCAAACAGATTCTATCCTAAACCTGACCCCTATTACTATATTTGCAGTAGCAATAATAGTAGCATCAGTACAATTAAACCTGTTTCTTTTTCAGTTTATACAACCATTTCATTCAGACTACATTTCTTTATTGTAACCCTAAGTCTGGCTTAAGGGTTAAGGGGCTATTACAAAATTAAAATAGACACTAACCTTTAGGTACACAAAGCACTTCAGATTCTCTGTGTTATGTCTGACTAGCAGGCTTTCAAAAAGTGAGCCTGTGGTGCCCTCTATCTTTGAGTGAAAGTAGAAAAGAAAGGATTACTGGTCAAATGGAAGCAATTATTTCTTGACAGTTTAATTCGGTTGCAGTCATTTGCACTTCACTTAAATTTTTATGACAAGCAGGCACTAATCTACGATTAATATTAAACCGAATAAGAGATTATTTTCCCCACAAAGAGGTTTCTATGTATAACTATGTGTAACTGATGCTGAATAATTTGCTTTGAGAAAATGACAAAAGCAACACTTTGTTTTTATTTACAACAGTGTCTACGGGTCACTTTCTTTGGAGTAAAACTGTTCCTTTGTTCTGCCTTTTTCTAACACAGTTGTGGCATGTTGTGTCCACCTGGAGTACTGTTGACCTTCTGCGAGGCAGCTAGCTAGTTAAAGAAGTCCATTTTCAAGGCTGTTCTTGCTCATATCAAAACTCCATTATAGATTTTACCTCCAGGGGAACCCAGGGCTCACAAGGTCCTTGGCAATTTTACCTGAGGAAGAAGCTAAAAGGATTTGAATCTCCAAGGATGGGTGAGGAGGAGGAGGGTGTGAGGACGAGAGTGAGGGTGGGATGCGCACCCCAGGACCCGAGCCCCTAATCTTTCTCTGCCAAGCAGGGAGCAAAGCAGAGCAAAAATGGAGATTTGGAGATGGTTCAGTGACACTGAACCCTGAACATCAGGGCCTCCAGAATTGGTGGAGGAGGCAGACAAACCTTGGAAAAACAAGAGGTGGAAAAGAAGAGCTGAGAGATTGTTGTCGAGGGATTGCCAGGGGAGCTGGTTTCTGCTCCTAGAATCAGAGCATCCAATACATTTAACATATATGAAAGAACAACAGCTCTCTCCTCACACCATCCTTAAGTATGTGTACTAACAAGACAGATGGAGGCCAAAGATGCAGACAGATCACATCAGGACATCTGTCACTTTATGGCAACAGCCTCCTTAATAAGTGACAAGGCTTCCTCACCCGTGGGCACATGATGGGGGGAGGCGGGGGTTAGTGTCTGAGCAGTGGCTGTGCAAAGCAGCCGTCAAAGTCATGCAGTGCCCCCTTTTTTTTTAAACAACTTGTTCCAATTACAGCCAATCACATGCGATATGTGCCCTTGATTATCATCCTGGGCAGTAGACATCAAAGCTGCTTTCTATGGGTGCTGACATGTGGCTGTGCAGTAATTAGTGGACTTCACTGGAGAGAGTTTCATCACCAAATGTTTTCAATATACTGAATGTCTTAATTTGCAGGGAGGAGGGGGGATAGAGGGGTGCATTCATGTTGGGAGAGAATAATGCCCCACAGAAATAATTAAAGCATAATTACAGCTCATCAGCTGTGCAAGTGCTCACAAAGTGCTGTCGCTGAAGATCTGCCGCTTTCCTCGGGCTATCAGACAAGGAGCAGGCCACATTCACATCCAAAACTCACAGCACAGCCCCAGTTGGACCAAATAGATCCTTGTGTCTTATTACCAGAAATACCACCAGGAAAATGACACAACAACCCAAATTCAAATTAATTTATCTTGCTGTTACACTGGTGCTTATTATCCTCAATAAACACCTGCTATTGCTGAGAATATGTTGTCTGCCAAGGACAAACCAGGCAGCATGCATCAAACCAGGAAGCCCAGAATGCATAGCAGGTCGTTAAAGCAATAACTTGTCTCCTCGGCTGACGTGTCAAACTCTATGCTCTGTGCAAGACGGAGATGCGCAGATTGAGGAGCCAGTCAACCTTTTAAATTGACATCATGTTAGCTCTGTCCCCAGGATGAAGCATGGCTATGTCCCGTGATGACCACTTCATACAAATATGGCTGGCAGTGCAGTCCTGTAAGGAGCAAAGTGCACGCTAAGTGTTTGTGACGAGTACTAAGGCCATTGCTTGATCCCAAGGAAGTAATGAAGGCGGGACTGTAGGCCATGTGTTTTCTCCATCCACCTGATGGCAGACTTATAACAACCCGGGTGTCAGGCCGACTTAAAGTCATGCATCCTCTCTCTGCTGCTGTGCTCAGAGTTATCGTGACATATGTTTACCCCTCCCAGCCCAGAGCTGAGGATCCAAATGGCACAATGGTTGCCTTCAAGTCTGCTCTGATGATGTTACCCGCCCTCTATGTAAATCTGTGTGAGTGTGTGAGTCTGTTTGTTTGCATGTGTGCATGATCTGTAAGAATGCCAGGATATAAACAGATCGCCCTCTAGAGGTGAAATACATGCAGAATGAACCATAAATTCACCATAATGATGATGCTTCAAAAAAGAACATAATGGTAAACTGAAACTCTGCTGTTAAAATGAAAATTTACATATAACACATAATAGATGGTAATAACATATTTATTATACATTATTTACATACATTTATATGTTTTTAGTATATGCATCATAGGCACCTCACAGTGAGTGAACGCTTGATAACATAATAAGTAGATGAGCACACCAAGAAACAGTTAAATCACAAATAACAACAATAGTCACCCCAAGAACCTTTATATTGTAAGGAAAATGCCCTACAATAATACAGAGAGAACCCCAACATTCAGAAAACCCCCGATGAGCAAGCACTTGGTGACAGAGGAAAGGAAAAACTCAATTTTAACAGGAAGAAAACTCCAGCAGAACCAGCCTCAGGAAGGGGCGGCCATCTGCCATAATCGGTTGAGGGTGAGGCGAGTAAGACAGGACAAAAGACAAACTATAGTAGCGAGCAAGGAATGAATAATAACTAATGATTTAATGCAGAATGTGGTATAAACACAGAAGAAAAACTCATTGCGGCACACCATTAGAAGCAGCCGATGCCTTCTGTTTACTAAATCCAAATTAGGACCTGGTTCCACAGAAGTGGGGCCTGAAAGCTGAACTGAAAAGATGTGTTTACCTGTTATTGGTTTAGTTAAATAAAGGCATTCAGCTTATATATGTACCAAACTGTTATGGCATCAAACATTCAGGAACTTTTTGTAAAGAATGTTGTATAATACATATATGACAAATGCAAGAAAAACAAAACGCCCCTTTGTCATCATGTAATTACCCCTTAGTGATTCACTATATCTATATTATATCATTCAAGAGCATGCTGTTAAACAGTGTCACCAGTTAGTAAAGGTATTAACTGGGACAGTGACCAGCTTTCAGCAAGAACCTGTGTTGTTTTCTGTTTCAATCAGTTTTGATTAGTGATGCAATGCTTCACATTGGTATCGATATTAATACTGATATTGGTATCAGTTCATTACATGACAAAATTACAAGTTTGGATATCAGAAGTAAAACGGTATAATCAAACAAAGATCAGGGTAATCAAAGATAATCAAATAAACTTTGAATGCACTAATGAAAGCTGCATCTCAGGCACAGAATATAAATGATGCTTGGAGCACAGATGTCTAACTCATAAACCATAAATAAAAGCTGGATGTTACGCAGAGAGATTTTCTGATTAATTGAAGCCTCAAAGACAGTATCTCTATCATTATGTTTTAAAGTCAGGTGTGATTAAACGGTAAATGGCCTGTATTTGTATAGCGCTTTACTTAGTCCCTAAGGACCCCAAAGCGCTTTACACTACATTCAGTCATCCACCCATTCACACACACAGGTGATGGCAATCTACATTGCAGCCACAGCTGCCCTGGGGCGCACTGACAGAGGCGAGACTGCCGGACACTGGCGCCACCGGGCCCTCTGACCACCACCAGTAGGCAACAGGTGAAGTGTCTTGCCCAAGGACACAACGACAGAGACTGTCGAAGCCAGGGCTCGAACCGGCAACCTTCCGATTACAAGACAAACTGCCAACTCTTTGAGGGCTTTGAGGGCCCCACTGCATGGCCATAGGCCTGCACTAAACCCTACTTTACCATCTTGGGAATCATAATTTACAAATTAAAAATAATGCTGGATTGAGTAAGAGTTGAAACTAGTGACTGACACCATAAACTCATCAGGATACTATTTACTTTACTGTACAGTCAGCCCGTGTTGGTCATTAGAAAGAACATTTGTTAAGGGCACTTTCACGTTGCTATCACTTTTCAGACCCAAACGATGCAATCATGTTTATTTCTATTTTCACAGTCTATAGTTGTGTCCACACACAACTATAGGGTTTTTTTTTATATATTAGTAGTATAGTTAGTATAGTTGTGTGATAGAAGGTCTGTTTAACAGAGATGCTGAACTCATTTAGCTGGACCACCTACAATCCTATTTAATTTCAACTGGACTGGACCAGGAAAATACTGAATGATGACTTCTAAAGTTTGTTTTTAACCCTCTTAATCAGGGGCGCCACTAAGGGGGGCCCAAAACTTGCTGGCCCTACCAGTGGCTCCCAGTTACACAATTTAGAGATGATAAATGACACAGTTTTTGTTATGTATTAGTAATTTAAGTGCAAATCACTACATATTAATTTAACTGGTCAATGTTTTTGTCTGATAAAC
Organism: Neolamprologus brichardi; assembly: GCF_056152115.1. Taxonomy (NCBI): domain Eukaryota; kingdom Metazoa; phylum Chordata; class Actinopteri; order Cichliformes; family Cichlidae; genus Neolamprologus; species Neolamprologus brichardi. Next base: position 14,305,554 of record NC_142125.1, on the reverse strand, counting down.
ATCTTAGAATAATAAGATAAGATGGATGTTTGAAAGCATATCCAATGTAGTAAATACTACTTAGAAAACAAAAACACATGTAGGAACAAATTATTTCCACAAGGGGGCAACACTACACAAGAAATGTATTATTATGTAGTTTCAGAAAGTCTTCCAGATTTACAATGTTTCTTTATAGTTTGACACCAAATTAAATATTATAGATAGATAGATAGATAGATAGATAGATAGATAGATAGATAGATAGATAGATAGATAGATAGATAGATAGATAGATAGATAGATAGATAGATAGATAGATAGATAGATAGATAGATAGATAGATAGATAGATTCATTTCATCCTGGATAGCTTTGGCATGTTCTTCCTGTTATGAATCCTCTCCGGCTTAGCTTCCTCCCACAGTCCAAAAATATGTCTATTAGGTTAAATGCTCATTCTAAATGGGCTGTAGGTATGAATTTGAATGTGTGTGAATCTTTCTGTGTTGACCCTGCAATAAACTGGTGATGAATGTAGTACATAGGCAATACTGGTTTTAACAGAAACTTAACAGAAAAAAGCAGAAGGCTGTCAGGTAAAAAGTGACTGTTGCATTTTTTCATGTAGCCCAGGTGTGTGCAGGTGTCTGATAAAACAACATGTCAGCAGTTTTCTTACTGCTGGATGAGGAGAAAAACCTGTTCTGGCTAAGCAAATAAAATGTGTTTAAAAAACAAACAAACAAACAAACAAACAAACAAAAAGAACAGTGAGATATGAGACATCAAGGCTTTCACAACACAAATATACAGAATAATTTCACATGTTTGTGCATAAAAGTATTGCAGTGCAATTTTATTATAATTTCTAGCATTTCATAATAGCAATAATAACTGTATAGCATGCCTTTATTATGTAACATAGCGCATTTTAGAAACAGGTTTACAAAGTGCTGTGCAGAAAAACACAGAAAACACAATGTAAGTACACAAAAAGTACATGAGAAATATACTGATCAGAACAGTACAACATAACTAGACATAACAGCTAAAGTAAAAACAATAATTAAACAAAGCATCTTTGTGATTTGGCTGAAAGGAATATGGTGTCTATTCATTAAAAAAAGAAAAAAAAAGATAATTAAAGACTGAAGCAGTAGCAAAAGAGGTTAACGGAAATTTCAACATATAGGTGTACATCTTCAAAATGCATGATAAGCCTAAAGAAGGTGGAATACGCTTAATGAGAATATACAGTTAATTGTGGTTTATTGGTTAGTGGTAGTACATGAGGAGGGTGAATAACAGTGAAGGTAAAGACTCAGCTTGTTGTGCATGAGAAGTGAGGTTCCTGACACTAACAGTTTTGAAATGTTTATAATAACAATATAGATGAAGTTAAGATTTTTAAAGGATTCAAATCACATCCTCATTTACAGTCTCCATGATAGATTTGGTTTTGTAGTTTTAAGCACATCTCTGTAATTGTAACTGAAATGCATTAAAAAAAAATCCAAAAAGCGATGCCACTTCCCATAAACGGCACCCTGTTATCTCTCGTACAGATTCGATTTGGAAGTAGAGATAAAGTGCTTGATAAAAACAGTAAAACCAGTGAGCTCTGTTTATTATCCAGGAAAATGACAACATTGCTTCTGGAAAGAGATGCTTCTGTTAACTTTAAGTATTAAATGTAAAATGTTTGTTAAAAGGGAAAACAGCAAAAACAACAGAAAATAAATAAGGCACACACAAAAACAAAGAAACTAACGTTATCTGATTAAAGTGCTGCCATTTTTGAGAAAGAATACTTTTTTTGTGAGAGTTACATGAAAAGATTGATAGAATGTATTCATGCTAAATATGGAGCTACAGTTAGCTGAGCTCAACGTTAAAGACTAAAAATACAGAGAAACCACTTGATTTTGTTCAACAAACAAGCTGAATACTGTATGCTACTTATTTAACTTTAAATATGCATGAATTTAATTTCATGGTCAGTTCACAGATTGTAGCTGTTTCCCCATTTTTCCAATCTTTTTGCTAAGCTAAGCTAAGCTAAGCTAAGCTAATCATCTCCAGGTTGCAGCTTTATACTTCATTGTCAGATCTGGCTGGAGGTACATGCAGGCATCAATCCTTTTAATCTCACTCTTTACACAAAATACTCATAATAAAGTTAATCTGAAAAAAAAAAAAAAAAAATTAAGTCACAGCAGTAAAAGGGGTACACTTTCAATAATATATAGTTTCCCATTAATCTACTATAGATGTTTGTGAATACTATGGTTAAGAAGTATAAGGTGTTTGAGGTGCTGCTATGCATTTACAGTAACTAAAAATAAAAGGAAAAGGGAAAAAAATCAAGACAAGACACAAGCCATGGCATTTCCAGTGGTACCAACCCTGTATTTGCTATGTTTACTGTGTATAACCCTAAAAGCCCAACATGTGCACTAGCTGTTTTCTAGCAATAATGCACTTAAAAAACAAAGACTTGAGAGAAAATGGCCGACATTTGATGTCATATAGGATGTAACTACCGTCCATCACTTAAACATTTACATCCATTAGCAAAAGAAACACTGGTTTCCTGATTGATGCTCTCTTTTACTTCAATTGGAAGTGAGTCAAAGAGATGATCCTCCACAATCAGGCAGCTCCTGCGAAGGAGGGAACACTGACCGAGCTGAGCTGGGAGACGATCCAGACAGTTTCCCTTCAATTCCAGATGTGTGAGCTGAGAAAGTTGGCCAATTTTCTCTGGAATAGAGGAGATACAGTTGTGGCCAAAGCATAAAGTCCTTAGTTTGGTGCATTTGAACAGTTGCTTGGGAAGTGCCTCAACTTTGTTACCGGTAATGGCAAAGTATAGGAGGTTTTGGAGAAAGCCCACCTCTGGTGGGATTACCACTATAGAATTATGGCTAACATCAAGGTGCCGCAACTTGAGAAGTGTGAATAATGGTGAAGGCAGAGATTCCAGCTTGTTGTGTGAGAGATAGAGTGACTCCAGGTTTTTAACATGGCTGATTGATAGTGGAATAGTAATGATCTTATTGTGCCAAAGTTTGAGACACGTTAGTCTTTTCAGGTGCTGAAAGCTGATGACCTCTTCAATGGTGCGAATGTTGTTGGATTTGAGATCAAGTTCCTGAAGGTTGTTCAAACTGAAGATGGCGTGAGGGATTCGTTCCAGTTCACAGTTATGCAGTTCCAGTTCTGCAAGGTTCATCATTTTCTTCAAACTGTTCAGCACTAAGAGCTTTGTACCATCATTATGAATAACCAACTTTAACAGATGTGGTGACAGATCTGTTATGTTTGTAGGGATCTTTGTGAGGTTGCTTTTGAGGTGCAGAATCTTTAGGTGCCTGAGATCTCGCAGAGACTCAAGTCCAATCAGTTTGTTGTTTTCAGAGTTCAGGTTACCCACCAAATAGAGTTCCCTTAAATTTTTCAACATGTATACCCAGCTAGGAATCTCTGCAACATCTGTGAATTTGACATGAAGGCATCGGAGGTGATCACGAAGGAAAATGAAAGCTGTCTGCTCAACTTTGGCAGGACAGTGGTAGAAGTGCAGGTCCTGGAGGTTTATCATTTGTGAGATCTTCGCTGTTATTTTGGCTTCTGGGATTAATTCTAGTTTCAGAATTTCCAAGTCAGTGAGATCAAACACAGCATCCGGAACTCCAGATAGCATGAAAAGATGAAGTTCCAACTTATCTTGAGGATTGCGCGTTACATGCTGGCGTAACTTGTCAAAGGTCCATTCATGGTTCAGGCTGATTTCGCGAAGTTTATTCTCACTCACCTCAGAGAGAAAAACCCCAAAACGCTTTGAATACAGCTGGTCGTATTGATCAACCATGTGGAGGAGGAAAGCAAAGTCATTTTTAACGTCAGGAATGTCACTGAAGCTGCTCTCCTCTCTGACCTTTTCAAAGGAATACTCTTTGAGTGGTCGCCGAAAAAGCCAGAACAGTGTGTATATGCAGATCACGCCATAAACGCATATGAGAGCAATATAACTAACAAGGAGCTTGTTTAACATAAATGCCATGTTATGTGTACAATGGAACTTGGTATATCCAGTCAAATGCTTTATTTCAGGCTCACACACATGGTCAAAATCTATATAAGCAACAAACGTCATTGTGTAGCACAGGATCAGAATAAATTTCACAGTTTTGATAACTGTCTGTATGGCATAGAGTCTATAAATCAAATCACTGTCTTCCACATGAGCACGGAATTTCCGAACTTTCTCAAACAGGGCCTTCGCTTGCTCGCCATCTTTCTTGTCCAGTATAGTCATGGAGGGAATTTCACTCACAAGCTTTTCAGCAGAAAAGGTAACCCCAGATTTAGTCAGCACCGGAGCGGACTGGTTCGGACTCCCCTCCTCGCTACTTGTGGACAAATGTTTCAGGAGAGAGGAGGCCCCGGCCAGCCTCTGCTTGTTCTCTGACGAATCCTCGCACGCAGTCTCAGACAGAGCTTTGGTAGTCCAAGGTGATTCAAAACACTTTCCCAGTATGGAAACAAAATGTTCTATTTTTGAGCTTGTTTTGGGGTATTTGAACCAGAAGTTGCTACTGACCATCAACACAATAGTGTGAATTAGGGCAAGGTATGGGAAATATTTTGAATACCAAGGTAGGGCGACATGGTAGCACATCTGGTTGACAAAAACATACTGCTGAAAATCCAGCTTGGTCCTGACGCCTGTAGGATAGGGCTGTCCGATGGTAGCTGGCTGTGTGAAGTGAATGGTAGGCGTGACGCTATCGGGAGGCCTTTTAGCCATGAGAGGAGCAGCTTGCTCCCCAATGGCACTCTCTTTGTTCCAAAAGCCATTGGTTGGCTCTGGTGCTTCAGGTTCCAAGAAACCCCCGGACCCCTCTGGAGTTTGCTCCAGAATGGGAAGACAAACCACTTGGTCCTTAGTTAACTGCATCGTTCCAGAAAATATGGCCAACATCAACATGACAATACCAAGATAATCCATGAAGACATCCCACCATGGCTTCAGTATTCTGTAAGTTGGCTGAATGTCATTCAGGGAGGCTACTTCTGTGAGCGTGAACATTCCTGCAACAGAAAACAACTTTAGTAAGAAAATGTGCATAGGATTATATAACAGTTGATGTTTTTATACTGAATTGTTTTCACATAATGTCTCGGTCCATAATAAACCCACACATGAAGGAGTCTTAGATCTACCTTGTAAGCTGTTTACAGATATCCTCATCCCAATGGTACTCTGTAAAAGCGTTCCCTGACTTAAAAAATTTAAGAAATTGGGGAGGTGACATGTTGTAGATGTCACGCTGTAATGGACAATTGCAATTTAACTGGTCCAAGTGCAACCTTCTAACCGTTAATCCTGTCTTTTGTTCACTTACATGAAATTGACTCCACTGCAATCACATTTATTCTCGTAAAGCTGGATCCATTAGGGGTTTAGTGAAAAAATGCACAGCTAGTATCCCTGTCTCAAATTTCAGCTACAGCTACATTTCTCAGGAACATGAGAACAGGAACAGACTCAGAGAAGACAGCCTCTTGGGATTGTAGCTTTAGAGAGGAGCCGGCACATGATATGAGATGTCAGTGTGCAAAACAAACGGTGCTGTCTGCAGAGCAGCTGTAAATCCTAAGCATTTATTGCGTCTCTTTTCTGTGCCTGATTTTCTCTGCACTTTACTCCGTGACACTGTCATAGTGGCTCTAGAGAGGCTCAACATGCTGAATACTGTTTGAGCACTGAAAACACGTGGTACACAAACAGCTGCTTCGGTGTTGCTATTTAAAGAAAGAAAAAAAACTAAATGTAATCGTTTACCCCTGCGAATAAATCTGTTGCGTGTAAAGCATGAAGGTCACTGTTTTCCATGGGGCTGCAGAGCAGGCTGAGACCGGCTCCAGCAGCAAGACGCATCCATGCACTCAAAACAAGGGGTGGGGGATGTACGTGACGCCTTTAAACGCAGCACAAAAAAATCTTCGGCTGCAGAAAATCACCTTCACATTAAAACAGTACACTCCGTGCAGGTTTAATTCTCTGTCCAGCTCCACTAAATTTCATTACGCCATACAGCCTGCTAACGTTATTGAGCCAACGCACTGCGGCTACATTTAAAGACCTTAGATGATTTACACTCAAAACAGCCACATACTCACCTTCAGGGAGTCTGATCCGGTTTTGCGGATGCCAGCAGTACCGAACAACGCCTCTTCTCACTTGCCATGTTTCCCTGATGAGATGAATCCGTCCATTCTTCGCACGAGTTCAACCGTGGGCCTGCCGGCAGAGCTGTAAGCAGCTTATCTGACTACCCCTACTCGGCTTCAGATGGTCGGGTCCTCTGCCTCTGACTGGGCGAAACAGCCCGGCACGCAGCACCAGCTGCTGGAGGTGAACACCGTTTGTTTGATATGCTCGTTCACCGGGGCCGGACCACCTCAGGACTTTGCACCAGGTCCGCGGAACTGTGCATTTTTTATGCGCAGGTGAAATCTTCCCTAATATTGCGCATGTTTTCTGTTCCACATCAGGATCTGATATGACGGCACAGAGCGTTTTGAAGCCCTTGTTTCAGTTGACAGCAAAGTGCAGGATGACCCACTGAAGTTAGGGACCGTGGCAAAAGTGCAAACGCCACATTTAAAACTGGTTTACCAGAAAAGTGCAAGGGAACACTCAATTGTCAGCCTTCACTTTCAAACGGGAACATGCGAGCCCTTTTTTATTACATCTTTTAATTAATAAAAAAATCTTTACTGACAGCTGCAACCGAGCCCCCTTTGTTTACAAAGGCACATTGTATTCACCAAAAGGAAAGAAACATGTGACCACATCTTGTAATTACAGCTTACAATTTATGGGTAAAAGATTTCACGAGCTTGTAATTACTAAATGCCAAGTGATAACTGTGAGAGAAGATTTCTTTCATTTTCCTTTTTTGTAGATGCAAAGCATTTTCATAGTTGCTGAATCAAATAACATTACTTTAAAAAATAAAAAATCTTATTGAGCTTGAATGTTTTTCCCAGATAACCATCGAAATTATTTTGTAGACACTTCATACCAACTACATATTTTTTTTATCCGAGGCCCTGTGCACTTTCAATAATAATCTTCTTTACAGTTATTAATCCTCAACAGCCAGCAGGTGATGTTTCATCCAACAACACAGTTGAATACAGGACATTGTCCTTTGTGCTGTTTCCTCTTTTAGTCGCTTTAGATTTTGCATCACTGGTCAGTAAACCAATAGAATCAAAATTGTTTTGCATTTTATTTGCAATATTCTGACATTTAGAAATTCCAAATGACATTTTTTTAAAAACTCAAATTTTATTGGTCAATGACATAAAAATACTGTTCATGAAAATGCATATTTCTTACGCTGCATATTTTTTGCTCACACTTAGAGACAAAGACAAAGACCAGTGTGACATCATCCTTCAGGCTTTTAATGCACTTTAAAATGACAGCTTCCTACAATAGAGAACTGTTTAATTCTAGTTTCATTCTAAGTTTCTAGATTCTATGTATATTTCATAAGTACTTTCCTATTTTCCTGTGATCCATGTGAAGTAACAGTCTCTTAGATCTAAATATATACAGTACAGCCTAAGGCTACTGGCTTACACATAAATGTGTGGTCATGAATGTGAAGATTTACATTCAGTCATGACGCAGTGACTGGAAATAGGCTTTGCAGAAAGGCTTTAACAATATGGGAAATAAGCTTCTTCCCTCTCCACAGATAAAAGAGAAAAATCAATATCACTTTATGCATATAAAGCTAGAGGCAGCAGAGAGTTATTTTTATCAGAGATTTCAGGGAGAAAGAGCTGACCTGGCTATATCAGTGACTACTGATTAATAGACAGATGTGAGACTAAAATAAAACTTTTCTTAAAACTTTTAGAAAGAAAAGGAACACTTTCTCATAACGCGGAACTCTCTCTTTAAGATTGAGTAGTAGCCGTATAAAGTGTCCCTGCAGCAGCCACACTCAATGTGACGATAGATGAATATGTCATTTTCCTTCAGTTAATAAAACAAAAGAACAAAAAGATATCTCTAGCATGTTTATAATGCTTAAATATAACAATGACTTCATATTAAACAAATGCTCTGAATTGATAGACAGAACAAACAGCAGGCACTACGGCTACAGTAAGGCATCTCACTCAGCCTTCATTTGATCCCTGACATCTGAAGGCAGAGTTTCAAACAGTGTCTCCTCAACTATAAGGCCACTGCGCTTCAAAGCGCGACAGAAAGCAAGCTCCTGTGGCAGGAACTCAAAGTGGTTGCCTTTGAGCCCCAGGTAGGTCAGAAGAGCTAGATAGGATATTTTTGGCGAGAGTTTGGACAGCGAGTTCTTGCCAAGCTTTAGCGTTTTCAGCTTTTTGCAAAAGAACAGTTCATCTGGTAGATTTTCAATTTTGTTACAAGAGACAGAAAGGTACTGCAGGCTCTGAAGAACTCCGATTTCTGGAGGAATGAAACGGATGTCATTGTTGGATAGGTCCAGGTAGCGCAGCTTGTTGCACAAGAACAGGTGTGAGGGCAATATCTCAATCTTGTTGTGGCTGAAGTAGAGGTGCTCTAAGCTGCCGAGTTTTTTGATATGCTCTGGGATGTACATGATGCTGTTGTACCAGAGTTTGAGGCAAGTGAGCTTCCGCAGATGCTGGAAGCTGACAATTTCCTCTATCGAACGAAGGTTATTCTCTTTCAGGTCAAGCTTTTGCAGACTTGTTAGGCTAAAGACTGCATGCGGAATGCGCTCCAGATCACAGCGCACTAGCTCCAGCTCTATTAGATTGGTCATCTTTTTCAGGTTGTTGAGCATTACTAGCTTAGTGCCATCGTTGTGCAAATAGAATTGCTGCAGATGGCTGGAAACATCCACAATCGACTGGGGTATTTTGGTTAAGCTGCTCTTAAGGGAGAGTATTTTGAGACACTTCATTTCCCGCAGAGACTCAAGAATTATATTCTTGGAGGCATCAGAGCTGAGGGACCCAATAAGATAGAGCTCCTCTAAATTTCGCAGGCCATACATCCAGTTTGGAAGTTCTCTGTTATCATCGAACTTCACACGAAGCACTTTCAGGTTCTCTTTGAGGAAGGAAGTAGCAGTTGTGTGCAACTTTAAAGAGCACTGGTGAAGAGACAGCTCCTGAAGATCTTGCAGCTGTGAGATTGAGGCAGGGATGGTGACATTGTTGATTAGTTCCAGCTTGAGTGATTGCAGCTCTGTCAGTTCAAAGACAGTGTCGGGTAAACCAGAGAACATGAACAGCTGTAGTTCAAGTTTGTTGTTGGAGTTGGTCTGGAGTCTCTGACGCAGTTTCTCTGCAGTCCACTCATGGTTAAGACTGAGCTGTTTCAGTTTGTTCTCACTGACTTCGGAGAGAAAAACTGCAAATCGTTTGGAATACAGTGGGTCATACTGATCAATCATGTGAAGCATGAAAGCAAAGTCATTCTTGACATCTGGGATGTCACTGATGCCCGTTTCCTGTCGCACATACTCGAATGAGTATTCTTTCAGTGAGCGGTAAAACAGCCAGTAGGAGGTGTAGAGGCTTGTTAATCCATAGACAGACACCAAGAACAGGTAACAGCAAGACAACTTAGAAAAGAGATGAGCCATGGTGTGATTACATTCAAAGACTTTGTAGCCTGTCATGTTCTGGATTGCCTCGATACCGTTGCAACGCACTGTGTTATTTACGTTATTTACTAGAGCGCTGTTATAAGCAATGATCACAAGGAATTTAAACACCTTGAATACAGTCTGGCAAACATACATGAGGTAAAGGATATCTCCTTCCTCAACATGCAAACGGAACTTCTTCACCTTTTCGAACAGAGCTTTAGCTTGTTCACCCTCCTTTTTATCAAGAACACTTGCTGATGGCTGGTCAACAACAATCTTTTCGGCAATAGAACGGAGGGACTGCGTCTTCTCGAGGCTGCCTTCCCCCGGAGACATAGGAATGTTAGACCTAGAAGCGGTGCCCGTTTTATGATCCTGTTCTTCTGGATTTTCTCCAGACACTTCCGACAAAGCTCGTGTGGTCCAGGGAGAGTCGAAGCACTTGCCAAGCATAGAGATAAAATGCTCTATTTTAGAGCTTGAGCCAGGGAATTTGAACCAGAAGTTGCTACACACCATGAAAACTAAAGTGTGCATGAGCACCAAATAGGGAAAGTATTTGGCATACCAATGCAAGGCATTCTCATAGCACATTTGGTTGACGAAACTGTACTGTTGAAGATCTAGATTGGTCTTCAGGCCTGTTGGTACAGTTGAGGTGTTGGACTGCAGATGTAATGGTGACTTCAATCCTACTTCACTGCTGTTGTCTGAAGGCAATGATATTCTCTGAGGAAGGCATATAATTTTATCGTGCATTACCTAAAATGAAATAAAAAAAAATATATATATATATATTAGAAAGACGAAATGCATAATAAGGCTCAATCAGACACAAAAATGAGTGTTTTTCAGATTTCATGCAATAAAGGGTCCACAGTTAAGCTTTTGTTAACTTAAAGGTGAGCCTTTGAAGGAACTACCAATGAAAGCAAAGGACACTGCTGATTGACGTGTGATAAATACCATTAGAACACTAGAATGTCCCCTAGCAATCAACCGTCAGGTACAATCAATGAGCAACAAGCCTTTGTGGCTTAAAGTGCTAAATTGTTTCTCAGTTACGTTTCAAGGGTAATTTGCTTTCCCGAACGTAATTTACAAGAACATTTATAATCAGCACATTTTGACATTTATATCCTTGCAGGTTTCAGCAAACCAGCCATAGGGCCAAAACTGGTAACCCCGGAAATGGAGGATTAATCATAGGGTGGCTACAGTTGTCAAACTGCCTATTGGGTCTGTTGTAACCTAAACCATGATCTTTTATAACCTATGCAAACCTAAACTCGGTAGTTTTAATGCCTGAGCAAGAAAACATTTCTCAAAAGTTAAAATATTTTATGCAAGAAATAAAATAGTGGTGCCAACCCTCAACTCAAGGACATATGATCCTAAGACAACCTCATATGTTTGTCCTGATGCAAGTATTACAGTATTTTCTTTGCAGGGAATATGTGTTGAATTAGAACATGCACTGCCTCAACCCAGGAGACATTACGCAGTTAAGTAGTTTAGAGCATAATGGTCACTGTGATAGCTTTCCAGATCTGATAAGCCTTCAGTATCATAGATCTTTTCCTCAAACTGAATGTCCCATATCACGTGAAATAACAAAATGCTACCCTGCATCTTCCATGTTTTGCTGGCTGTTAAGGTCTGAATGTTCGCATGGATAAACACTGCTTCTCCAGAAAAAGAGTCGACATATGTGTTATCCTTGTTACTTTGTGCATTTTCACTAAGAGAGAGCCGTGCATGGATTTCAGTAAGCCACAAAAAGTTACCACATTATTACAGTGCATATAAAGCATTCTCTCATTAACTTTACTTGGGTGCTTTACGTAACCTGATTGCATGTAAACACACTGAGCGCTATCCACCAAATGGCATCAGTAAAAAAACAAATGCCTTAGGTGTTTACTTGTAATGTAATGAAAAACAGCTGCTTGACTCTGAGATGCTAATGACAGGAAATGGGGCTCATAGGAGGAGATGTTATGTGGACTCTGTTTACCTGTTTAAAACTCAGATTCTCGACCCATTTAAGTGAGAAGTGAGGACACAAAATGACATTATCACCATAGTAAGCAATGCAGTTGCGCTGCAGATATCACAGACAGCAATGCAAAGTCAAGTCAGTGAAAGTCTCTGAAGACTGACTGATTGATCTGCAGAATTTTAAAAACTCAAACTATACAGCAAGTGACGGGATTTCTGTGTCAGGCAGCGTAATACGTTTACATAACTGACTTATAAACTAAACTTGGCTACAAAAAGAATTGTTCACTCAATTTACAACCAATCAGATCACGTCCAAACACTGTAATGGTGAGAATGGGAAACAATGGCAGCTTCTAGCCTGATAAATTTCCTGTTAACATTTTTCTTAAACTGTTTTGGTATCATTTCCAGGATTTACACTAAAGAGTTGTACAACATTCAAAAAAAGTCCCTATTTCACACAGAGAGTGAAGTCAAGTAGAGCCTCACAGGAGTTAGGAGTCTTCTGTTTACTAAAAGTGGCTGGGCGGTTAAAGTTTCCACTGGTACACTCCTGATGGGCTGAATGCCTCCCTTGCTTTACAGAGGCTGGGTTGTAAAAGCACATAATTAGTGCTTTTTTGAGCTGGTTCCAAAGCAGAAAGCAAAGCAGTAATGTTGCCATCTGGGAGTGTATAGACTTTCTCTGAGTCTAATTATTGTTAGATTTAATGAAAAAACGTAGAAAAACTTCTCTTATAACATAAACAGAATGTTTGAATCCAAACTTGTGGGTTACTGTGTATTAGCTACACTTCCATTAGTCTCTTTCTTTAAGTAAATACATCACGGTGAGTCAGTCTTACTGACCTGAAGAGTACATCCAAAGACGCCAATCATGAGCATCATTACAGACAGATAGTCAGTGAACACATCCCACCACGGCTTCAGGACTCTGAACGCTGTCTGCTGTTCAGAAAACTGCCGGAATTCCATCACAGGAATCATGGTGCCTGTTACAAAACAATGGAAAAGAACACCACATAACTCTTAGAGAGCACAATTGGGAAATGTATTAGCCTCAGAGAAAACAATGACATTATTAAATTCACAGGGCATTTCTTTTTAAAGCCACTCACCACCAGTGACTCACCACCAGCATCTTACATCCCTTTTGTTGTTGTTGTTTGAACTCTGTCACATCGTTAATGTTTGGCTAACCATTTTAATTTGGCTTTTGAGTATTCTGCTTTTTGCTTATCAGTCAAAGCAGTTACTTTCCTTTCAAAGCTGCCAAAAATGTTCATTTCTGAGGTTCCATTCAAGCCCCCAAACATTTTTACCAAATATCAAGCCATTTTTCCATTGTTTTCTTTTTAGCCTTGAAATATCAAAGCTTTCAACAATATTCCAGGACCATGCCCACAGGCCTGGGCATTCATGTCATCATAAAGTAGGGTGGAGAAACTGTTAAAGGACACAATATGTGGACTGCAGCCCAACGTTGTGGGGTAATCAAGGCAATCTACAAACTTGGTCCACATCAAGGGACTGAAACATTAAATGTCATGGATTTGTGGTCACATAACTGGGTGTGGAGGCTTCCTTCACAGTCATTATACTTTGACTAACATTTCAATTAACAATGTTAACACTTCACATTAGCTAAATACAAAAATGATGAAGTAAAATTACAAATTTAATCAATCTGCATTCACTAAAAGAAGATTAACCACTAAATAAAAGTATCTGGATATAGATGAGTTTCTTTTGTGCTTCCAGTGTTAACTATTGGCCATACTGGTATGGTATTGGTCCAGAATTTCACAATCAAAACTCTGTATTTTCCTACTTCCCACAATCCAGATAGACTAGTTTTGAGCCCTGAACTTTCTCTCTTTGCCCAAACCTCATCTCAAGTGGAAATCTGACATTGTACAAATGACCATCTCAAATGTAATTTATTAAGAGCCATTCTATACATTGGACTATAAAAATTACTCATTTTGACAAGTGTTTAGACATGAATTTCACAGCCCAAAAGCCCACTGGTTTTGCAGAGTCGGTTCACACCTGGCAACACGATGACTAACAAAACTGATCATAACCAATCACAGCACTTAGCTTGTATACACAACAGCAAGTTGTTGGAGCTATTAATCTCTTTACAGGCTATTTAAAGATTAATTTTGTTAAAACCAGTAGCATGAAAAAGAGCAGAGTCCCTCACACTGTCATTATGTGATCACCTTCTTTAAAGTACTGCAGCTGCAGGATCCTGTTTCCAGTGTCTGTCTGGCAGTAGCTTGGCTACACTGTCATTTAAACTGAAGAGGCGTGTGACAAACACGCTCCACACGGATTTTTGTAGTAAAACATTCCAGTGTGAACTATATAGTACATAGCATGTCTCTACAACCGGAAAATGACTGAACGATCTTAATAGTCGTCAGATTATAAAGTGCAACATTTGATCATATACAGCTCCACAGCGGTAAATAGCTACGGTCAATAAAACCTTGTCTTGCATTATTAATAAGTTTAGCCGTAAGGTATTCTTGAACATGTTGCTAAAAGACTGAAGCTTTTAGAGACGTCATGTTTTTCATAGTTCAATTAAGTTTTTTCACCTGGAGTGTCTTTATCGATTCTTCCATTTCACAATCATAACAACAGGAAGGAGTGAGAGAAGCTCTTCGGGAGATGTTTATACGAAACCGTGGCAGACTTTAAAGGGTCGGTTAGGTCACACAGCAAAAATTATTTTTTTCTCACTTAGCTCCAAATAACAATGCAATTAAGTGTAAGTTTCAGCGTTTTGAGATATCCATCTCAATGGAATTTTGTTTATTGCATTTTTTTTTATTAGTCTTTAAAGAATTCTAGCAGCTACATTTTTAACTCTGGTTTGGCCACATTTCTACTCATAAAAAAGTTTATGATGTTGACAATTTAATAGATGCTAAATTTACTCAAGTACTGCATGTAAGTAGCTTCTAGAGTCAGCGTAATATGAAACTGTCATTTATACTATGTCGCTATTTGTGGAGGAGTTTTAGAATTCCTGTTTCAGATCCATGGTGTTCTGGCTGGACTGCAATCTGGTAGCAGACTGATTCCATCTTATTGCTGTTTTATTGCCATCTTTGAAGACTGCAACTTATTAAATTTCTGTTTACGTGTAAGGTCTCTGGTTCCGGGATACTAAACAATCCAGCAAACAGAGTGTTAGAATAGTCTAATGTGCTTGATACGAATGCACGGACAAGTTTCTCAGAGTCAGTTTGAGATAAGAAATTTCTGACTTTTGAGCTATATTTTTAAAGTGATAGAAAGCAGTTCTAGTGACTGTCAAAACTAAGACCATTCACCATAACAGATTCCTGACTTGCTCACTGTATTTCAGAGCAAGGGATGATAAATATGAACACATTTTCTGTCTGACTTTTTTGGACCACCAACAAATATTACCGTCTGGTCTGTGTTCAGTTCTAAAAAGTTTCGAGACGTCCAACAATTAATGTCATCAGTTCAGCTCATTAATTTGTGAAGAGAGGTTAGATCATCAAAGTAAACCATGTACAACTGTGTATCATCTGTGTAAGTATGATATAATATATTAGGATTCTTTATGAAAGCACCAACTGGGAGTATGTAAAAGTTAAAGAGTTATCGACCAAGAACAGACCCCTGATGGACCTGCATGTGTGTGTGCAGAAATACAATGACATCATTCCCCGCAAACAACAAACAGAATGTGTGTAAAACCAGCAGCACATCCCTAATTTTATAATATGAATTTCAGGGATGAATTTCACTGCTGTCCTAAAAGAAAAAGTTTGGCCTAAACAAATGTATTTACGAGGCTAAGTAAATTCAACTCAGCTGAAAACAAGTAATTTGATGATCATTTGAAAACATGTGATTTGATGTAACGAATTTCTTAATAAATTATTTTACATAAGCACTGAATTTTATGGTGTTCTGGGGTTTTTCTTCTAGACCCTGAGGGCCTCCATACTTTTATGGGGTGGGGGGAGGGTTGAAAGGGCTTCTGTGAAGCCTACACTGTGTTAGGTAAAGGAAAAATACTGTCTTGGTACTGGATGAGTCAGCCATTGAATTGAACTGACCAGGCCATATCCTTGTCCCTTCCTGACAGGAAACTTGTCTGAATCCCAGATATCCAAAAACAGACATGTTTGGAACACACCCAGCCCCAGGCATACAAAAAGTCCTGTCTCATTAAGGACATGGGGGGGGGGGGGGAACCCGCCCGCACTGCGGGACTGGATTTCTCTTTTCTAAGGAGCTACTTTCAAGTCTTTAGACTTTAATGTAAAACGGAAGCGCCGAGAAAAGTGCTCACACAGTAGGAAGAACTGTGATTCATCTTGCAGTCGCACAAATCATCCATAACTCATCCTGTTGGGAGCTACAGTTCGACCTTAAAACGTTTTTAGTGGAGATTCAGCGGTGCTCTCTTACAGCGGCGCTGTCCACTTTCCTGTACGCAGATTACTCTGTAGCATATTCAGACCCTATTTATATAACCAGGACGTAAGGTAACGGTAATCGGGATAACTTGTAGTTTGAGAGGCGCTCCGCCGAATATAACTGCGTTATTGCAGCTCCGCTGCGCGTTTGGACAGTGAAAATCCGTCTATCGCGTCGGTTCAACATCACTGACAATGTTAAAGGTAAATATTTACCTTCTCTGAGATGGGAGCTGGACTCGAAGATCTGAGTTGTCGGTTTTCAAGCGATGAAGTCTCCGATCATGATGTGCGTGGCCGCCTTTTCTCCTGCCTCTGACCGCCAACCTTCCTAGATCCTCTGCCAGAGCATGCAGGCATGTGTACTGTGAGCCACAGGGGCGTGGACTTCTCAGGAAACCCCAGCAGACGTTTGTAATGCATGGAAACTGCAGCTGGCTGCTAATATTGATGACAATAGTACTAACATTAAGGCTTATTAAAAATGTATGCATTTATTTGACTTTCAATACAGCTGAAAAGTAAAATTCTTTTATTAAAACTCATCAGTAAACTCCCAGAGTATCGGTCTCAAACAGTCAAGTTTTATTTTTTTTTTTCTTTACTCAACTGATTTGATCAATCTTTTGTTGGATGTTTGTTACATTGCAGAGCACATTTAAACAAAGTGTGTTTACAGCAACAACATTAAACTGTTCAAGAAAGAGCAAATATGCCAAATTTAATTGATCAAAAATGAGATATGTTTTAACATATCATTTCTAATGAATGCATGGTAAGTATGTAAGTAACATAATATAAGGACTGGCAGTAAAGTTTTTTGTTTTTTTTAACTCCATAAAGTATTGAATGAAAGGTGCTCAGTATGCAAAAAAAAAAAAATCCTTAAAGATGCAAAAACTTTACTTTATGACTCTACTTTATTTCCATCTGAAATGTAAGTATAGCAACAAAACTGAGGCAACAGTACAGTACAAATACATCAAATCCATTGTAGCCCCCCCCCCCCCCCCCACACACACACACACACACACAACTGATAAGAAAATGTTGAACGTTTAAATTAACCTTGTTGCACTAAAATCAAGCTGAACAGCAGCAGCAGTTTCATCATTTGCCTTGAGATTCACTTTAAAAGTGCAGTCTCATATTGATTCTTTTATTTATTTATTTTTTTAGGTTCTTTGTAGGACATCAGATCAGGAAACAAATTGCTATTCATGCCGTAGGCTAAAAGGGACGGTAGACTTAAAGTGAGAGGAGTTAAAACAGCTCTTTTCAGGCACAGGGTGAACTGAGGAACTCTGAGTCATGCAGCCGTGTAACAGCCCACGGTTGCTTTACTCTGTTGCCCTTGAATAATTTAACAGTATTTTTATGCTAACTAATATGAGCAGGACCATGCTCCTGACTGGTGCTTGCATATGCCCATCATCCTGCCTTCCTCACCTGTCTGCTCCTTATGAATTATACCTGCTGCCAGTTTCATTGGTCTGGTGCCTGGTAACGTGCTGTTAATCAGGGCAGCTGTGATTTAAAATAAAAAAGTCTGACCCATGCCTCTTTGTTGTTTACCGTTTTATTCCACTTCACTGCACCGCCTCCACCACCTCCCTACAAACACCCCAAATAAAGTACTTAACTCTAACCCTTTTCATTCTGTTATTTAAAGTCACTCCTCCTCCCCTCCTCCCAGTGAGCTGAGGTCGTAACAAGTGGGATCCAAATGGTAAATGGCCTGCATGTGTATAGCGCTTTACTCAGTCCCTAAGGACCCCAAAGCGCTTTACACTACATTCAGTCATTCACCCATTCACACACACATTCACACACTGGTGATGGCAAGCTACATTGTAGCCACAGCTGCCCTGGGGCGCACTGACAGAGGCGTCAGTGGTCAGAGCTTGGCGCCACCGGGCCCTGTGACCACCACCACCACCTCCAAGAACAAAAACATGAATTTGAGGAGCAATTAAGTAAAACACAGATTAGTGAAAGTATTTAAAAGTTCTGTAACTTCCACCACTGAATTTCACTTTAGGAATTAGAGACTCTTTGTGCTATACTGCTGTTATCTTGCAGGAAAGCTTTTAAGTTGTTTTGAACACTGTTAGCTTTTGTGGCTGTTGGAGACATCAACTAACAAGTATTACAAATACTGCCTCTGTTTCCTGCTGCACAGACTGATAGTGCAGTTCGCGTGAGCTGTTACTATAATGTAAAATATTAGAGTGCCATTAAGACATCGCCTCGTACTTCCCACTGCCATCAATTTTAGTCCAGCAGCACTTCCACTGCATCTTGCAGAGAACTTAAAGAGCAGATGCTACCCGATACCATCTTCTTGAAGGCTAATCTATTCACTTAGTGAATCACTTTGCAGCTTCCAAACCAGTATACACCAGTAATATTTTAATTGTTTTGTATTTTCAAGCACATACTCTTCTCAGTTTAGGTCCAGTTAATGCAGTGTGAAACAACTGGCATGATCTATGAGATAGATCATTTATCACGAGGGAATACATAGCTCAGAATAGTTTTAATTTTCATTACTTGAGGTGTTTTGTGTAGTTTATATCAGTGAGAGTACTGTTTGCATATCCACATAACCAGTATGACGCTTTTTCATCATCCACTGTGAAATGTTGGTTTCTCTAAAGTGCTTGGCCTTCTTCCAGTCCTTGTGTATTGACACTAATGCTTTAGGACCTCTATAGATCTTTTTTGACAGGAGCTTTTATGGTTGGAACTTTCTGTTCTTTATTTTATAAAATTACATCTGTGATGAAGTTTCTTTTCTTTCTCTGGGAACGAAGCTTGATATAGTGATGTTGTGATGGTGTCCTAACATTTGATTTGTTTTTCAGCTCTATGCACTGTCCCCTTAGAAACATTGAGTGTAGCCATGATTTAAAGTGGAGAAAGCCCCTCTTTGGTTAGAATAACATTACGACTTTTATCACTTTGACTTATTTCTGGTGCCACCTTTCCCACTCTCCCACTGCTACTTAGCAAGAATTGCTATGTTGGAAACTTGAAACACAGCCATATTTGGGTGAACAAAGGCTGCAAGTTTATTTACCTGATGATTTCATCTAATCCACATCCACATTTCATCTGAAAGCTGTTTCCATGGAAGCATACAGCTCAGACTACCTTACCCTTGTACAAAGGAGTTTGGTTGCTAAATAAAAAATATTGCAAATTTGGAATTTATTTAAATCTGGGGGAAAAAAAGTTACTACATTTTTAATGAAGTCATTTAGCATATTTAGTTCTACACAAACTTTTTGTATTTTGAAATTTGAATTGGCAGAATTTATTCAAAATGCAATGAAGGAATAAAAAAATGCAAATATATTTGCACATCTTTCTTTTGATAATCTGGTTATGTATTCCTGATTAAATGTAATCCATTTTAAGACACCTCAGTCTATGGGTTTATTATGAAAGAAATAGTTGGAAATAAATCCATGAAAATCAGTGGGGTTGAGATTTAAGAGTGATGTAACACAAAGTTTACTGTAACAGTAAAAATCTTTTAAAGCAATAAAAATCTGATCCGAAGGCAACGTGTTGATGAAAGTGCTTTCTTGGCAGGTTTCTCAGAAAGGCGGTCAGATATCTAATGTCTTCAAATATCCCTACGCACATATGATTGCAAATTCAATAGGGATAAGAAAAGCTCTGGCAAGGCATCCCATATTCCTCTGTGGTTTCCTACCTTGATTTAATATAAAATATAGAAAATAATGTTATTTTTCCAAATAATAACAGCAGTAAATAAACACTCATTTACTAAAATTTACAGAATTAAAGTATTACAGCCCTGATTTCTTTATATTTTCCGAGGAAAATGTAAAATAGGTGCACAGGTTTAGTTGAACATCTGCAAACATACAAAGAAATACAGAATGTAAGGCAAAAACTGCATTTGTACAAATTTAATGAGCTTAAAAGTCTATGACCACGTTTATTCTTCATCATAGCCTGAGCTCTCTTAGACAAGCTTTCCGGTAATTTCCTCAGGAATAGTTCTCCAGGCTTCTTGCAGGACATTCAGAGCTCTTGTTTAGATGTTAGCTACATTTTGTTCCACTTTCTGTCCAGATGATCATAGACTGCTTCAATAATGTGAGGTCCTGGATCCAGGGTGGCCAACCCATTCCTGATAGTCTTCAGTTGTATGGTTTTCTATCCATGTATGCTTTTAGTGCATTGGCAGTGTGTTTGGGACCATTTTCATAAGGAACAAATTAAACTACTGCCAATCAGATGCTTTCCAGATAGTACTGCATGGTCGATGCTCAAAATGCCAACAATTTTGACAAGATCCAGAAGACCACTGGCTGACATGTAGCCCCAAACTGCATGTATTGTCCAATTCACCCAGAAATGTTCAATAACCTTGTTTCCAAATACAACCCTGCATGTCTTATTACACATTGCCACTGTGTCAGTCTTGGCACAGACTCATAAACAATCCACCCAGGACTGTTTAGTTGGATGTGGTGGCTGTTTTGTTAAACGTGACATTAACAGCATCAACTGGCTTCTAGATGCCGACTCATTTAATAATGAACTAATGGACAGAGTAAAAAAAGTGGCCGCAAAGACTACTTAGGTGAAATCATTATTTGTTACCCCACACGTGACACATACGTCACCTCACAGGCCTGTGTGGTAGTACCGTGCTGCCTTCAGGTCCGTTACGTAAACAAATAATTGAAGACGAAACGTGAACTTAGGGAGTTTTAACGGTCCTCCTCATGCTGTTAAGTGTTAAGTGACTTTCGTTGGATTTCTAAAAATTAAATAAAGTGTGTATTGCTTTTCCTCATGAGTCGAGCCATTTACTCATATCACTAAGTGTCACTGAGAGTTAAAACTCGCAAATTTCCGGTAGCTATAAAAGCAGCAGCAGTGACGTCTCCTCCTCCTCCTGACCGCTGGACCTGTTTGTAGGTGTTAAGTAAGTTCTGATTGCAGAGCCAGTGCCTTAACGTCTACGACTGAATGGTATGTGATGTGTGAAGAAGGGCTGATAGCATTGGTTGTCAGCAGGGGGTTATATAGCAAGGTGAAGCTAACGGAGCAGCTAATCCCTAATCAGCATTTTTGCTACCGTTAGCTTCAGCTAGCTGGTGCTGTGTATTCATCTGCAGCCCACGATAGCATATGACTCAGATGTTTCACTGAGAACATCCACGTTTATGTCAGCCAGCAGAGCTGCATAAATCGACTGAGGGAAAATCAGCAGGTGAAACCGGTTCATGGGTTTTCATTGTCTCCCTACCGCATAGGTGTCAAACCTAATTACATTTGGCCCGCGAAGCCATAACAAATTACTATTAGAGCTGGCCTACTGGTATTATACAGCTAATATATATATATTGTTTAGTATTAAGCTTTGCTTGTTCCATATTCAGTTTTCCAGCAAAACTTATTTGAGTCCATAAGAAAAGATGCATTCTTATATCTGGAGGAAGATTTTTTTTTTTCAATAAATATTAATGTTAGCCCGCGACTTTGTTCCAGTTTAGAATTTTGGCCCACTGTGTATTTGAGTTTGACACCCCTGCCCTACCGGATAATATCTCCCCGGTATTGCCCAGCAGTACCCGTGATGGGACAGTGGGCTGAAGCGAAGAACATCTGCGCCACCTACTGTTGCAGCTGTAGGCAGTTAGTTTTTTTTATTGCAATGTATTGACCATAGTGCAAAATATATCAAAGCCCTAAGTTGAAAGTTTGAAAATTAACTTTAAGAAGAATGTAAAGATCCGAGATAACCACGCGGATGTCTTGCTAGACTTAATGTGTATGAAACAAATGCAAAAGAGCAAATGTTTTTAAAATTGTCCATTTATTAATTTTGTTATGAATGTATTGAATTGGTTTGTTAAAGAATAATTCTTCTGTTACAAATTTAAAAAGTATTACATTGAGTGCATTAATAGTTGTTACCACTTTTGAAGAAGTACATTGCCCGATCCAGTTACAGATAATTAATCTCCTAATTAAATCGGTGTCTTGCCACATTTTTGGCTGCACTTCTTTGCATTGAAAACCTTAAGTTTTTTTTTCCTTTTTAAAGTGATCTGATGAAAGTAAATTCACCAAAAGGCACAAAGCAAAAACAGCGTTTA
This sequence comes from Neolamprologus brichardi, assembly GCF_056152115.1. Lineage (NCBI taxonomy): Eukaryota > Metazoa > Chordata > Actinopteri > Cichliformes > Cichlidae > Neolamprologus > Neolamprologus brichardi. Next base: position 14,283,253 of record NC_142125.1, on the reverse strand, counting down.
ACAGTTAATTTGCCAGACTACATTCTTCAGTTTGGGGTGTAGATGATAACTGATGTCTTGTTTAAAAAGGAAAAAAAAAAAGAAAAAAGCAGGACTTTGTCCTTTACTAGAACGATAAAACCACAGTTCATCCATGTGGAGGTATCTAACTCAGCACAAAGTCATAGTCACAGCAGCAAAGTTATTGCACAAAGCTACAGGTTATACTGGGAAAGCAGAAGTAAACTAACTCACTTTCTTTTAATTGCCTTTCTTTTTGTGCAGCATGAGCATTGCACGACAGGTCCTGAACTGCTCCAGGTTTACATGTCGATCAGCTCACGTAACCTGCAGAAAGACGTTTACTACTTCACAGGTAACAGCACTTTAAAAAGATTTGAACTGTGCCACAGAGGGTATGTGATATGTGGTTGTTAATTGTAGGGGTGGGTTTTTATAATCGATTTATCGATTAAAATGGATTCTGGCTTGGATAACGTAAAATCGATTCATTAAAATCCTGAATCGATTTTTTAATATAAATTTATTTTGCCCGAAATGCCAGAATCTCTGGTGAAATCTCAACAACCACCAAACAGCTAAGACAGTAAATGAGAGCAGGAACACGGATTCTGCACAAAGACTTAAACACACAGCGCAACCCGCGGATCAGAATCAGTTAGATGTCGCCTTTCTCACGGTCGGGGCTGAAAGCCGACAGCTCGCTGATTCTGATCTGTCGGCGGGTCCGCGCTTTGTGTTCACGCCCTTTATGCGCTGATTCTAAAGCTGTTAGTTTGATGTCTCTCCAAACAATATTGACCGAACCAGCAGCAAAAGAAGATCCAAACTACGCTTCACATAAACATTGTCATGTATTCACTCTGACTTTTACTTTCGGAATTGAATCGATTCTAGAAATCTAGAAATCAGTGACGATACCCAGCCCTAGTTAATTGGCAGGATACACTGACTGAACCGATTTGTTTGCGATGTTTGTAGATGTATAACTGGAGAAGCTACACAGCCACCGAGCAAAGTCCTGAAACTTTGACGTTTTCTCAAGATTCAGCTAGTTAACGATTATTTTACCACCACTCCGATTTCCTCTATGTTGGGTGACTGGATATGATTAAGTAGCTGAAGTTGTCATACTGTTTTGTATTTTGTTGCAGCACGTAATGATGTCACGGCACACACATGCCAAAAGAATTGAAGGACTGGACAAGAATGTCTGGTGAGTAAAGCATTTGTATGTCTTTATAAGAGATGGCAGGAGTTCTGTTAACAGACCACTTTTGTACCACTTTCAAATATGAAAATATGCCCTTTGTTTGCCCATTGGTCAGAAATATGTACTAATTTCTGTTGTTTCTAGTGAAGCTTTTATTCCTGTGTTACTTTAGGGTGGCTTTCACGGCACTGGCAGCCGACCCATCTGTTGTTAACCTGGGCCAGGGCTTTCCAGACATTCCTCCACCTTCTTATGTCAAGGAGGCGCTAGCGAAGGCCGCATCAGTTGACAGGATGAACCAGTACACCAGAGGCTTTGTATGTCTTTGTGGACCACAATCTGCAGAGTTTCGTGTGTTAAAACTCCCATACCATCTTAATGAATACTGTATTATTATGAGAGATTTGCAGTAACTACGTTGTTCATGGTTTTTCTGTTCTTTCACTTATGCTCTGTGTTTATTGAAAAGGGGCATCCATCTTTGGTGAAGGCCCTCTCTCAGGTGTATGGGAAGGCCTATGGACGTCAGATTGATCCCTTAAAAGAAATTTTGGTCACGGTTGGTGGCTATGGTTCCTTATTCAGTGCCATCCAAGCTCTAGTGGAAGAAGGGGATGAGGTGAGGACTTCGCTCCCTTGCTTCATATTCAGAAACGTTCATATTTACGTCCATAAATGTTCTCCCAGCACATTCAATGTGTAATTTCCCTTCTTCCAGGTCATCATTATTGAACCTTTCTTTGATTGTTATGTACCTATGGTTCGTATGGCCGGGGGCAAGCCTGTGTTGATACCGCTAAGACTTGTAAGTATGGCCATGTGTTTAGTTTGCATCCCCAAATACAACTTAAAACAACCTGCAAAAAATAATATAACCTATTCTGTACAACATATAATTAAACTATTAACACGAGAAAAGAGAAAATTCACTGTTAGAAAGATGTGCTGTGCTGTAAAGAGTTCATCTGAATTCAGTGCATGGAGCACTGTCTACCTGCTGCTCCGGCCTGAGGATGTTAGCAGATGTCAGTACCTTTAACACAAATCTTCAACATTTCAGAAGTCTGGAAAGAAGACGATCACAAGCGCCGACTGGTTTCTGGACCCAGATGAGCTCGCAGGTAAATTCAACTCTAAGACAAAGGCCATCATCATCAACACTCCCAACAATCCCATTGGAAAGGTAAGCACACAGCTAAGTTATCTGTCACTGTGTTTGAAAAAGCTACTGAGACCATGACCGTTGCTCTGACCAGTTCGTTCCTGTCTTCTTCCTGCAGGTTTTCACCAAAGACGAGTTGCAGATGATCGCAGACCTCTGCATTAAACATGACACTCTGTGCTTCAGTGATGAGGTTTATGAGTGGCTCGTCTACAGGGGACACCAGCATGTCAAAATTGGTATGTGTATTGGTCAACAGGTATTTCTCCAGCTACAAACATGAAATGTTATTAGGAGCGACGGCCATGTCCAGCTCGGAGAATGTAATCAAGATTGTGCATCAAAATGACGTTTTTCACAAACTGGCGTCTGCTCCTATGTGTTTTTAAATGATTAATTCTAACCGAATTGTTGAAGCACATAATTACTTTTTACTTTGTATTTGACATTTCAACATTGTTTTCTCTCTGCAGCAACTCTGCCTGGAATGTGGGATAGAACTGTTACTATTGGCAGTGCAGGAAAGACGTTTAGTGTGACTGGATGGAAGGTAAGTCGTGTTAAGCCATGTTATTATTTAACAATGACTTATTTAATCATTAATCTGACCTTGTTGTGACATTTGTATCTTCTAGCTTGGTTGGTCTATTGGACCTGAGCACTTGATGAAGCATCTTCAGACAGTCATGCAGAATTCCCTGTACACCTGTCCCACACCTCTGCAGGCGAGTCCACCAAACATCTCAGTCATGCAGGCTCTTGATTGTACTTCAGTTCTAAAGTTGTTTTTTTCTTGTCAGGAGGCAGTGGCACAAGGTTTACTCTTAAACTATGAGGTGATGGATCAGCCTGAGTGTTATTTCACTTCACTGGCAGATGAACTTGAAGGAAAGAGGGACCGCCTGGCTGCCATTGTGGAGGAGGCTGGCATGACTCCCATAATCCCAGAGGGAGGCTACTTCATGCTCGTGGATGTCACAGCTCTTAGTGAGTTACTGCAATTTTAAACTGACATCGCAAAACACTTAGTTATATGTGACTTTGCAATGTTTCTTACAGTTTGGTATTGTGTTCTAACTTCAGCTGGGTTTAGTTAACAATTTTCTGTTTTCATATTTGTACTGTGTGCTTTGGGGTGGCTGTAGCTCAGGAGGTAGAGCAGTTCTGCTAATTGGAAGGATGGTGCTTCGATTCCTGGCTGCTCCAGTCTGTATGCCAAACACGTGAATTTTGGTTATAAAGAACCTCTATAGAAAAAAAACATAGGAAAAAGTGTCTGCATGAATAGGTGTGAATGGGTAAATGAGGCTAGTTGTATAAAGCACTTTGAGTATCTAGGCTGAGCAGAAAAGTGCCTTATAAGAACCAGTCCATTTCCCATTTCCTTTAACTCAAAAAAGAAGGTAATCTCAACTGACGGTTGCTATTGATGTAACAAAGACAGTTACATCATTAACCCTAAAAAAAAAAAAAAACTTCCCCCAAAGGAGTTTTTTATATGCAGGAGAACTCTGGCTCAGTGAGTGGCTCAAACGAAACTTCACACAACAAATGTCATGTACACCGTTTGTTTTTTGGTGTCCCCAAGTGACCAGAAAATCTATTAATGCAAGTTTGATAAAGTATGCATATGCAGGGTTTGACGGGTGCTTGAAACCCTTGAAAATGCTTGAATTTTAATGTTGTCTTTTCAAGGTTTAAAAAGTGCTTGAATTTCAGATGTGGTGCTTAAAAGTGCTTGAAACTGTATTTCATTTACCACAAAAAACTATCTGACCGAATAGTTTTCTTATCAGATAGAGAAATAAAATGAGTCGCAAAGTCTAAAAGCAAAATTTCTCCGCCTGGGCTGCCTAGCACTTCTCCATGTCAGTCTGTTTCAATGTGTGACCCCGCCCCTTCCCCGGACAGTTGGGGATGAGTGCGCTAACAAGCCTGGAGATTGCTGTTTAAATGAGTGTTTGATGGAAACGACAATGGTGGAGTTTGCACTCTCGAGTCACATGATAGGTGAGTCCTAGTAAATGATTTTTGAGAATGTGTACATAACACATGCAAATTTTCAAAACTATTATTTTGCTAGCTATCAAACTTGCTGGAGAAATGACTGAAATGCACTGAGTGTGATGTAGTGCGTCAGCGCTGTTATAGCAGTTAGTCATGGCATGGTGATTTATGGAATATGCTGTGAATTTAGCTAACATTACTTAGTAGTAGCAGTAATGTGAGTTCACTCAAGTAAAAGGTTTAAACATTAGTCCGATACTTAACTAACCAACTTAAGGCTTAAGGAAATAATGTAATAAGAGGGACTGATCCATATGGGCACAAAGAATAGCCACTTTTTTTGTGCTACCGAATTTCCCTGGTTGTGCATTTTTCTATGTCTTAACAAAAGGGAACAAAGGACATTTTTAAATAACATTTTTAGTTTTAATTTTTACATGGCCTTACTGAGGTGCTGCTAAGTTAAACATGCATTCATTTTTTGGTAATGTGCTGGAAAAGCTTGAAAATGGACATTGAAAGTGCTTAAATTTGACCCTGTAAAATGCGTATGAACCCTGCATATGTAGACCGTCATGTGGATAACTTATGAATACTAGATCAAACAGATTCCCATGCCTGTGTGACAAAACCAGCCCAAATGCCATCCCATGAATTAGCCGGTAAGCATAGTTGGTAAGGCCAGACAGGTACAGTGGTTGGAGAGTATTACAACATGTTGTGTGTGTACTTGATAATCTGCAGTCAGTTAAGTGAGATTTGAGTATAAATATATTATTCATTAAATGTAATTTTCATAAGAAATGGGATGGAAAAATCCCCAAGCTGCAGCAACACTTCAAAAATAACCCAGTAAGGATCTGCTGACCTGACGACTGGTCAGTGAGACTGTTTCTTACCCTTAAAATGTATATCCCCCCCCCCCTCTCTGTGTTCATTATAGATCAGGACCTTTCACATATGGATGAGGATGAAGCCTATGACTACAAGTTTGTGAAGTGGATGATTAAAGAAAAGGTAAATATTTCTTCATTCTACTATATTGAAAGCAACATGTTTTTAAAATGCTTTTTTAAAAAATGGAAATATATATTTCACACAGAAACTTGCAGCCATTCCAGTTACTGCATTTGTTGGAGAAGAGTCTACGAAAGACTTTGAGAAATATATTCGCCTCTGCTTCATTAAGGTAAACACACAAAGTGTCAATAAACACAGTACCTCTAAAATTATCCAGTGAAGATGAATCTTGGCTGAGGTGCAGTTTTTATTTTTCCTCCGTTTCTCTTAACAGCAAGATAGTACTCTCGACGCAGCGCGGAGCATCTTGAAGAGCTGGACGAAGGTTTAACGGGAGGTGCTTCGGAAGACTTAAACTCTACACTAACTGGAAAATAGCCAAATGTATTAGAAGAGTTGAATATAGAGTACATATTTTGAACTGTACAGTGTGTTAGGAGAAAGGAAACCCAAATATTGAATAGATGAAAAAACCCTAGTCAGTCATTCTGTTTTTGGCTGTTATTTGTAGAGAGTTAAATCATGAAACACAACAGATTCTTTCTTCTTGTTCTGTTGTAACTGTGCCTTTTCTGTGTCCTCTCTTTCCAATAAAACTATGGGACTGGTTTGTTAAAACTTTATTGTGATCAAATGTTTTGTGAAATTTTAGTGCTAATCATTGGATTAACAGCAATCTGCTGGTACCAAACATCCATAAAGGTTTAAGACTCCTTTTAAAAAGTACAGTTATTAAATGTATTAATAAAGATGCTGAAGATGTAGCTCCCAGGCAGGAGGAAAAGGAAGGAGATACATGAATATAGTGAATGAGGACATGCAGAGGGGTTGATTTATTAGAAGTGGATGTTAGGGATGGAGTGAGCTGAAGGCCGATGATGCACTGTGGCGATCCCTAAAGGGAGCAGCCCGAAGAAGCTTGAGAATTAAATGTATTGACAAAGTTTGGTGTTATTTTATTGTCTGCTTAAATCATTTGATTTGTTCTCATTGGTGCAGTTTGTTTTGCAGCGCAGGCATGCTCACTGTGAAAAAGAACACATTAAGACATTACTAAAAAAATAATAATAAAATACAGTTAAAAGCTTTATGGAATACATAGAATCCAGTTAACTAAAATACAGTAAAACCACTCAGAGGGAAAACCAGTTAAATTTTTTGAACCTGTACCAACGTCAGTTTTAATGATCCAGGAACAACACCAACACAGGGATATGTTCTTACCTTTTACTCCTAGTTTTGGATGTGAGATAACATTTGAGTATAGAGGACTGTTTTCAACTGTTGGATTAGAAACTCTTTTTGTAATGTATGGGAACAAGTGAACAATCCTGGCCAAAAACAAAAGGTCTCATACAGCATTGTGATACCACTTGCCTTTGGCATCACAACCATTCAGGTGAGTTCATAACTATCTAGGAGCCAGAAAGAAAAAAAAAAGTCCAATTAGGACTCCCTCTTAGTTAAGTTGTCTTATAAGATTTTTTTGCAGTCATTTTGTTCTCATTTCAGGGTAATGGACTAAGGTTTAATTTTGTAAAAACTAACAGAAATGAGATTGCATGTCAAACTGCTATTCATACCACGTGACTGTAATCATGTTGCTAGCAGTGTAGCTGTGTTACGTGGCTGCTAAGCTACAACTTCGGCCCTCAATTGACAAAAGTTCAGTGTCAGCTTGAATACTTATAAAAATGTGACGTCCTGTGTCGTTTTAAAGCTGTTAATGCAGAGGCCGTGTACTCAAACTTATATAAAATGCTTAAAAAATTTTCCGGGATCCCCATGAATGCAACCTTTATTGCCATGCTCCTGAGCACCAAAACGAATTGCACTCAAATGCATTGGGGGAAAACACCTGCTCAGCCACCACCTTTATCCTACTCTACAATCCGCTTTCAACATTTCTACTCACCCCTCTTTTCTTTCTCTACTTATTTCTCAACAACTAGTCCTTTCCCATCTCTGCTTCCTGTCTTTATTACATCCTCTTAGCTAGCACCAACAACAATCCCGTTCCCTCATATTCTAGCTCTTCTACATTTTTTTTGTCTACCCTTACATCATATCTTTGGCTCTAGTGTCACCTTCTGCTATGACATGGAACTACATCAACTTGACAACAAATACTTCCTGGTCATTGCAACCCCAACAGGTTCACTTTTTTTCCTTTCATTTACAACTGCTTTTAATTCCAGTTTTCATTCACTTTAGCAGTTGAAATTACAAGTTACAGTGCGCTGGACCAGGATGTGAACCAGCAGTCTGCTTCACAAAAAGTATACCCCTGTAAGCGGGCAATACAGTTTTATACCACAACAAAAACAAGTATTCTTATGACTCTCTTCTTCTGGGTAGCGACGTGGAAGTCCTGTCATTTCCCCCTGGGGATCTTCTGCTCCACTCCATCCACGTGTAAGCTTGTCTGAATCTGTTCCTTTCCTGGAAAAAAAGACAGAGAAAGAAAAACACCCCCTTAGCCTAACCTGGATTATTAATATTATCTAGCAATTCTTAGCCTGTTATTTTCTGCTTTTTATCTAAGTCTGGGAAATTATATATGATGTATGTAAGTTTCCAGTGGTTTCATTTATACTGACACCTCTATTTTATGTATTTAAGTTTCACCAGTTGTTACTTTAGTACCCTTGCTGTGTATGATGCACTCTTGAGTATGTTTGGTGACTCATAATGTGTAACAGTAATCTTCTGCACATACATTGGGCTTGAGCTTCCTTATGCAGGTAATCTGGAGATGCCATTATAGCACACGTTTTTGAACAGGCTACCCATATACTGAAATGCTACAGGGTTTGAGTCCGTACCAGATCACTCCCCCGCTTTCTCCCTCCTGCCCTGTCTGCTCTCTACTGTCCCTGTCCATAGCTATAAACGTACAGTTAAACAAAAAGGGAAACTAATTATTAGAATTACGATTCAGATATTTTAACTTCTCATAGGTATAGTAATCATGACTTTCATGAAACAATTCCACAAAAAGATATAAGCATGTGTAAAGATAATCATGTTAGTGATACAGCAAGAAATGTCACAGCTTAATTGTTTAAATAATAAAATGAGTGCTGTACATACATTGTTGATACAGCAAAAGTAGTTAAAAAAATGTGAAATATCTAAAGGCTGCTTGCGACATGGAAACTGTTACCAAAAATGCTATTCCTAGATAATGATGTAGTAATTTTGTGTTAAAAGTAGTGGATAAATAAATAGATATCTATAGTAATTACAGTAGTTAAGAAAATAATCAAAAATAAATTTTATATAATTAATAGTTAGTTGATCATAGTTTAATCTATTTATTTGTTTATAACATTACAAGAAAATGAAGCACTGCTGTGAACCACTTGGGGGAGACAAAGTACATCAGACTGAAAGAAAAATCCACTTTTAATGTCATATTTAGTGTTTTGGATTCCCCTGTAACATGAGTGATGCAAGGGAAAAAAATGGCTCAGTTAAAGAAATAAACCTGTCTTTGATTTTAAATTGATTGTTTTTAAAAACGGTTTCTGCTTTTACAGGATGGAAATAACAGAGAGTTCAAAATGATTCATGATCTTTGAAGAGTGTTGGTATTTTTACTTATGTACTCTGGGATTTCCTGCTATAGTGTGAGGTTTTTGAGTGGGAGATGTTGCATGTAAGCATGATTGGTCTGCATATAGTCATACTAATGAGTCTTTTTTAAGTGTCTTACTTAACAGAATGTTACAAGACTGGTCATTTATTAAACTAAAAGTATTTTGTATTTGTTGTTGAGTAAATGAAACCCTACTTCAAAAGTGTTTTTAATCACAGTTCTGGGCTTTTTTTCTTTGGTAGAATGTGAGCTGTTCTGTAGCAAATAGGCAAAACCTTGAATGTTATAATGTGAACCATCTTGTAAGAAGTCAAAATGCAAGTAAATTACTGAGTTTACCTAAATTATTGAATCTAACTGTCTAATAATCACACAACAATGAATTTCATCATTGTGGATACTAAACATTTGAAGTACTCCAAATATTAGCTGCATAACCAATACACCCGGTGAGGAGGCTGCGGTATCTTTCCTTTAAATATTTGGAGTAACCTGGACAAATGATGGCATTCCATGTTTAAAACATGTCTCTGTGTGCTCTGCAAATTGTGCACCATAAATACTGAACTTAAAGCCATTTCCAGCTGTCGTAGCCAACAGGGTTGTGCCTGCATTTAATGTGGTGGAGGAATCATTATCTGATGAAATGCTTTTAATTGTAGCCTCAGAGTTAATAGTTAACGTTCCAAGCTACTTGGCATGAAATTGTGCTGTTGGTAGGGATGAAGGTGCTCTGTTCTGCTAGGCAAACAAGAGGGCCATGATGAGCCTCCCCCCCCCCCCCCCCCCCCCCCCCTCGACCTCCAGATTAACATCAACACACCGTGACTGTGTGAACCTTTCAGTGTATGTAGCTGATGATGTTATGGAAACTAGCAGCCAGTTTTTTTACATAATCACAAATTTGATCCCTGGGTCTGTGGTGCTTTACCCATGAAGAAATCACGAGGTTGTCCCTAATAACCTGCTGTGATTTGACTACAGTGAATAAAAACTTGGCAACAGATAGCACATGTTTATCAGTAATATTAATTACTTAGACCACATGACTTTTTAAGTGATTTCGGGACAGTTTTTGCTAAAGTAAAGCAGGCACTACCAGCATGTTGATAATTTACTGTACAATGTGTATGTGTTGATCTATTAAATTCAGTTCTGTGTTTAGTTTGCTATGTAGCAAGACTTTGAAGATTTTTCACATCAAGAACAGTATTTTTTGTATGTTTGTGTTACCTAAGACAAACCTAAGGCGATCCTTTGGTTCCTCTGTCAAGGAAACTAGTACAAATGTACATTAGCCTCGTAACACCAGTGTGTGAGGTGTAGCAAGATCAGTGCAAATAAATTAGATGAGTAACAACAGTATTCACTGCTCCACCAAATTTATATTCTTGAATGAATTTATTATTATATTATTATTATTATTTATTACTGAAGTTATGTGAACATTGGCACTAATCTCAAAATAAATCTGGTTGTTAAAAATAGTAACCATACAACTCTATCAGATCCCTTATCATGGCAAAGTCTACAGCTTTGTGTAGACCGTCAGCCCCTTGGTATACTATGAAGGTACAGAAAGAGGACTGTTAATGTAAATATGTTTTATTTTTAAAAAAAAGAAAGTTGAACGTGTTTTAAAATTCATTCAAGACTTTACAATTTTAAATAGACAGGAATATCTAATCTTACAAGGCACACCTTTTAAACTTTTATGTGATTCCTGTATGATAAGATGCACTTTAATGAATGATGAGCCTTTTGCACATTTCTTATAAGCTTCTGTAGGATGAAGTCCTTCGAGATCAGTTCAAATATCTGATTATTCTTTTGAAAGTACTTTTGATTAGCATTTAAAATAACCATGAAACCTTTATTTTTTTTTTAAAGAAACTAAAGAAAGCCACTGGGATTTAAAATTGCTTACTATTATTCTCTCATATCTCCTTATTACTACCATATACTCTTTATTTGAGACTGGCTACCCTATCACCAAGAGCTCAATGTCTTTAGATGCGAGCAGTCTTTTGAAACAGAGTATGGTAGGCACATGAGGTCATGTTGTTTTTGTTCCATTTACTTCACCTTAAACTTCTGTTGGTTTCCTACTGTGTGCCATATCAAGGAGAATTTTCAGTGCATAAGTATATGCACTTATATCAATGTATTAAGCTTCACAGTGGTAATGCACTGTGAGAACTGGTGCTGGGAACGCAACAACTGCAGTTGAAAAACTGAATAGGATTATAATGCAGCCTGCTGTTGTCAGATATACTTAATGTGCAGTCACTAGATCCCTGTGGATTAGATGTCTGCTGGTATAATAACATCATAATTTATGTTAATTATGATTATTGTGTCAATAATCTAATGTCACAATCCCGTTATGGCGTAGGATTTGGGTTATTGCTGCCCTTAAAATGAGACTAGATGTTTGTGGTTTTCTGTGCTACCCCTAGGTGGCCATGTTGCTCATGTTCTGTAGTTTAAAGTTGCATTGCAATGATGAGGTCGGATTTAGCTGGCGCAGACGATGGTCTTCATGAGATAGGGGCTTGCATTTAAAATGTATGGCAAACCCTTCATATGGATCAAATTAAGGGTCAAATTGTAAGTGCAGAGCAGAGATACTCTGGGTTTGAGTCTTTGGTTACTTGCTTTGGGTAAATCTCCAAAAATGCTGGATCCTACATATCCCATAATGCAACTCATAGGCATCTTTTTAGGTCCATTCCTCCCAGCCAATTCATATCCTCCATCTCTACTTTGTGATATGTACGGGTTTTTTTTGTTTTTTTTTTTAAGTTATTATAAATGCCTAGCCAAGGTAATCATACTGCCATCAATACGGCATCATGAAGACACACAAAAAAAGGTTCTTTTCACAAGCAGAAATGGGTGAATTTGAGGGAGTGTCCCTTTTATAATTCTTGCTGCAACAGTAGTTTGCTGAGTTCCAGGGAACAAAAGCTTTTATTTAGAGCAGCGTGCAGAAGTAATTTTCTACATAAATCCATCTCGCAGTAGAATTAAGCTTCCGACTGAAAGCAAAAAATGGCCCAAGAGATCACAGATGGATCAAAATAAAGCACCCATCATCCAAACAACAGTCATCAAAACATTTATATTGGACTAATTCTGCAGAATTTTCCCAGCATATGTCATATAGCCATTATGGCCGAGACATAAATATCTGTGAGAATTTAAAGGGTGTACCACTGCACCCTCCAAATGATGTCCGCTCTCACACAGGCCATATGGCAGTGTGTGCCCGGCTCTTAATGCCAGCCCCTGCTCTCTGCACACGGGCTAACAGCTTGGTGGACACATAATTAATTTGCTTAGGCGTCTGCCATTTATTTTCCAACCTAGATTTTGTTAATTGGACAGAGGAGGTTAAAATCAAATGAATGTTTCTGGGTATGTTAAGGCTACTAATTGCATGGAATTTACAAGATAACGCTTGCTTGTGGGAATACAGAGCCAGAGGGGTGAGGGTGGTGGTGGGGTGGCGGTATTGAGGAGGAATGCGGTGGAAACGTCATATGTTTTTACTAATGTGCTGAGCAGGGCTCCGACGGAAGTCCGCAGAGGACAAGAGATCAAAATTTGAATTATAATTTGGAAAACTGATGAAAGAAACTTAAGACAGGCATGGCCTACATGGGTTATATTATTGTAATGTGTATTTTTTTTTTGGTTGTTGTCCTGTGTTAAGTCTAACAGGACCTGACATAGCCTCCTCCCGCCTTTTTGTGTGTTGCGTCATTTTGCCCATGCTGCTTTATTTTAATTCACTAAGCAATAACTGTCTGTGCAAGCAAAGTTGAATCAGACTTGGAATATGAATTTAATCAAGTTAATTGACTAGTAAATGCAAATGTTATTAGGAGGCGAATGTGCAGCATAAATCTCGGCGACGCCTGTTTTTTGTATTTTGTAAACATCAAAAGATGATGATGAAAGTTGTTATCTAAATGATCTGAGAGATAGAAAATGTGTATAAAGAGAAACCGTTAATTAGAAATCTTGAATATAAAATAGGTCTCTCATTGTGTTATGCTCTCATTCAATACAGTTCCTCCATACTGAATAATTAATACTGGCAGTATACTCGGATAGCAAATAATTAGCTGAGAAAGATTAGAAACATTTAGGAATGTCTCATTAAATGATATCAGGCGCAATGTATCAGCTGCTTTTTCATTTACTGCAACTTTTTAAAGTCAACATATCTTCTGTCTCAAAAGACGGGGTTTTTGAGGGCGGGTGTGGGCGCTGAATTGTGAGTTTTTAAGTGCTGAGGCATGGAGACTGTGCCGTACGGGTTAATGACGATACAAAAGCTTGAATTCATTCAGACTTTGGGGGATGATCCAGTTAGTCAGTGCCTGCAGCAGCTGTGTGGAAGGGGTGTTCGTATGGTGCCCCTGGAGCCGAGCGAAACAGGGCACGTTGTCCACGGCGGCAGTCCCTGCTGTTGTTAATCACCCAGCTACCCCCCCCATGCCCCCTCCTCTGATTCTTTCTCCCTCTCTTTCTCCTGCACTGATTTTCAAGCGCAGATTAATCAGAGCATGGGGGCCTTGATGAAATTTTGCTGTTATTGTTCCCAATTTTAGCAACATCTTTTATTGTCTTCATCATTCATTTACAGAGGAAAGGGGGTGGGGGGAAGGGGTGCTGTGTCAATTATGCAAATGATGTTGCACACTTTTGCAGATTGCTTCATTCGGTTGCCGTTGTTTGTTAGATTTTAATTATTAAATATTATTATGCTCATGTTTCCTTCAATTTTCTGAAGCTTTGTTTCAGTTTGATCCCTCCTCCAGCTGCTCATCCCTCCGCTCTGAGCCAGAATCAAAGGAGCCTGGCACGCCAAAGCCAAACAAACTCTCTTCCATTTAATGATTTTGAAGTTAGTACCTCGCTCTCATCTGTGGGCTCAAAAGTATGATTGGAAAAAGGCAGACCACATCCAGTTTAATGACCAGGAATTGAATTCAAGTTTATTCAGAATTGACATTCAATTATGTAGCACCTAATGATATTTTAATCTCTTTTCTTTAATTCCCAGGAATTGGCTTTTCAAAGGCTTTGTCTGGCAGCAACACAGACGGCCTGAATAAAGAATACAGATTGGTATTAGATCCCAATGATGATAGGGAAATTAAAGCTTTTATAGTTCACACACTCGGAGAAAAGGAAGTGTTCCCTTATTAGACATTTCAACCTGCTTTTCTCGAAGGCATCGCCGCCATCTTTCCTCTGTAGTGATAAGGTGGAAATTTAAATATTGCAATAGATTCAAGAAAGCATTAATCAATTTCTGCTTGGTCTCATTTGAGACTACGTGATTATTTTAGATGGTAGATGGGCTGATTGGGATTCAATCAGACTGATTGATCCCTACAAGTTCTATCATTTGTCATATTAAGTCATAGCTTAAAATATATTTTGGTATGTTCCAGAGCAGAATTTGGTCAAAAAATAAAAACATAAATTGTAGAAACTGATGGATACAAGACTAAGGGTCTGCATGGATAGTTTGGTCTGACCAACTGACCATGTGACTGAGTGATCAACACCTCTGCCTTCTACAGTTTAAGGAGTTAGATGGTTGATACGCAGATATCTGTCTAATGCAGCCTGAAAAGTTTCGCCTTAGTTGTTAGTAGACTGTGAGAGAGGTAAGGCACTTGCAGAGTTCTGAGTGGAAATCGATCAGAAAGATCAGTAACTCGATGTCATCCTGCCTCTGCTCCCAAAACACAATCAGTAGCTGAACCAGGAAATGGATTTTTATTAGCAAGTTTGGATTATCCCAAAACGTCTCAGGTCAGCTTGTTGTGGTTACTCACAAGGGTGCATTTGTTGTGGTCTTTGAGAGCTAAGGGTAAACCATCTTGCAAAAATAGTCACCTGGCATCTTTCACGCTCAGTTTTAGTTAGTACAAAGTTGTTCTTACATTTCATTCAGTTGCATTAGAAAGGTTTAAAAAGTTTAGTCTGCCTTCAGATGGGGCCCTTGCTCTTATTTTGAAACTTCAGTCGCTAACTAGGTAGCCTTGGGCAGCACGGCAGTTAGCGCTGCTGCCTCACTATAAGACGTTCTCTTCCCCCAAATTTCTAATTTCATTTTGAATAATTAGAATACATGCATCAGTAAATTAAGTGTGTTTGTATGTTATCCAAGTTGCCAGACAGTCCACATACTAAACAGAATTTCACTGCATTTGTCAGCGCAACCTGGAAACACACAACCGGATTAAAGTCTGTTCAGTTAATCTGTGAGCAGACAGATCTGTTGGATACCGAATAAATGAGCTATTATAGGGATTTACTTGGAAAAACAAAAAGGCACATACTCCCTTATGTAAGCACAACACTCCCCAGCTTATTACATCTTTGTATGACCTTTTTACATAGTATTATAGTGCAAGATGGTGCAAACATGGTTAACCACAACCATGGGTCACAAAGATACATTTGCTAACTTATGGGTTGTAGCGATTGTAAAAAAAACCAAACAAATTGGGTGCACAGGGTGACTGGGTGGGGAGTCAGCCTAGTCCTGGCAGGCTGGTGGAATTATACACTGATGAAAGTGTGGCTTTCCTGGCAGCCCTTGATGCCATTCAGCCGCTTCCCCAGAGAAGATCTTTTTCACAAAAAAACTAAACAAAACTTCTATTCTTCATTCTTGTTTAGTAATGTGAGAACTACACCATCTCATATGAAGAACATTGCATTAGCCGATTTACTAAATGAAGATATTTTAGCTCCGTAACATGTTTCCTGCAGCTGGAATGTACTGCTAAATACCTTGTGTGCATGTTGCAGCTAAGTTAGAGAGTAGCAGTAAAAATTACACTTTTATTCTCCACTAAAACTAAAAAATCATTTCATTTTCAACAAATGTGGACCTACAATTTACTGTTTGGGTTCTGACTCTGGCTGAGAAGTCCTGAAGAATTCTTGCAGTTTGTGTAATCCGCATGCCTTTTCTCACCGCAGGTTACTGGTAGAATTATATACCAGCTGCACCTTTGACTGCACCGACTTAAAGGGCAAGGACGGGATTATGAGTGCGCCCCATGAACAGTGTTATGAAGGAGATCGGCTGGTTCGCGGGGGGGTTGGAGGCTGGGTCTGGAAAAACATAAACCGAGGAGCACTTTCTCGCTGATTACTCATTGATGTTTTCCTGCCTTGTGGGATACTTCTATTTCTGACAGTTGCTCCAGCAGTGGGTGTGTTCAGCAGCATGTCCGGCGCCACTCATCATGTTGGCCGTGGCTGTGGCTGGGAGGAACAGCTGTCTGTGTTAACGAGGCCATAGCCACGCAGACCAGTGAGGCGGTGGTGCTCGAGCACACCAGAGCACCACTTGGGCTTCAGAAGGCCCCGGGATACGTAAACAACGACTTAATGAGAATGCGTGCCATTACTGTAATTAACACAGCTCACGTCAAGCACTGTCAGCTTTCAAGAGTTTCAGGAAGGTCTTGCATTACATTAAAACGGCTGGCATGCAATGACTAGAGGCCCTTACTGCAACGTTCACAACCCATCCTGTACAGGATATAAACACTCGGTAAAGCAGGACATAAAAAGATTATGGTCCACCGTCTGTGATTTAAAGTCTTTTTTTATGAACTACAATAACTTGTAATTCCATATTTATATTTGTTTCTCCTTCTGAAAGAAATGCACATTTTTTCATTATTTCAGTACCCCCCCCCCCCCTTTTTTTTTTTAACTCATCAAATGAAGGAAGATGAATGAATGTTAATATGCTGATCCTTTCATCCACCATAAAGACATATTTCATAGGTTGTAGTTTGCATCAGCCGAACAACACAAAGTGTCAGTGGACCAGTATCACCAGTGACAGCCCTAATTCCACTCTGCTTTTGCTGCACGTCACCTCTGTATTGCTTAGCCTCTTTCTCAGCTTAATAACCTTGTCTTGACTGAGGGCCAGACTTCTTGATATCATCTTGATGTTACCTCAGATAGCTGTTGTCTGGGTTTTTTTGGGTGGTGGTTGGTACAGTTTAGTGTTGCTTCTAAGACACATTAGTTAACTTAAAGGTTGTAACTTTAGTCTAAAAAACAAATAAAGATCCCAATAGGCCTGATTTCCCTCTTTTGCATTAATCGTGACAGGTTTAGTTCAGGTGACATTAATTTCATTATTCATTTCAATAATAACTAATGTTCAAGAAACCCACTGAGTGCCATTTTTTCTTTTTTTTTCAAAGTGTGTGATGAATTGTGATTTCAAATATTAATTAAAATTGCTGTTATTTAGATTTTTGCCATGAGCAGGGCTCAAATACAACTGTATCTAAATGGGTCTACATATTACAGTACCCATAAGCTGGGTGCTGTTGCTATGGAGAAGAAACCAGTTGGAGGCATGAGTTGTAACAGTAGCGATGTCAAAAGGTTTTGTCACTGCAGCTAGCAACACTGTAGCAGCTGAATTTATTTATCCTGACAGGATTTAAAATTTTTGCATACTCAAACTTTTGCATTTGTCATTTTTTAACAAGCACGCAGATATTTTAACATCGCTACATAGGTTTCCAAAATGCATAAATACTGCAGATGTTTCTTCACAAACGTGTTCATTAAGTTTTTGGAGAGTCAGATACAGATGCTGCTTATGATGACCTCTGTCGCACTTATTTATGCAAACCCTCGGTTTATCATGGATGACAAATATAAAACAATCACAACAATGATGGCGGTTTGATGTGGAAATTAAAAACATACAGTATCTGTTTGTACGGTCTAATCGTCAGCGACTGTCTGTGTGCAGTCATTTGAACTAACTCTGGATGCGGCACAGTTGCTCGAAATGGTTTTTGCAGGGAAGCGGCATTATTAACAGTTAATCACAGAGTGAAGTTGTCAGCGGGGGTGGCTGCAGTTTTCATAATGGCCTAATTTCTAGCAATCGCAGACTAATTATCTGCATTTGCAATTGTTGTGATTTTCCTTTGTGACTATGCGGCAACTTTTAATGTAGATTTTATAGTCCAGGGATGAGTTGTTGGATTACGTCTCAGGAAAGCTCCATAGGGCATAACTGCCCCATAAAGCTGTGACATAATTGCAGGATAATTAAGAAGGTAAATTCTTAATAGGTGCCTGTTTCATAACGTGTTATAATCCGCTTTGTATCATCAGGAATTTTGTAGTGGGATGAATACAACTGAACATATAGTGTTTTTAATAAAAGATCCAGATAAGTTGACTGAAAAACAATCAAAATCCACATTAAAACAGCAACATACAGTAGTTGGTGCATGTTTTCTATATCTGAACATACTTGCAGGAGCTCATTAGTGTGTTTCTTAATATATTCAACATTATGGGCCCTGTTACCTTGCGAATGCATAATTTAAATGTGGCATTAAGTTATATTGGTCTGACTGTTTTGAATTACTTTCCGGTTTTAATTTCAGTTTTGTTGTGCTCTAATTAATCTGATTAAACTCTGTCAGTGGGTGTATGTTAATAGTTATGTCACAGGCTTGTGTATGCTAATAAGTTTTATGTGTCCACTAGTTTTCCTGAGGTTCACAGTATAATGGTGATCTAATGACAGTTTGTAATACTTTTCCGTGGGTAAACAAATCAACTGTCATCTCTTTTTAAAGTACACTTCCATGATAAACTGTGCCTGTCTGACGGTGCAAGACAAGGGCAGAGAGGGTAAAGAGAAAGGAGAGGCAGGAGTAAATTATATCATAAATGAAAAGTGAGCAGCAATTACAGTAATTTGAAGTCAAAAGCAGGAAGCTTATTGTGTTTAGAGGCAGGGAGGAATCATCTTTATGAATCTCTATAATGGTTTCAGGTTACTGTATAGACAGAAGGTTGTTGGGGTCAACAGTTTTGACGATGTTCCCCTGAAGGCCCTATTTTCTGTCAGAAAAGCGGATTATGTTGTGGAGGGTTTATACATTAACTGAATGAACTGTGACAGCCAGCAAATGTGTCTAAATCTGTGGTTATTTGTAGAGACTCTGAAGAATCCCTCTCCTTGTTTCACGTGACTTTTTCCATTTAAAGAATCTCAGAAACACTTATCAGACTCAGAACATGTACCTCAGATTAGAAATGCAGCAAATCAGGTGTCATGACTTGTCTTTTATCCTGTCTGCCTCAGCTCACCCCAGCTAGTTGTGGCAGGTGGCTGCCCCTCCCTGACACTGGTTCTGCTGGTGGTTTCTTCCTGTGAAAAGGCAGTTTTTCCTTCCCTCTGTCACTAAGTGATTGGATGTCTAAGTGTTGGGGTTTTCTCTGTATTTTGGGGTCTGCACATGCTGTCGTCATTTGGTGATCTATAAATAAAATTGAATTGAACTATTTTTTACTGCAGATACTTTCCCTTCTTTACTGGACTCTCTGAAATTGCCACTGACAAAGCATTTATTTTTCGTCAGCTTGATGAAGGTTATTGCTTGTCGGCTTTGAATTTGCATGATACAGTTGCCACAGACACACTATCCCAGAGACTTTAAAAGAGAGAATCAGAAATAGAAATGTAGTATGTAAAGTGTTCAGCCATCCATTATAACACGATTTAATTACTGAAATGGTTGTGTTTACATATGTGTTCATACTCCTACACATATTTCCAAGGTTGAGAACTTTCAACTTAATTTAATGAATTTTGAACATAATTATAAAAAGTCTGTAAAACTGTAAAGAATTTGAAGGTGTGACTAAACGGTTAAGACAGTATAATACATTTATTTGAAATTAGTTTTCATCAGTTAGATCTGATTCACAAGAAAACGGTGCCCAAATATCTTAAATGTATTTGTATTAATACTTATTTTATTTATTGCATGCTTCATAAAAATGTACAAAACATCCTCATCTTGTGGTTTTGAGTGACTTGAAGATCTTGACTGTATTTATATTATACAATAAATAGGACTAAGGACTTGATGATATTTGCTTTTAAAATAACTTAAGAACACGCCTACCTGTTTCCCTCTATTTCAGTATGGTAGATATAACACTTATTATGACTCTCTATATAGGGTCATCACAAAGTCAGTTAAGCTTCAGGGATATCAATCTGTCTAGTTAGGAAGCATTAACCATTGTCAATCTTTTACCTAGTTTGGTACAAATTAAAGTTGGATTGGAGAGGAAACAACCAGACAATCCCCAAAGAGGGTTTAGTAGATGGTGGCACGGACCATCGCTCTCTCTTTATCTCTCCTGACTGATTTTTCTATAGTATTTCTGCATGAGATGGTACCTGCTGCCCATTCAGAGTGCAGAGATTGTCCAGTTCCTCCAGGATGCTGTTACAAAGTATGCTGTGTCTCTCAGAGTGCAGATAAATAACGCCAGCTGGCTGACTGTTTTGAACCCCCTTAAATCCAGAAGCTGTCTCCTTCGTATAAATACTTACCTCAGTCTTCTTTGTCCTCTCTTCTGTCACTCTCCCTCTTCATTTTCCTTGCTTTAACTATTAAAGCAGCTTGTTTTGTTTATAAATGTTTTCATGGATGCAGCATGCCGGCTAGCTAAAGATACGAGTTGCTAGTGACCTCCAGTTTGCACTGTAGATTTAGGTTTGCGGTCGATTGTAAAGTGGCGGGATTGAGAATTACACCTCCAAGTTTGAGCCTATGGTTGTCAACTGGAGAAGGGTATAGTGGAAACTCACCCACTTTTAGTATCTTGAAGTCTTGGTCACAAGTGAAGAGGGGGGGGAGCTCGAGATTGACAGATGGATTGGTACAGTATCCATGTCGATCTGGACGTTGTATCTGTCTGTTGTGGTTAAAAAGGAAGCTGTTGATTTACCGGTCAGTCTATGTCCCTCAGCTGTGGCCACAAGCTTTGGGTAGTGACTGAAAGAATTACAGATAAAAATGGTATAAATTAGCTTCCTTTGAGATGTGTGACGAGCTCAGTCATTCAGTAGAATTACTGCTTCTCCACATCAAAAGGAACCAACTAAGGTTGTTCAAGCATTTGACTAGGATGTCTTAAGACACCACCTATGTGAGGTGTTTCAGGCATGTCCTACTGCGAGGAGGCCCTGAGGCAGACCCAGGAATCATTTTGGTTGGCTTCAGAATCACTCGGTGACCTGCTGAATGAGCTGGAAGAGGTGGCAAGAGTGAGGGATGTCTGGACTTTTCTGCTGTCCCCGCGACCTGAATCTGCAGCAGTAGAGGATGGATAGGTGGATGTGTTTAGCAAAAATGCTAAAATCGTAATTCCTCTTTAACGCCCATTAATATATGGTGGGTTTCAGCATGGCTGGCAGGATCGTGTTTTCTGTTGGCTCAGCTGAAGATGTGCTCTGTGAACCTGAAATTGTCGAAGCCTATAAAACATCTGGTATTTGAAGGAAGAAGCCTGGAAATGTTTTAGATCGTGTGCCCTATTGAGCAGTTTTCCATCCAATGAGTGAGGCACCACCTTGTAATGTGGTATCATGTTCTCATTATCAGTTCATGGTAGAACCACAGAGCAAACGTACAGACTTGGAAATGTACACATTACGTACCCTTAAAAGGGTCAGCAAAAACCTGTAAAACTCACTGGCACCGATTGGCAGGGGGAAAAGCAATGAATGAACTGTGTGAGCATCAGTAATCCATGACTCTGCAGCATTCACTATCTTGCTTGTATATCCCAGTGTTGTTTTAATTAGTGTTTAATTATTGAGGCTTTCACAGTCAGTCTTCGCTTTAGGTTCTGAGCTGTGATTGAGCCACAGAGGGAGGCGGCCTCGATTTAGCAAGTTTTGGTCAGTAAGCGTTTGCTTAAATTTGCACTTGTCTTGTTGACTGCACATTTGTTTTTAAAAAATGCTACATCAGATATAATCAGCTTTTAGCTCAGGGTTCAGATGCAGAAATGTGTAGCTTCTGCTACAGTAGACTCGCCTATACTTTTTACGGCACCTTTTCCTTCGTGCTCCATCTCTCGTTTGCTTTATCTCTGCCTCTCTCTCCTCTAACCCCAACCCCCCCCCCCCCCATCACATTCTTTCCTTCGGAGAAAAGAAGGCTACGCATTAATGAGTCAATGCAGAGCTGTATTATGTTTAATTAGGTAGTTTATATAATGAGGTGTTCATTTCTAATGGAGGGACATGCTGTGAGCAGCACATCTGCAAGAATAACTCAGGCAATCAGCGGCATGAGGACCCATGGAACTGCAAATGAGACTTACTCAGAAATGAATTATGTCTCAGTGCCTTTCCCAAAGCCCATTAATTAAATCCACTGGCATCAAGGTCTTTTTCTTAATTTCATGTACCATTAGCATAATAAACACAATTTGAGTTAGCACAATGTGATCAGTTTAATGGATGCTATTTATTTTGCTTTATTATTTAAAGCTCTAGTAATGGGGGAAGAAACATAAATATATCTCAATGGCTCCCTCTATTAACAAAAAAAAAAAAAAAGAAAGGAAGGAAAAAACTCCCATCAGGGCCTGGCGTCGACACAGATGCTCGTTTCAGTGGCCCCCATACATTTGGAGAGCTGCTCCTGCCCTTCTGAGTGCGCAGAGTGGAAAGGTGGTGCATGGCTATAATTTTCGAGCAGTAGACTGCGGTTCGGTTTCACATTTATTAAAAATTGGCCTGTGGTCTTGCATGTCACAATCTCCTTCCTCATAGTGTTTAGCGTTCCGAGCTGTTCCAGAATTTCGGGGTATTTTTTCTCTGTTAAGTGAGCGGTGAATTAGGATTTGGAGGCATTTATACACTCGGGACATTTGAGGTGCAAGTGCAATCCGAAGCGGCAGGAATCCGTGCACCTTCATTAAAACAATACAAGGACTTAATGTATGGTAGCGAATTTGTTCTGACCTTAAAGCGAAACCCTAGAGGTGAGATATGATTAGCGTTATTGTTGAGGACAGGTACATCATTATCTCAATGTACCTCGACCATTGCCAAGTTCCACAGCCGTGCTCCATCCTCTGACTCGGGCACTGGCACAAGACATAATCTCTCCTCAGGAGCAGAAATGCACTTAATCATCTACTCAAGTTTCAGGGACTGCCCCCGAGTGCTCCCTGTCTAGTAGAACTACCACGACTGCTCGGCAGAAATCTGCAGCGGTGTTTTTAAGTTCCCAAATTAATTGCCTAATGGATTAGGAGGTATGAAGTGTCCTACTTTACCAAGATGGAGCAATAATTTAAATTGTGCCAGGTAAGGACAAGGAGAACTGTTTTTTTCCCCCTTCTTTTGGATAGAATACATCTTTTATTGCCCCAAATTCTGTGAAGCCTCCTCCCCCACCCTCATTGGCATTCAGGAGTTCATTAGACAGTCTAGTGCCTTGAAAAGAGAATTACAACCAGTAGCTTCTTGTTACTTTTGTTACACACAAAACTACTCAGGCAGTCTGACATTGGCTCGTACGCTCAGTACGCTAAAGAATGGTGTCACGCACACACCAGATACAGCGAGGCTGCATGTTACCAAGACAACTTAGCGTGTAAAGATGCAAAGAAAGACTGGTATTTTAAAAGGAAAGGAAAGACTTTAAAATAGACGCTCATTTTGGACAATCAAAGTGACCAAAAGTCAGCCCGTTACTGTGGCATACCTCATCGTAATGGGCATTAAAGTGGAGTGATTGAAGGGGAATGGCTCCATGTGTCAAGTGTTGAGTGAAAAACACATGACACCAAAACCCATTAGTGTCCTCCAGAGAGACAATGCCCAGAACGCTCCCTCCTTCTCCTCTCCTCCTCCTCCTCCTCTCTTCAGACTCAGGGTGCTGTTTCTGACAAAAGACACTCTTTCTGCTGCAGATAAAAGGCCCCACGATTAGCCCAGGGGTTGAACTGTGCTCCATTCCAGTCTCACTTTTCTGTCTTTCTTTCTTTCTTTTTTTAAGTAAAACGAGAACTTGAAATTATGTCAAAGTCTGGTGTAATGAAAGTGAGTGTTTTTCTATAATAGATCTCAGGAAATCATCCAATTATCTTTTTTGCTGAAAGAAATTTTTATTGGAAATGCTGATGCTCAGAGATGGTTATTCTTGATGTTTATTAGATGAATTTAGATAGGCACTTCTTTTAACAAAAAGTTCGACTTGGATTATCATACTGCTTATGGTGATCATTTGTCTGTCGGTCTATCAGACTGTATGTGGTTGTGTTAATTTTGTCTGGGGAAACTATGTCAAAAATATTCCTTGCCAGCCTTTTTTCCACAGTGACAACAAGCTATACTGAAACATGATTTGGGGTTTAGATTGTGACAGTTGGAGGAGATGAAAAAATTTATGTGCTTGTAGTTGTTAGCTGAGCTTAAATCTTAAACTTTCTTGTTAAATAATGCAAATTAAAAAGCACCCGTGTGAAAATGCATTGGTTTCATGACTCTGTGGTGCTAACACTGTTAGCCTCGCAACAAGAGGAAGGTCCTGAATCAAATTAACCAACTGGCTGAAGCCCTTCAGTGTGGAGTTTGTTTTCCCCGAAGACATTAATGATTCAGGTTTATTACGTTGTTATATATTCTAGATTGGCCGATCAGAGCATGAATGGTTGCCTGCATCTCAGTGTTAGAACTGCGATAGACTGGCAACCTGTCCACGATGTGCTAACAGCTGGGATAGGCTCCAGGAACCCCACGGTGCTGTATTGAATAAGTGAACCAAGATGGATGGGGATGGATTTATTTTTAATTAAATATATTTATTAAATTAGTATATTTACTAAATATACCTCCTCCACAGCTAAGGCCCAGCTAATTGTGAGGAGGTCAGATGGGAACTTTTTCCAAATTTGGTTGGCCAGCTTCAGTTTTCTGTGAGCTCTTGTGTAACAATAATTATTCCAAATTATTCTGGCAGGAATTGAAATTTGATGAAAAGTGGTAATTTTAATTCATTACAAATCAGGTTCAAGCCCATTAAAAGAACTTTAGTTTATAGCAGCTGCACCATTTAACAAAAAGTCCAAATTGTGTTGCTACAACACAAGCTGTTGTGGGTAAAGACAAATGTTTGCAGTGCTTGTGGTCATGTCAAGCCATAGAAACTTACAGATTTCTTTTCTTTTTTTTTGTTTATAGTTTTCCTTTAAAAATGACTGATAAGCCTTTGATATGTGTTGAACACATTCGGCATTATTACTGGAAGCAACATGATCAAATTATGTATATAAAATATAGTTTAATTAACGCCATTTAAATGTTAGATTAAAACTAGCATTGTGATTGAATCTGTGTTTTCATCTGAAAACACTCGAAGTTAAAACAGCTCTATTAGCAAATGTAAAGAAATAAACTTGGTGACGAAATCGGTCTCAGTAAAAGCAGATGTCCTGGTTTTGTTGACTCACTCTCCTCGGTTTGGCTGTAGCGCTCTTTGACACCCTTTGTTAAGAGTGTTTGACACAAGGAGGGACGTATTAGGATCAATAGTGGGGTTGTGTGCTTATGTTACCCTGAGAGTCCTGCTGGTCATTGAGTGGCGCCATGAGCTCATAGCTAATGACTGAAGATCGATGGCCAGAAACTTGACTGTGGTTTGTTTCAGTGTTATGTTTACCATACAGTGGCTGATGGCTGCACCACTGACACTCCTCACCCAAGGGAGAAAAAAGCAGGCTCTGGAAATGTATTTGTGGATAGTGGTTTAGTTGCTCATTAGATTTTTCTGCCACATGACAAATCCCTGATTGCATCAGCTATACGGAAATTCCAGAGTGTATACATATACACATATACATATACATAAATTGTGCACAGGTCCAAAAAGTCTATTGCTCATCCACCCATTGTTCATTTTTTTGTGATTTAATTCAAAGAGATAAACTTCCATATATTCTACATCCTGGGATGTTTAATATTTAAGTTGGGGTTTTTTTTTGAGGGGGATGATTATGGCTTCTAGGTCATAAAATTAGAAATCCAGCATGAAATACATGTTCCTTATATGTAATCAGTGCTCTGTCCTTTATCATGAATTACTGCATAAATGCACTATATGCATGAAGACAATCAGCTGGTGGCACTGGTTGCTTTGAAGGAGCCTCCAGCTTGTTTGTATTTTTGGGTGTCCCTCAAATTTCCTCCAGCAAAACGGACCTGACCCCCATAGAAGGAGGGAGCTACTTCAACAGTGTCTAACAAAGCATAGTGCATTGCAAAATATGCAAGAAAACCGCTCCTGCTAAAGGTAAAAGCTTCAAACCACCTTGATTGGTGTGTTTTTGCCTCAACACTTGATCATCCAGGCTTCAAAGAATGACATGCTGACAGCTGGTGGTGTGTAACCCAAATGTAATCAAAGGACTCTTGCTATTTGGTCTGAGTGTGAAGCTGCACTCACATCTGTTACTGACTTATGATTGAGAAGGCTTTAGCCATAGTTTTGTCCTTCAGAGGTCAAGAAAGAAAGATGTTTTTCCACAGATTTCCATAAGACGGGAACTCTCTCTTTTTTTAAACCACAGTTATCACCTTCTGGTGGCATTCAGGCACTTCTGTCTTGGCTTCATTTTCCCGACCCAAAAACGACGTCCAATTATGGCTGAATCTCAACAGCGCTCAGCTCCATCAAAGGCCACAGAGCTGTCGCATGTCCTTGTGTGACTTGTTCTGTGGTTGTACAATCTGTTTACATATCTGGAATATTCCGTATTTTATTTTGGGGGAAAGAGAGTGAGCTTCAGAGAAAATTATCTAAGAAATCTAATCCCAATAACGTTTGTGCAATTTTTAATGGAGTGAATAAAAAAACTTTTAAAAAATGATGTCAGTGCAGATTTTAACAAAATGTACTGTAGCTTGTTTTTAATTGCTCTCTTACAGTCAATGATGCCTGTCTCTAAAGAGAGATTGAAAATGACTCTCTGTGCCACCATCAGCCGCTGTGGTTTCAGGCTCAGAGCCCACATTCAGAAACAGGCTCATCTAGTCCATTTTTTCAAATATAGACTTATTATTACCTTCCCACAATAAATTGCTCTAGAGGGCTGGGGAAATGCTGCTCTCCGTTTCTGTAACAGTGGCATCTCAGATATCATTAGGGAAGTACTATGCAAGGGGACAGCAGATCAATGGATTCGGCCACAAGAAGCATTAGTACACTCTGTATATGATCAGTTTACTGAACAACAACACCGCCTGCCTCTGCAGCTCTTACTGGAAACAATTGATGCATTGTTGCAGTGAAATTAATCCCCTGAATTCATAAGCCCAATCAGATATTCAATTGGCACTACCCAAAATAATTGTGTGGATGCCTACAAATGAGAAGCATATTCAGCAGCAAGGCAGAGGCAAGACTCTGGTAAGTGTGCCCATTTAATATCACATGATGATTTTTACATCTTTACATGTGACTAGATTTTGATTTAATCTCACACTTATTTTTGTTTTATTTGTTACAATCAAGAGACACACTGATAATTCCAACACTATAAAATGTTACTTTTAAAAAATTGTTTTGGATGTAAGATCACGACTGTGTCAAATCACGATGTTTTCTTGAACAAATGTTGAATTCTTTACAACCCAAACCCGATCAATATGTTGGTCGTCAACCATCTACAACTAAAATTCAGACCTAATATGAGCCAGTAAGTGTATACTCCTAACTTAAATGTCTTTAGAGACAACTTTGATTTAGATGTAGATTACTTTGTCTTGAATTTGAAAGTAATCCCACAGAAACGTGGATGTTTTAGGGTCTGGCACTTGAACTATTGTCCAAAAGTTTGGAACCTCTCTGACTGGATGCTTTATAAACTGGATGTCAGCATTGATGATGTGCTGGTGAATTTAATCATTTAAATTCTAAGGTTTATTTTCTTTAGATAACTTCTAACATTTGCATGTAACTAATAGTCGTAATCAGTGTGATGCAATATTTAAAATGAAATGTTAGTCTTTTTATGTGCCATGGCCTTGTTATTATCTAATAAGATAAGATAAGATAAGATAAGATAAGATAAGATAAGATAACCTTTATTAGTCCCACACGTGGGAAATTTGTTTTGTCACAGCAGGAAGTGGACAGTGCAAAAGTTATGAAGCAAAAATTAGAATATAATAAGAATAAATACAGTACACAACTGTACAGAATAGAATAAAATAAAAAAACTATATACAGTAGAATAAAATAGAATAAAATATACAATAGGATAAAAATAGAATACAAATGCTGTATACAACTGAGTAAAAATACAACGATGCCAGAAAAGAGTATTGCACTTAGTTTTATTGCACATGTGTGGATGTGTGTGTTTGATCAGTTATATCAATATTTGATCAATATTCAAAGCCTCAAAAAGATATCAAACTCATGTATATTGAATATTTTATTAATAATTAGCTTTTTTTAAGTAAAAAAAACCTTACATTTTAGCACACAAATGAATCTTGACACTACTGACTTCTGATAGTTTTATCTGTGAAAAAACTCTGTTATAAAATCTACGTTTTGTTTTTAAACATTTTTGTCAAATTTTTAATCCTGTCTAACTTTTAAAAGTTCTGTCGCAGCTACCCCAGCAAGTTTCTCGACCTGCAGGCCGACCACGTTGTCGCTCCGCTGCTCTCCAGCTGGATGTCCTCCAGTGACACCATTGTATTCTGCAGCTGGTAATGCTAGGTCTTGTTCAGATCTGGTGACTGTTTCCAGCTGAAGAGCCACTCAGGTGAAGAACTGGTTCATGTGCCGCTATGCCGAGGCTGCACAGCAGAACCAGGGCTACTATTGGAAGCTGATGTTCAAACTGTTGGATTGGAGTCCATCCACAAGATCAGGAATGCATTAGAGAAGCAGCTGATTGTTGAGACATTTATTGTTTTACAGCATATCTTAAACTATTGAATTTATTTAAGAAAGCCTGAGTAAAAAGCATCTTTTTACCCTTGTCCCATGACTGCCACAAATGTGGGTGCACTAGCACAGCTGCTTTTTTTTATCATAGCACCTGTGCTAAATGCACAGTTGTGAAAAATATAAATTATAAACCCAATGAGCTCACAAGTCCTGTAATGTGGGTCACCCAGGCAATAGTGTTGTTTTTTTTTTTTCTTCTCGCATGCCCTCAAACTTGGAAGTCACATCTTCTGTTAGGGACAATAAATATTGTAGAGAGGCTGTATCAGTTAAGTGACATGGTCACAATGAGAGAAGCTTGCAGTCTGAATTAAAGATGTACTCTGTACAAATGCTGTGGCTGCATTAGATTAGCCACAACCTGTAATCTGTCACTTAGCTGCAGCATGCCTTGCTGTTTGAACTGATGTAAACTGCTGCTGTCTGGGCACAGAGCTGGGGAGTGTAATGGGGATTCATTGATCCACTGGTCTTTAGCTGATTGAGTTAGATAATTAAAAAGCCTCTTGTATCAGTTCCATTAAGGATTGTTTGTGTTGCTTTTTTCTTTGTGCTCTTGTTCTTGAACAGCAGAACTTCGAGCTCCAGAGAGCTGCTGGAAAACAAACTGTCTTTCCTGGCCCGTTATTTGATGTATTATTTAGCCAGTTTGATAATGAGTTGACTGATTTTGGGAGCTAGTTGAAACACAAACCTACTGGCAGTTCTAACCCGGATTACATGGAGATATTTTTATGATTTGATATCTCCGTGCATCAAGTGAAAAAATGAAAAATTGGCGATATGAATCAGAATAGTAACCAGCCAGTATGATATGCTGGGATCACGCGTATCCCTCCAAATAGGATCTGGAGTGAGTGTGGTGTCCTGAAGCGTGCAGGCTGAGGTCTGCTTTGTACCTCCTCCAACAGGCCAACTGTCCTCTGCTGTCACTGGAAGCCGCGCCAGGCCTCCTCAGCAATGGCTATGATGTCTGCGGCAATGCTGAAAATAGCCATGCTGAGCTCATTAGCAGATTAGGTGTTGCAATGAATCTGTGTGGTTAGAGCTCCACGGCCTGATATTGTTCCTCCAGGACGGCAGTTACAGCTGATTGACGTGTTGGCACATCGGGACAGAGGGGTGGAGCCCATAGATTGTCCCTGTGGAGGATCGTTGAGTGAAGGGCAAAAAAGAAATCTTCATTATATCACATACAGTATGTTAATAAACAGTAATCATGCATGAAAAGGGAATACCTGTAGCTATTATAAAAGCAATTTTACCAATCATCAACAGAAGAACTGACCCTCTCAGAATCCAGCTTCATATTTGGACAGTAAACTTATATGTAACTTTGCAAACATTTTACCTTCATAATATAAAGGTATTCAGAGCTCCAAGCCCTTGAGGCACACAGGATTTAGTGGAAATGTGACACTTATCCATTAGCTTATCCCTTAGCTTGCTGTATTTTATTCCAACATTTCCAAATGGCCATCTCAGATTACAGAAGATGGGCACATTTTCAGCGCTGAAAAACATATCAGAGCTCTGTTTTAAAAACTGCAGCCAAATCATTTTTATCCCATTACAAGTCTGTCTTAGTTTGAAGGTAACATTTTGATTAAATAAACGAAATCAGATGAGTCTGCAGGGGTCAGGTGAGAACTTTAGAGCTGTCACACTGATTCTGGACTGTGGATGCCATCAGATTCATGGGATCCGTTGCTTTGCCTTATCTTGGCATTTACCAGTAAGTAGTTTTTTTTGTATATTGTAGCCTACTTACAGTGCAGCTTGGCGGATTTACTTAATTACAGTTGTTTCAGCTATTTTCCCCTTTTATATCAAAGATACTGTGAGACATCCCAAGATGGCTGCAAATCAAATAAGCATGCCTCTTTAAAAAAACAACAACAACAAAGATCTAGTGTGCGCTTCCAAGTGACACTTCACACCACTCTGTTTGAAAGAGAATCACTGTGGGTTGCCAGTCACTGACTGCCCCCTTGTCTTTTGAATTATACAGCTTGGTCTGTGCTGTGTTGGTTAATCTTCAAATTTCAAAATGAATATTTAACTTGATCTCGCTACATCCGCTGGATGTGGCAAGAGAATATTTGATACTTTGCAGAATGCAACAAACTGCCAAGTGTCATAGGCGTCTGTGATCATGTTCTGTTTTTAATCAAATTGGCCAAATCAGAAAATTTGAGTGTGTCTTTGCCCCTCTTGACAGATGTGAAGTTTGTATGATATGCATGATTTAAAACTAGGGAATGGGAGAAGGGGGAGGAGGAGAGGGGCGACTGCATGTGTGAGTAGGAGGGTACAAATGTAAAGATATCTAGCAATGATATTTTGAGTTACTGTATATGAGGATTTTAGAATTGTTTCCTTAAAATAATACCAATCTCTTCTCACCTTGCAGTAAGTGACAGGTTATTCTGCTAATTACCTTCACGAAAAGGGCTAAAAAGCCTCTAACACTACAACATTCATCCAGGCCCACCTTTGCTCTACTAACCATAAGTTTCTGCTTTTGAGTCTAGGAGGAGCTTGGCTGTCATTGACTGGTCTCACATGTTCAAATAGTTGAGAAGACAAAAGACTTTTCCAAAAGGTTCAGAGTTTATGTCCAGATATCAGTCCGCAAATAAAAACTATTGCCAAAAATAAATATAAGATCTAAAGAACAAAGGAAGTATCAACAAAGGGAAAAAACCCCCCACCAATTCAGGGAACTGAGGATAGAAATGTCACTGATACCCCCAAAAAGAAGTCTTTGCCAAGACATGGGCCAATACCTCTGTCCTCTCCATTTACTGCCTCCTCATCCTCAGCCCCTTAAACAGTATCATCTCAGTAGCAGAGATCAAATGAAATGGGCTTTTAGGAGTCTTGGTTCACAAAAAGGAAAATAGGCCTCATAAGATTCAAACCAGGTCACTAAAGGAGAATGCAGAAGATCCAGCCCATGCCATTGTGTCACACATTTCTTATTAAATGACGGATGACTATGGATCGGAAACAGTAGAGGTTTCATGTTGGCCTTAGTAAATGAGGCCAGTCTAAGACAGTAAAAATACTCTTTAATAAACCCAGCTGCAAGAAAGTAAAATTAAGCCTTCAGCAATATGAATCAGGTTAATGATAAATGTAGGAAACCATAAACTGCTTTCTCTGGTAAAATAAATTAATAAATAAGTATAACAACTGAAAAACTTAAATAAATTCTGACATTTAAACATCAAATAATCTCGATGAAGAACAGAAGATGATTTGAAACCTTTTGGGTGCTTTTAAGGTGAGTTCCATTAAGTGTACCATTAGCATACAAAATCAGGATCCTGGAAAGGACTGCAACCATTATTACTGGTATCAATTAGGGATGTCATCAGTTTGGTGACTTTCAATACCAAAATTCGAAACGTGACAATATTTGCTTATTTTCAGTCCTGTCAATCTGTAACCAATTACTGTATTTATACCTAACAACTGTTGTGTTTCTCTAACATCCCTGATTGAAGCTGAGAAAACTCTATCAGAAACTAGACAAAAACAGAGGCGGCCTACCTTACCAACACTACCTGATATTAGCAAAGAAAATATCCTGTCAAGTCACCAGAGGTATCAAGTACTCTATCGAGTTTGAAATTCTAATGTCATGACATCTCTAGTACCAGTTACACCTGTAGTTTCCCTACTATTATAGGTCAAAACTCCCACTGTTGAAAAGGTCTGTTGTCACTGGAATAAAGAGGGGAACCTATGGTGAAAACATAGATGAGGATAGATATCAACCGTAAGACATCGGCGAGCAAGCTCAAGTTCTCTGGATTGTATAATTTGATGCCTCTTTTTTTGTTTTTCTGTTCTAGCTGTTAGACATTTGGACTTTTCAGAAACCAGGTAGGTTTAATTTAACTCTAAGAACCTCAAAAGGTTTTTTCAAACATGCTCCTCATCAGGTAATGTCTAAAACAGTTCAGAGCTACAGTGAAATCATCTTCAGTTACCAGCAACTTACCATCCACCAGGATTTAGCTACAATTAGCTTTTAGTGATGGTAAAATGTCACAGTACAAGTTGGTGTTATTTTTTCTTCTTCTTCTTCTTTTTTTTTTTTTTAGGATTTGTATGTTTTTTTAATCGGTTAGTAACAACTATGTTACCTTTGCTCACATTTTTTAAACTCAGACTAACAATAAAAATCCAAAAACTAAACATAAAAAGATCCACAAAGACAAATTGCACTATTTTATTTGTGCTTTCTAGTTAGTACATATTAGTCTTTTTTTTTTGTCTTATTTGCTAATACAGATAAGAGATGAACATGATATTTGAATGGCCATTAAGCTATGTTAAAAATAAATAATAAATAATCCATTAATCGTTTTTTTGTCTAAAATATACATTTATGTCATTTTTTTCTGCACCTGATAAAATGTCATTAGCTCATACTGCCAGAAGGTGGCGGTAATGCAGGAACTCAATATGATCCGTTGGTGTTTTAAATGATAAATGAAACGAGGTCCATTGCAAATTGCATTTAACATCAGGTTGGAGCGGGTGGTGATCTCCACAGATTCTTTATAGTTGAAATGATGGTCCCTAATACAGGCATGGTTGCTGTGTATAACTACACTCGAAGTACTCTTATACAAGAGCGTTTTTGTGCAATCCTTGATGATTTAAGAAAAAAGTGATGCAGATGCTAAAAGGATTTCTTTAACAAAATTGATGGTCGTATTGTTAAAATATATGTGTGGGGAACATAAGTAACCCCCTTAACAGGTTTAGTGTTGGTTGTGTGAGGTGGCCAATGGCATGACCTTACAAGGTAACATTTAATCACGTAGTGTTGGGAGGTGCTCCGAAAACCAAAAAGCTGCAAACCTTTAAATATTAATGTAAGTGAGCATGCAGAGCAAACGTGATTGAGATTAATAGGAAACCAACAACCCGGCTAAGCGGTTGGCACAACATAGAAGATCTTCCTTGTTTAACCAGGACTCTGCTGTCTATTTAGACCCACAGTCCAGTAGCCACTCTTTCAGCCCCATAGTTTTGAATGAAGGTCTCTTTTTTTTTAACCATTTCATGTCTTTTGTTGCTCACCCCTATTTCATTTTGTAGCCTCAGGTGAAATTTAACTAGCTTATCAAAATTCTTTGCTGCTTTGATTAACTTTGCCGACTAGGGTGTCCTTGGTATTTGATTCGCTAAGAGATTTCTATTAGTCTGGATTTGACAGGTGGATTTGATCCTGGATTCAGATTCAGTGTAATGGTGT
Source organism: Neolamprologus brichardi (assembly GCF_056152115.1). Lineage (NCBI taxonomy): Eukaryota > Metazoa > Chordata > Actinopteri > Cichliformes > Cichlidae > Neolamprologus > Neolamprologus brichardi. The sequence continues at coordinate 14,249,089 of NC_142125.1, read as the reverse complement.
CAAACTCCCTGCCCTAAAACTAACAGCTTTGCCTCTTTTGTAACCCTCCTCTGACCCATCATAGCAGGGTATCGATGCAGAGTTGCAGATTAAGGCTGACAATGTCACAACACATTTCTCTTTCAAAGGGCATTACTTGACCCCCTGTCGTCAAGGAGTGCAGAGGGGTTCCTCTGTGGCCTTTAGTAAAGAAAATAAATAAACATTTCCTCTATCTTCCTCTCTATATCGCTTCACTTCTAATTTTACCTGCAAATGTAGGCACAAAGTGAAACACTACTGCCTCATAATAGTGTTCATTTCTGCTTTATTATTTGTGTATTTCCCTAATGCAATATATGTCATTGTACCAAAGTTGTTGGCTATTGTATGAAGGATTAATGGAATTAATGGAAAGTGTCAAAATTGCTGCAATCATAGTCTTAGATCTAAAAAATGGAAAAGCTAGCTGTATGTGCAGGGTTACTTTATTATATGATTCCAGTGTGTTAAGTCAAGGGTCAAGTCTGAGATGTCGTGTTTGTGTGTGTGTGTTTTAAATCTCTACATGTAGGTGCCATGAGGCTCAGGGTTTTGGTGTAAACAGATTTTATTGGGGTTTAGGTAAGGTGTCCTGCCCTGCATTGTCGTCTTTGGTCTTTTGCTCAGCGTCCCGCAGCAGTATGAATTCTTCTGCACCAGAGGGTTGAACATGTCTCTGAACATATGATTGCTCATTCTTTTTGGTCAGGGTGGGGTTGACACAGTGTTCGTCCAGTTCAGCAAATTCTCCACCAGATTTGAGTTATCCTAAAGCGTTTTGTATTCTTTCTCCCCCTCACATACACCCTGCACTTACTGCCACAAACCATTATTGTGCCCATCATGCTCACAATTCCATACTTTTGTTCTTGGACTTTACTAGAGTAGCTTTACTTGATTCACAGTTGAAAATAATTTTATCTAATGCTGACCTTTGGTGCAGCCCATCAGTTGATGCACCAAAAAGGCTAAAATTGCTGGTCTCCATTCATCCATTCTTTTTTGTTTAATCAACTATACTTAAATATTTCTGCTTCACTTTTTAAATGGACTTTAAGACTTTTTTTCAGTGTACTATATGTAAATATTTCGCATGGCTTACTGAATGTTTTCTTAGCATGTTCAATACATCTGAAAACCTTTCTCTTTGTTAATTCCTTCGCTTGATTTATGTGCATTTAAACAATACATAATAGATGTTGTAATGGATGCGCAGAGACCGCGTGCAAGTCTCACTACATGAAAACTTGACAAAATATTGTCAAATTGGAGTAAAATGGAGTTAAAGTGTTTCATTATGCGTTTGGTACATTATGATAAATATGCTCTCACTCTGCTCTGTTAAAAGCCCGGTCCTGATGTGCAGAATAGCTGTATTCTACTCTGTGCTAAGCTACATTTCTTCATTTGACTTTTATTGATGTAGATTTCGTGTGGCATCTACTCTATAACTACTTAAGTTTGAATGTGCCTCGGCCTCCCTTTTATCATTTGATAAATGTTTTTCCTCTGAGTGCACGTCGTGTCTCCTTACAAGAATTCCACAGCTTTTACCAAAAGCCATCGCACCGGGAAGTAATCTAATAATGAATACAACAACAGTTTACACACTGCCTGCCTTTGTACCCGTAATACAAACAATGGATCTGCGAGCATCCAGACCTCCTCTAATGGAGTACCAGAGCAAACACATTCATTTAATCACAGGCCTTTATTTCAAAGCAAACTGGCCAAGCAGCAGAGGATGAGAGGCTAATGACCCATGAGCAATAAGCAAGTGTTAGACTGAATGTAGTCTTGCTAAAAGAAGAAGAAAAAAAAAAGCTTTTACGGAATAGCCTATCAATATTTTAAAGCAAAGCCTCTATGGTATCCCCTCTAACTGGATTAGCAGTGTGATGTGTTCTGACAGTATGTTGTTAGTGATACTCCATTTGCTTTGTCTATCATCTGATTTTCCCTTGGTAATCCACAGAGCACCGTTATATTTCATAATTTGTTTTGCTATCAGGGCTGATTTGTAAATGTGCAAATTCTAATTAGCCATAGCTACTGTTTCTAATTTATTAAATATTAAATGATTCCTGTAGTGGAGTCTTTTCTTCACATCCCCCCAGATGAAAGTTTGCGGTATGCAAATTCAATAGCCTTTTAGATGTCAGCAGTTTTTTTTTTTTTTTTTTTTTTTAAATGTCCCATTTTGCGACTGAAGCCATTTTCCCCTTGTAGTTTGTTTGTCTGTCCACCACTCCTCTTTAACTTCATATTTATTCATCTCTGATCTCCAGTTCTCGTTGGCTTTTCAATATAAGTTACATACTCTGTCAGACTCCGGCACCACTGCTTTGTTTAACGTCATTCCTCTTAACAGTCTGCTTTGGTCACCTACATAAAAGGGGGCTTTGCATACTCTCTGAAGTTAACTTTGTTCTTTATTATTGCATGGTGTTTTGGAAGTTTGAAACCCTGATTTATTTATTTTTTTAAATAACAATTGATCCAAAGTTAGACATTTTTTCGCAGTAGTTGAAATTGTTTGAGAGTGCTCTTTAATTGTATTGAAGATACAGAAATGTGGGGTAGGGCAGTGTGATTAAAAGCATCGTGGAAGCTGTAGCGCCATGCATTTTGTTTTTGCTCTCATTTAATATGTTCTTTTATGCATAATACCTGGTAGATATAGATTTAAAAGAACATAACTATTGTATTTTATTTTATTTTTGTGATAACAATAAGTTGTAAATTCTGATATACTAGTACATGCCCATGCTACAGTCCTCAAACACAGCCGCCTTGACCTTTACTATGCAATGTAATATGGATATCGTCACCATCGCAATTTAAAGTTACCGAAAGAAAAATGGGGCAGCATGCTGGTAAGGTGGTTAGCACTATTGCCTCACAACACGAAAGTCCCGAGTTCAATTCCACCATCAGGGTCTTTCTGTGTGGAGTTTGCATGTTCTCCCCATGTTTGTGCTCTGGTTTCCTCCCACAGTCCAAAGACATGCAGTTAGTGGGTATAGGCTAATTGGAAACACTAAATTGCCCATAGATGTGAGTGTGATTGGTTGTCTATGTGTTAGCCATGCAACAGACTGGTAGCCTGTCCAGTATGTACCCTGTCTCATATCCTAAGACAGCTGGGATCGGCTCCAGCACCCCCCGCTACTCTAAAAGGGATAAGCAGAAGAAAATTGTTGGATGGAAAAGAAAAATGATACAATGCTTTTTTTTTTCGCTTTTTTTTTTTTAAGGATTTTCAGTTGTGTAGCTAGTCAACATGATAACACCATAAAATCAGACATAGAACATTCGGGGGCCTAAGATCTACCTCTGTGCCACGTTTGTCTACTTAACTCTTGATTGTGTAGAAGGAGTTTTTGGACAAACAGGAAGAGGTTTTGTCTATTACAGTAAGATTCTTTGATTTTGATCACAAGTCACATCAGTCGATGGTGTTGAGAGTTGTGCATAAACCGTGAAGGGAATTGCAAACTCTTTTTGGGTAAGTGGTTTGGGTCACTGTTATCCTTGCACTCAGACCAGATGGGAGTGATTTCTTTCAGTATAACAACACTCACACACATAGGTCATGAGGGGTATCATATGTCATGGCTTTCCCTATTACATACCTCTGTGAGGTTTTGCTCCATGTTCAGGACTGTGGCGCTCTATGCAACCATCATTAAAACATCAAATGAGTGAATGTGTTTGGGAGGAATGATGTTTGTCCAATTTTTAACAATAGTCTTTGCAAGTGACATTTTATGTGTCACATAAGAGCATTAATAAGTGGGGTGGTCTGTTTGCCCATTAGGAAAAATGTTCTGCAGTTGTGTTTAACATTGTCATGTTGCTGTGCATAGCTAATCTCTGTAAACTATATGTGTATGGATATGTAGAATACATTATAGGGACAAGATTTCTAATAGGGGAAGCTTTTTTCCAGTGACTACAATACTACAACCCTTCATGTTTCAGCGGGCTTTTGTTGCATGGAGGTAGACAGTGAGTGTGGGAAGCAAAGGAGTAATTGCATTTGCCAAAATGCACTCTTGCAACCATCATGTATTGTTTGATGAGCATTTTATTGGCTTTTAAGAATGGCTTGTGACCACCAGTGGCCAGCCGTTGGCTGTCGGCTAGCCTGGAAGCCCAGTAAAAATTGTTCACTGTCTCCAGATTGAGTTCAGTTCAATTGCATTTATATAGCGCCAATTTACAACAACAGTTATCTCAAGGAGCATGATGTTAGAAGGGAAAGAGCCTACAATATTAGAGGGAGAATGCAATCCATCAGACAATGACTGTGAGCAGTACTTGGTGGAAAGGAAGAACAGTCTGGAGGGAAGAGAAGAGAAAAAAGGACGTTATAGAGGCAAGAGGTACAAAACACAAACTGTGGGAGAAAGAAGACAAAGGTTAATGATATGAGGTAGTGACATTTTTAATGAATAGAGAAAAGTGGAGAAGGAATGCATAGTGAATAATGGGAAGTCCCCCAGCTGCCTGAGCCTATAGCAGGGTCACCTGATCTTAAAAATCACATAGCTTTCTATCTCATGAACGCAAACAGGGAGCTGGTTCCACACAAGAGGGACCTGATAGCTCAAGGCTCTGCCTCTCATTCTACTTTTAAAAATTGTAGGAACCACAAGTATGCTTGTGTTCCAAAAGCAAAAGGCTCTATTAGGATAATTGTGTACTATCTGGTCTTGTGGTGTTTTAAGTCAACCAAAAGCCAAACTAGAGCCCAGGTCTACTAATGATGGGATGGACTGAGATTACCATGTAGTGCTGGTTAATATAATTACTACCTACTAAAGAAACAATCAAGAAAATTAGGTTGAAAGTTCACTTTCTTATTTTTATTTATCCATCCATCCATTTTATGCACTATTTTATAATATATCAGTATATAATGACAATGTAGTTGTCTCTCTGTTGTATTCACTCTTGCTTCTCCGAGGCACCTCTCCTGCTGTTCCCTCTCAGTTTTATGTGATTTGAAATGTTTTTGAATGCCACTTGTATTCAACTGCTAGACATTAATTGAACACCCACTTATCCCAAGTGAACTTCACACTAATTAAGTTTTAAGAAACACATCCATCAAGCTATTGAGGCAGTTAATTTACTATTGCGGTGGAAATCTGATGCATATATTTCACATCACTCTGTGTGGAGTTCTTAGGCTGGAATGAAGGTTTCTAAAATATATAGTTACTCACTTGCATGTTGTGGATATAAAAGCGACGTTAAAACATGTCGAAGAGATGAATTTTCAGAGAATTGTTGCCACACAATTTGACGCACTTGGAGTAAAATCTTTATAAGCATTCATTTAAATTTTCTCTTGTGTTGTTGGGTTTTTTTTTTCCTCAATGTTTTCCCTGCCAGATACCACAGCATGGACTTTAAATATAGACACAGCAGCTAGCAGCCAAGCCAAAATTTTACAAGTCATTACCACATTTTCTACCTTTCCTAACTATAGCCCCCCTTTATTTTAGCTCCTCGCCGTCTCTGTTCTGCCTTCTCCTTTGCATAATAAACCTCCACCCAATTTGTCATGAAATCCCTCATTTGCTGGATACTCAGAAAGGCAGATTATGCTTATTTTTCATTTGGACAGTGGGAGATGGAGCCAGGTGTTTGGCAGCAGCAGAGTGTTCAGGTGTAACTGTGCCGGTGACGGGACATGACGAACAGCCGCAGATGAAGGATGAGGCGTGGAGGATTTTTGGGAAGAGCGGCACCCCACGACCTGCTCCCTCAAGAATACCCCCACCGATGGAGAGGAGGTAAAACTTTCTTTTCAGTCACTTCTTGCTAGAATCAGCTCCTCTTTCTTAATTAGCCAGTTAACGCCATATTGGAAATCCAGCTGTTAATCTGGGAGAACAGAGAGGTGATTCTGCTTTGCTCAACAAGATTAATTTATGCCTCCTCAGACGTCAGTGGTCTGATCCATAACAAGTCCATTAAATCAGTCGCCTCTGGTTATTGTCATATCAAAAGTGACCAGCAGTGGCATTAAAGCTTTTGTATTAGGGCTTTCAGGATTGTCACTCCTATTATTAGCACTGAATCACAGAGCTCGATTACATACAATGCAGCTCTGTAGCCCAGTGAGTCAGTCCATCATAAATCAGAATTGTACATGGGTGATTTAGTTAAAACTTGCTTTACCTGCAGCACCCCGTAGGAGTGCATTGAGCGAAATGAACACCTGAAATGAATCATATTCGTTCTAGAAATATATATTGTAGATCAGAGTAATATAACAATAACAACAGATGCAGGATTTTTCCTGCATTCAAACAATTTGGCACCCCAAAGACTTTTTAGCCTTCCACTGAAAGGAAAATTACCAGGATTGTGTAGAAACTCATGGTGCCCAATATGAGAACGTTGTAGTACGAGCTGGAAGTGTGTACAAAAATGGCTGTAATTCCTGAACAGTTAATGTGATGTTTTTGTTGCACTGTTTGAATTGAAGCTGAAAGTCTGCAATTCAAAGACATCTTCATTGCTTGATTTAAAAATTGTGTACCTGACAGTCTCTTAATAACTCATTCAGGCAAAAAAAAAAAAAGCTAGCTGATGCACTCAAACAGTATGGCCCTGATAGCCTTGCAAAAAAGCCTTGATGAGCATTTTTGCCATTGCAATCTTAGTGAAACCAATCAGACAATGAAACCGCACACTCATTGGCTAACAACTTGCTAGTCACAAGTCTCTAGTCAGTGAACATGCTCTGAGCAGCCCTCCTGTCTGGCTCTTAGAATAACCAAAATCAAAAAATGGGTTTCATGTTTTATTCAGTTTGAGCCAAAATGAATGACCGAGCCCATAAATTCTGAGCCCAGGAAAGTGTTTACATGTCGTTTTCCTAAAGACTTCTGTAGCATTGGAAATCTTTCTACAACCACAGTTATTGCCCCTTGCTTGCCATAAAAAACTTCGGTGTTCAGTTTCTTTTTCAGACCCAGAAACTACAACCATCTTTTATAATGCCTTGCCAAAAGTCAAAAGGTGCAACTCCGCCTGCCGAGATGGATGTGAATCAGCCTCTTGTCAAAGCAGGCAAACAAATTAGCATGTTTAAAGTAATTTAATATGATTAGAGTACCGTTTTTTATGTCTTGACATTTTGTTTATGCTAGCAAAGCTAGCTGATCGGGTGCATTCCACAAACTAGGGCAGAATAAGTTAATAAAACAAATTCCACCACCCTCTTTGTATTGAAGCTTTCAGCTTAAACTGCTTCAGGTACACTCTGGGATCACTCACTTCATTACATATACCTTGGGGATAGTGTTTTGGGCAGCCTTTTGCCTCAGTTCTTCATGACATAGATTCAACTGGTGCTGGAATCAGAAATTTTGGTCCAAAGCAGAGCTTTGCAGCATGGTGAATTATCCTGCACGAAACAGCCATGAGACGATGCGGTCACTGTGGTAATAAAGGGATATAGTCATCAACAATAATAATAACACAGCTGCTGCAGATAAATCTGTGCTGTGAGAGGAAAAGTTCTGTATTGTAGTTTAGTGTTAAAAGTGCTTTATGAATGTGTGATATATTTAAACACTTTAAACAGTAAAACTATAAAAGAGCTTCTATAATAATTAAATGTTGCCTATTTAAAGGTGTTGCCTGCCTCTCACCCTAAGACAGCTGGGATAGGCTCCAGCCCCCCCGAGACCCTGAAAAGAAGTAGTGGAAGAGAATGGATGGATGGATGAATAGAGTTAAGCTGCTAAGAATCTATAATTATTACCGATACTCATTTATGAAACAGAAAAAAAAGCTAAACAGAACTTTAGACCCTCCTACTATCTGTGCAAAGAGGTCTGAGGGATTTTCCAGGAAAACTGAAGCTATTTTCCAAAGGCTTGATTTGTCAGTAGGCAGTCATTTCATACTTACTGATCTCTAATCTCGAACATAATATCATGCTCCGGAGCAGGTTACAACGTCACTGGATTTACAGACTGTTCTCTATAAATCCTGGACAAAGTTGTGTGGAAAAATCAGCGGTTTCCAAAATACTCCATGTCACGTTCACGTTCCCCATTCTGATGTCCGGTTTGAACTTTAACTTTGATCATGTGTACATGTCTAACTGCACTGAGTTGCTGATGTGATTGGCTAATATTTGTGTTAGTGAGCAGTTCATACCTAATAAAGTGGCAGAAATTCATCTCATTGTCCAGTGATATGAATTGTTAAGAGAAGTGCATATTTTACAAAAGCTTATAGCACTTAATTAGGCTTGAACTTTGATAGATTTTGCTGTATACACACTCTTTTAGGATAATGATCCCAAACAGCAGTGGTTACCCCATTACAGACTTCCATCAACACCACCCGTCATGTTCCTAATCAAATGTTTTAAAGTGGATGCTATTTAACACTATTAATCACATAAAAGTGGATACTGTTAATAGTCACCGTGTGCTTGGCACTAATTGCATTCTCAATTGCAACATGTGTTATTAAAATTTTACAACGGCATTATCTCGATGGAGCCGGCTAATTGTTGCTCAGGTTTATGTGTCCTAATCTAATCGAAGAAATAACTATTTTTTTCTCTGTTAGAAAAGGCAAGAAGTACCCTGTGGCATTTGAGCGCCAAAGCTTACGAATCAGGTTAGGAAGGAGAACATCAATGGCCACTTTTCCTTTAAGTGTCTTTTAGAGCCATGAGCAAAAGCTCCAAGCACTGTGTTAAGCATACTTCATTGTACAGCCTTATTAGTACAGTCAGAAGGCTCATTACCATTTGCAGAACAAAACCAAGATCAAGACGATAATGTTTGCAGTCCACCGGCCTTTTGTTTGTGTACTGATTAGTTTACATATTTTAATTAAGTAGGACATTTAGCAAAGTAAGTAAAGCAGACAATAAAAGCTGTGCTGCAGTGTGTTAATATACCAATTTGTATTTAGCTGGCTAGCCGTCCTCTCTGAGGGGAGCAGCTTTGAGCATGTCTGTATTTCCTGCCATGTTTGACATTAAAATCCATGGGTTTGACTTTTCCTAGTGAGTTAATTTTGTGGCACATCTGTAGCCATGCCTGCAAGCCAGCTCGTCTTAGCACGCAGACTCTATCATGTAAGCCCCCGAATTGAAATATCCTCTGCTTGAAATATTGACTTTAATATCTCATTTGAAAAATTCCTGTAACCTTTTGATGTTAAATCCATACTCAATTTTGCAGAATGTTATAGGAATATGCAGAAAGGGATAGGAAGCATTATTGTGTTTTCTCCTGGAGAGAAATTACATTTTATGGCTGTAACACCAACCTCCCCTGTGTTCTTTTTAGTCCGTGAGGGGGGGAAAAAAAGACGAGGCCATTAAGGCAAAATGAAAAGAGCTATTGATTGGGCTCTTATGCCTTTTCTATTTGCCTCATTTCCTAAATGCATGATAATAAGGGCTCAGCCACTGAAACTAACAATACTCCTTAATGAATCGAACTCTAAAGAATTAGCCTAAGTTTGCATAATGATTCACAGATGTTTCCATCAATGGATGATATGCTTTTGGTTTGTTGTTTTGTGCATTCGTGTTCCGTTTACCCAATACACGCTCATCTCCTTATAGCATTATAATGCAATCAAGACATTATTTGATGATTTCTGTTTGGGAAAAATGCATCACTTGTCATCAGAGATGTCTGGGATGACTTTTGTAAAAGCTATCATATTAGAGTAATATTAGTGTTGATGGATTGGAGCTAATAATAGTCAAATAGGGAACATTAAGTTATAACAAGTGCAGAAAACCATGCTTTTAGCTAATGGAGTTGTGCTTTTAATAGAGAGATGGGCATAAAAGCATCACAAAGGGGAAGAGTGAGAAATAAAAAGACACACCATTATTAAATCCATAGTTTGCCAATAGTAATATCCAGTACATACAAATATTGGATTCCCAAACCTTTTTACCCAGCTTCCTGAGGTCCATTAGTAGAGTGAGTAGAGTGACTTTGAGTCAGGACATCAGCCTGCAAAAAGGTAAAGGATATTTAGTCTGTACAATAGTAGATTCAGTTCTGTATGCACCCCCCGCACCCCCCCCCCCCACCTTTTTTAAGAAATATGTTAATTTAAAAAAAACAAACTTTTTTACAGCTGCACAGAAAAAAACACATCTGATCTTCTTTGCCAAACTATACTATTGCAAACTATGTTTTGATGGCGATCGTGGCTCAAGAGTTGGGAGTTCGCCTTGTAATCGGAAGGTTGCCGGTTCGAGTCACGGCTCGGACAGTCCCAGTTGTTGTGTCCTTGGGCAAGACACTTCACCCGTTACCTACTGGTGGTGGTCAGAGGGCCCGGTGGCGCCAGTGTCCGGCAGCCTCGCCGGAGGCTGGGGTCCTTAGGGACTAGTAAAGCGCTATACAAATACAGGCCATTTACCATTTAAAACATGTCCATATACAGATATGGTACTTTTGCACCGTTTGATCTCATTGCATAACAACATTTTTAGGCAGTGCATCAGTGAAGTCTTGTAGTAGCCTGTACTACTTCTTCAGAAATTACTTGTGCTTTGTGTGCATGTTGATTCGCACAGCATGTTTCAATCAGGCTACTTATGTGGCCATAATAAAAAGGAGAAAGGTCATGTTCCTGTATAGAAATATGTTGTGCTTGTCATGCTGTGGATGTTGGGCTTAGTTTGGCAACCTTTAGTCAACAAGAGTTAAAACCAAATCCATGATTTTCTCCAGGTCCATAAGTATTCATGTTAAATAATCTCAATATTTTCCTAATAATTATCAAGATCAAGAAGCCTTACTTTGGACAGATACCTGGAATTTATTTAGTATTGGCCCAGGTTTTTCCTAGTTTATGATTATCTTTGGCGACAACACAAGCATGCCAAATTGCTATAAGTTTTCCTTATCAGCAACGTTTGCTGCAACTCCGATGCTACGCAAGTTATTTTCCTCTGGGCAAATTACATGTTATGTGTCCAAGCAGCATATCTAAGCATGAAAGCAAAGCGAGGTTATCTCAACCTTCACTCCTTTAATCCAAAATACAGTAACGGGGTTTAGTAGGATGTTGTCGCGTCTCCACAGAATTGTATCGTCTAATTTGCTCTGGCTGTTGGCTTTGCATTACCTCAGGCTACATATTTGCATAATGAGCATTTGGAGTTGGAGTGTTGCATTGTTGAGTGAAGTGCACAGAGGTGAGGCCAACATCGCTTTTGTAAGGCTTTTGTTGAGATAGGACAGTGGAGAGAAGGCAATAGCCTGGCAGCATATAGGTCACTTCCTCAACCTGATGAACTGTACGGTGCCCTCCTTGGATATCATTTTTAAAAGAGGGGGGCACTCAAAAGAGCACAAATAGGGAACATAATCTCCTGGTTTTGTTTCACAGACTACATTTTTAAGATCTTCTGGCATGAAAGAAAACAACAAAACATTTTTTATTGAAGTAGTTGCTCATTCTGTTTTTGCTAATTAAATTTCCACTTAATTAGGGACAACTAAATTAGGTTTGGCCTTTCACTATGATGATTCAATTACTCATTCCATGCAGGTCAACATAATCTTTAGGCCACCAAGTAGACTAACAGTTTATTTCACTTTAACAATTTTTAAATGCATAAACAAACAAATGAAAAAAATTAAAGGAGAAATACATTTTTGTTTGCAGTGTTTTATAGGGTTGCAATGGTACTCCAGTTATTGCTCGGAAGTTAAATGAACCTTAAGGATCTTCAGAAGCCTCGCTCGTTAGCTGCAAACCTTTACTGTTGTGCTGTGTTAATATAATCTAAGAAAGATTGTGGGAGGCAGGCAGAAACAAACAAATGAAGGAAAGAATCAGAGTTGAATCAGGAATGACAGACTGATGTAAGTGGGATGTAAATATAGCACTTGTCCACTCTACTCAAGCACCCAAAGCACTTTATACAAAAGCCTTGTTTACCCATTCACACCAGTTCATACACGCGCATTAGAGAGCAGCTCGGGGTTCACTATCTTACCCGAGGATGCTTTGCCATGCAGACTGGAGGCTCAGGGATGGAATCGCCAACAGACCCCGACCTTCTTCTTACCTGAGCTACAGCCACCCCATGATGTCTGACCACTTTCAGATGGGAGTCCTTCTCATGAGTGAAAACCATGAATCAGACAGTAGTTTGTGTTTATTAATTAATCCTTGGCCTTTGTATTAAAACTCCATGGCCACAGTGTCATCCCTGGTGAAATACCGGGCAGGAATGCCATTCAGCTCTCAAGGCATCGTCTTTGTGGTTAAGCATGCGTTGCTTCTAAGTGAAATGTATCACTCTAACAGTTTATAAACAGGCTTGAGGAAACTGGTGCCAGCTGTAAGGTTGCTAATAGCGTGCTGATTACAGTGCTTTGCTTGCTACAGCAGCTTCGTATCAGGGCAGTTTACCCTGCAGCTCTCTTTTGCTGTCTCAGCTCAACTCCATCCTCTATCTGGGGACAGTCACCTGCAGAGGGGCAGATGGTCTCATTTCTCCCACTGGGATGGTCTCTCTCACGTGCGGCAGTGTTGCAGTGCTTTCTTTTGCGAAATATTGCTTAGAACAAATAATTTAACTTACAGTTTTGATGGATTCCCTGGACTGTGTATCACCTGTGAAAATGGACTTGGAAGCAGTTGGTGCAAGGGTTGACCTATTTTGGCAAGCATAAAAAATAGGCTGTTGGTCAAGTCAGCTAATGTTGTAGGTATGTCGCAAAAAATACTGCATGCCAGCAACATGACCTGCAAGTATATCCATCTCAGAGAGAGCGTATGTTCCCCAGCAGTAAAGAAGCACTCTGCTGTGATATTGTTTTTCAGCTTCCTGTCTGCACCCCGGTATTTGTTTTATTAGGTTGGTATTTGTTGCCTGTGACCTCTTTATGCTTGTATTTGATTTAGAATTGCATTGCTTTAATAATTTAACATACAGTGAAGTGCGGAGATTTATTGTTATTTTGTTTTTTACAAACACTAACCACTGTTACAGTGTTGTGGACTGGCCTGGGACCAGCTCATTTTACTCTGACCGGGTCACTCATGCCCACAACTGTTAATTGTCGTTTGTGTGTTTCCCAGTGTTTAGTGTGTTAATATTTCTGCCATAGCTTCTTTCCTCATGAATGTTTTCACATCTCTTTTGCATTCATCCTTTCAAAGAAAAAAAACACATTGATATAAATTTATCTTGATTTTTGACCTGAGCAAAATAAAATTTTAACCCTAATAAGTTCATTCACTCATTTTCTTCTGCTTATCCAATCCTGGTTTCATGGTGGGGCTGGAGTCTATCCTAGTTGCTATCCGGTTCTAAGTCTGACGTCATTAGCCATTTCCAGGTCCAAACTCCGCTTCAGGTCCCAAAGTCAAATGAACACTGCGGAGTTCAAAACTGTCTAAATTCTTTCATCTTTAATAAAATGATCAGTGTGGCTGCTGTACCAGGTGTAACAGTTAAGTTTAACATCCAGGCATCCACGAACATTTAATGGAGTTTGAAGTTAGCAGGGAGTTAGCTCACTAGTTTCTAAACAAACATAATATACCATGTTCTGACTAAGGGATTTCTGAAAAAAATTAAATGTGTAGCTCTGCTATTGCTTCCGACATAAATGAAGATGCTGTTGCTACAGATAATACTCACATTCTCAACTACAGCAACGTTAGAATCAGCAGTTAACCTAATCCCACTAACTGCATGTCTTTGGACTGTGCAAGGAAGTAGCTTAAAAAACCCACATAGATATGGGGAGAACATACAAACTCCACACAGAAACCAGACTGTGGATTTAAACACAGGATCTTCTTGCTGTGAGGCCACAGTGATTAACCATCATGCCACAGTGCTGTGTTAATTGTAATAATTATTTTATGTTTTGGGGAAATTCAGTGGTTATGACACCACCTTCATATGAGTTAAAAGACTTGCTTAAAGTCTCCCTTTTTTTAATTTCAAGTGGGCAACATTTATTTGTATTGTGCATGGTACCAACAACAAAACAAATAAGTAGAATAGTAAAGTTTAAAGGAAAAGAAAAGTTTGAATAATCAGATTCACACCATTTTGCGTGGTGTGATTATACACAAACTCTTTAAAGTAAGCGAATTGATGTTTGAATTAAATTCACATAATATGATTTAAATGGAGGTGAATCTATGTTTAGATATTTCAACTAGTAAAAAAATTCCTTCTTGTTCTGCAGTGAAAACCCATCAGATGGAATTATTTCCTAAAGCTACCAACAGTCAGAAATAAAGAAGAAACAGCTGTTTGAGGGCGGCTGGAATTGTTGAACTGAATTTTTAGAATGGGACAGATGAAAGGAGATGTCTTGGAGAAAAGTGTGCAAAACTAAAGGACTTAATTGCAAGTTTTCAAAATCTGTTTCTGTAACTTGATTTTAGCTATCCGGTTGTTAAGTCTGATGTCACTAGCCGTGTCTGGGCCTAAACTCCGCTGCAGGTCCATATATCAAACGATCACTGTAGCATTACTGAGAGTTGAAACACAGTCTAAAGTCTTTCATCTTTAATAAAATGATCAGCGTTCTGCTCTACCAGGTGTAACAATTGAGATTAACATCCAGGCATCCATGAAAACGGAATTTATGACATTTAACGGAGTTAGAAGTTAGCAGGAAGTTAGCTCGCTAGCTTCTATCTAAATACAATATAGCATGTCCTGACTGCGGGGTTTTGGAAACAAATTCAAACATACAGCTCTGTTATCACTTCCAACATAAATGAAGACAGAAAACTAAACAGCAGTGATGTTTGTAGGGTTACTGAAGTTTGGCTAGCTGGTATATAATGATGTGTTACGTGACCGCTAGCGACACAGCTATGTTAGCATAATATAAACAAGCTAACTTTTTTTTCCACTCGATAAAAGTTAACGTGAGTGTTCTCGGTAATCAGGAACAAATGCAATTGCATGGCAGGATACTGTAAAAGGACCAAACTTCAGCCAAGAGAACAACTGAGATAATCCATCCAGGTTAGTCATTCATATACTGCTGCATGGGCTGGGCTGTAGTTACATCCTAAGGTTTTAAAAACTGAGCTTAAATAAATGATTAGCGGTAATAAAAGCCGAGGGAGGTCAACAGTGATCACTGACTGTCTTAGGAGCTTTTTGAGATTAAATAGAAGAAAATACAAAACATTAAACATGTTAACAACACAAAAGCCATATTAAACGCAGACTACTTTAGGCCCGGAAGTAGGATTCACTCACGTCATCACTTAACGACCGGATTGGTTGTGCTCCTCCTCGGGCTGATGGCCATCAAGGGCAAATATTTGTGTTTCCGGTGTGACTGAAATTATGTTAGTAACACTAGGTGAAATTTTGCTTCATGTTTGTTGCAAATGCACCTTTACACACCTCATTTCAGAAATGGCTTAAAGCTTAATAGTTTACCTCATCATTCCTAGTTTCTCTAGGTCCAGACACAAAAATAATCCCCCCTCTTTTGCAAGCTGGACAAGAACAGGAGACACAAACCCTCGCATATTTTTGTGAAATCAAAATTCTTGATTAAAATATGATTTTGGTCTACATGCAGTGGCCAATTTGCCTTGCATGTCCTACGTCTCAACGCCTCATTAATATTGCATGATCTTGTTAGTGTCTTCTTTTCCCCTCTGCACCACCCCCTCCAACCTCATCAGCTGCAGAAACTGGAGGGTACATCTGAAAGTCAGCTTGCATCTCCTGCTTTTACTAGACTTGCCGACACGGGATAGGCTCATATCCATCCAAGGATTATCCTCCACTGTCTTCCTTCCAAAAAAAAAAGAAAAAAAAGAAAAAACATATATGGAAGTGTCAAAGAAATGAGATTAGTTCCTGCGTCTTTCCTCTCTGTGGTGGAAAAATACATTTTATGTGTGATTTTCCCCCAAATAAGCCGGGGGTACAGATGAGTAGCTTCTTGACAGCTATGAATGAGGACCTTGCTGCATTAAGGCGATGACAGAAGGAGGAGCAATTGCAGGTTTCAAAGAGCACTGGAATGAGTCTCCGTCATCTGTGTTATGGGCTCAACACCCAGTCACTTGATCCCGGGTTACCTTCGTCACTATAGATGGAGGCATTCGTTTAAAACATTTCCCACTGAGCTGTTGTCGACGTAAAAAGCTTCTCTCCCATTACGGCAGGCAGTGAGGGCAGCAGCATCTAAATGACCGCACGGAGGCCAGGGGATGAGGCTACAGAAGAGCAGGAGGAGAGGAAAAACAGGTGGAGTGCTGGGAGAACAAGGTCAATACTTGAAGTGGAATAATGAAAAGAACTAACATCAGTGTTATTAAATAACATCTGCTGAACAGTTTCAAATACACAGTGACTGCTGGGGCCTTTTAAAGTACCCTGGGCATTACCCTGAACATCAGTATGCATCTGTGTGAGTTATTATCAGTGCCTAGCCAATCATCTGGCTAAGATAACTTGTATTTCTTCAAATAAGATTAAGCTGAAAGCTCCAATCTATAGCTGTAAATTGCAGTTGTTAGCATTGGGTGCAGACTTACCACATTTGGCAGGATCCTGTGGTTCATGGGCAATTAATTAGTTTTACACTTCAGCCAGTCTTCCAAAGACGAGTTCCTGACAAGTGAAACTCCTTTAGGATTGGCTCTTCAGCACCACAGTATGCTGATATTAGTTTTGATAAAAGAATACTCCGATTTTGCATGAAATCAAAAAGTATTGAGACAGAAAATGTTGTGTGTACAGTAGATTCATAATTAAGGGGTAGTTTTGTCAATGATTAATCTTTCAATAATTGTCTGAAAATGTCTTGTTTTGTTGGACCAAACTGGGCAAACCCCCCAAATATTCTATTTGCAATCACATAAAACTAAAAAAATCTTAAACCCTCAGAAATAAGAGGCTGGTATCAAAGAACAAAGGACATAATTTGAAGCTGGGCACTGACGATTGAGCTGCTTCTTACACCGTGGCCACGGAAAATGTGCAGTAAATGCAAATCGTTTGTATATCAGACACATAGCATTTACTTTTTAGTGGTGTCTTTTACTTTGACAAACAATGTTGTTTCATTTTCCTTTTTTAATGATAGTGACATTTAATGGCATTACATTTCCAAAAAATGTTTCTTAATAACTAATACAGAGGAAAAAATGAATTCATGAGGACATGGAGAGAAAAGATGACCAAAAACACGACTGTATGCTCAACAAAGCTTGACCAAACAAGACACCACCTGTCCAATCAAGCTACAACAGCCAAAGATATTTATATATTAGGTAATGTATGTTTTTGGTCAAAACAGATTATTTTTGATTATGATTGCATTTTATTCCCACAATATTTCAGCCAGAGTTTCAGACTTGGGAAAATTGCTCCTGCAATATGATCAGAAGTCATAAAAAGTCTTTGAATTGGTGACTTTCTCATCCTACTTCTAACCCAACAATGCTTACCAGTACTGAATGTGAATTTATTGTTATAGTAATTAAACTGTCCTTGTTCTAATCTGTCAAAATGGTGTTCAACCTTCATGTTCTTCCATCATTGTTCATAAATGTGGCCTGTGTACATCAGCAGTGATAAGGCTATGCAAGACGGACATGTGCGCTGCTCTAGCACCCTTCATTGATTATCCGGTCGTTAAGTGATGACGTGACGAATCCTACTTCCGGGCCTAAAGTAGTCTGCGTTTAATATGGCTTTTGTGTTGTTAACATGTTTAATGTTTTGTATTTTCTTCTATTTAATCTCAAAAAGCTCCTAAAACAGTAAGTGATCACTGTTGACCTCCCTCGGCTTTTATTACCGCTAATCATTTATTTAAGCTCAGTTTTTAAAACCTTAGGATGTAACTACAGCCCAGCCCATGCAGCAGTATATGAATGACTAACCTCGTATTGTGGATGGATTATCTCAGTTGTTCTCCTGGCTGAAGTTTGGTCCTTTTACAGCATCCTGCCATGCGATTACATTTGTTCCTGACCACCGAGAACACTCACGTTAACTTTTATTGAGTGGAAAAAAAGTTAGCTTGTTTATATTATGCTAACATAGCTGTGTCGCTAGCGGTCACGTAACACATCATTATATACCAGCTAGCCAAACTTCAGTAACCCTACAAACGTCACTGCTGTTTAGTTTTCTGTCTTCATTTATGTTGGAAGTGATAGCAGAGCTGTACGTTTTAATTTGTTTCCAAAACCCCGCAGTCAGGACATGCTATATTGTATTTAGATAGAAGCTAGCGAGCTAACTTCCTGCTAACTTCTAACTCCGTTAAATGTCATAAATTCTGTTTTCATGGATGACTGGATGTTAATCTCAATTGTTACACCTGGTAGAGCAGAACGCTGATCATTTTATTAAAGATGAAAGACTTTAGACAGTTTTTCAACTCTCAGTAATGCCATAGTGATCGTTTGATATATGGACCTGCAGCGGAGTTTAGGCCCAGACACGGCTAGTGACGTCAGACTTAACAACCGGATAGTGGAACTGTAATTGGGCAGGATACATTAACGTTTAACGTAGCAACGGTGTTATTTGTGGCAGCTCTAGAATCATATAACAAAGAAAGTTTGCAGCATTTAAACTTTTTATAATCTATTAAAGAGAGAATAAAACATATTTTTGAAATCACAGTGTTAAGACTCAAGTTCATAATTAGCCCCAACTGTTTAAAGTATACCCAGTCATTTGGTTGTTTTTTCTTTACCCAGAGGCACATGTGCATTTTTTATTTGATAAATAAGACAGTGTTTTGTTAATGGTTTCTCTTTATTTTTAATCTCTCAGCACTTTGTTTTATGCATATTGTGTTTTTGTGTTATAGCTTTATTATTTACTTTTCCTAAACTTTTTTGTTTTGTTGGTATGTAACTTTTTATTTATTAATAGGTTCAAATTGTTTTAAATTTGTCACATCAGCTTGTCACTGATGTATAAGGCACACTGAACTGAAGTAATCTGCATGAAAAGTTTGATTATTAGTCCTAAGAGATCAGAACTGATGTTTTTCTCAAATATGCATTTGCAATGCAGAACAACTCATTTTAACCCTGTGAATGATTTCTGCTGCGACGACGTCCTGCTGCCTGTTTTAAAATACTTTTGTTTACTCTGATGGTGTCTCCATTCTTGGTTTCTGTAGGTATAAAATCCCATAAAGAATGTGATGGACTGGTGACCTATCCAGGGAGCATGCTGCCATGCACTGGTGTGGCAAAGAAAATGGATGGATGAATGGATCATGCCATTAATCTTTAACAAAAACATATGCATATACACTATGTTACAGTCTGCACCTTTAGTATTGAACATAATTTACTGTTTTTGTATAGTGAGTGTTGATTAATGACTGTACACCATTAGTGTCTCTGGACACATACTGCAAGATGAAGGGGCTTATATGACTGAGATGGAAACTAGCAGAAAAGCTGTTTTCACTGGCACAAGGTGCAAAACGTGAGACTGCTTCATTAACTGTAGGCTTGGTCGTTTCTAACTTTGGCTTGTACAAATATCTGCTTTGCTAGAGCAAACAAACTGGGTTCAGGCAATATTTAAAAATGACTCTTAAAGCACAGTAATTCTTTTATAACTATCAAAGCATCAGTGAAATGATAAGCACTGAAGGACAGCACACCAAACAAGGTATTACCTTTTCCATGAGCGCATGTTTAAATGTGGGGGGAGAATTCAGAGAACTCTTTGGAGATTAAATTTTGTTAATTGCCATCATCCATCAAGTATAACATTCATAAATGGAATAGCCATTGGACATTTAAGATAATGCTCAACTATTATGATGGATCACAGTTTCAGTGCTCGTGTTCAATCTGGTTAATGTCTGAGATAATCATTTGGCTTTAATCAGTCTCATTTTGTATATTTGAAATCCCCACCACCTCCTGAGGCACAGTTGTGGTCCACCACTAATAACGCAATGGCTTAAAGCGCACATAATGGACTTTGGTATTTGCTGTAAAAATTTGCTCCCCCACAGCCTGATATGATAAATAATAATATTTGTTAATACATCTCAAATGACAATGCAGTAGATAGTGTTGAACACAGTACACAGGGTCAGTTTGCCTTTATAGTGAGAATATATACACTTAAATATGTGCAAAGGATCCCCTCCAAACAGGTTTTAATATAATTTGTATTTGAGCTTTTTCCACATTTAATTACAAGTACTACTTGTTCCTCCCTGGAAAAATCTTATAGTCCAATATGCAAAAATTGTTTATTTCAAACACTGGATGCACGTGTTTACCTCACTGATTAATTCTTAGTATATGGGTTCTTTAGTTTTCCACATTATGCTGGTCTAAGTGCTTTACAGAGACATTAAAAAACAAAAACAATAAAAAGCATGATTTAAAATTGATTAAAAAAACAGTAGATAAAATCAGTAGTTAAAATGTAAGTTTTGAATTTTAAGCTTAAAAGTGTGGATTTGGTGTTTTATTCAAATGCAGCTGAGAATTAAATAAACTGAGTGTTTCAGCTGATCTGAGGCTTTCTGGGAGTTTGTTCCAGATATATGGAGCATAAAAGTTGAATGCAGCTTCTCCGTGTCTGGTTCTGACTGGGAACTGATAAAAAACCAGATCTAGATGACCTGAGGGATCTGGAACGTTCATACTGGGTCAGGAGGTCACTGATGTATTTTGGTCCTAAACCATTCAGAGCTTTATAGACCAGCATCAGAACTTTACAGTCTATCCTCTGACGGACAGGCAGCCAGTGTAAAGACCTCAGCACTGGACTGATGTGGTCCACTTTTTTGGTCTTAGTGAGGACTCGAGCAGCAGAGTTCTGAATGAGCTGTAGATGTCTGACTGATTTTTTTTAGGTAGACCTGTAAAGATGCTGTTATAGTAGTCAAGCCTACTAAAGATGAATGCATGGACTAGTTTTTCCAGGTCCTGTTGAGACATCAGATCTTTTATCCTTGAAATATTCTTGAGGTGATAGTAAGCTGATTTTGTTATTGTCTTAATGTGTTTTTCTAAGTTTAGGTCTGCATCCATCACTACACCCACATTTCTCGCCTGGTTTGTGGTTTTTAGGTGTATAGATTGAAGTTCTCTGGTGACCTGTAATTGTTTTTCTTTGGCACCAAAGACTATTACTTCAGTTTTGTTTTTGTTTAGCTGGAGAAAATTGTGTCACAACCAGTCATTAATTTCCTCAATGCATTTACCAAGAGCCTGTACAGGGCCTCGGTCTCCTGGTGACATTGTGATATATATTTGTGTGTCATCTGCATAGCTGTGATAGTTTATTTTGTTGTTCTTTATAATCTGTGCCAGTGGGAGCATGTAAATGTTAAACAGAAGGGGTCCCAAGATGGAACCTTGGGGAACTCCACATGTGATACTTGTCTGCTCAGTTGTGAAGTTACCTATTGATACAAAGTATTTCCTGTTTTCTAAGTATGTTTTGAACCAGTTTAGTACAGTTCCTGAAAGACCTGCCCAGTTCTCTAGTTGTTTGAGTAATATGTTGTGGTCAACTGTATCAAATGCTGCACTGAGATCCAGTAAAACTAAGACTGACATTTTTCCACTGTCTGTATTCAGACATATGTCATTAAACACTTTTTTAACACGGTTTCAGTGCTGTGGTTCTGTCTAAAACCTGACTGGAAGGCATCATAGCAGTTATCCTGTTTTAAGAAGTAATTGAGCTGCTGAGAAACTGCTTTTTCAATGATCTCACTTAAAAATGGGAGATTTGAGATCAGCCTGTAGTTGTTAATTTGTGTCTTGTCAAGATTGTCCTTTTTCAGTATAGGTTTAATGACAGCAGTTTTTAGTGGTTCTGGAAACACACCTGATATTAAAGAAAAGTTAATGATCTGTAACAGGTCTGACTCCAAAGTCTTTGAGACCTTTTTGAAAAAACTTGTTGGCAGGACATCTAAACAGCAAGAGGAGGAGTTCAGTTGACCTAAGATGTCCTCCAGGTCTTTGCTGTTAATAGGGTGAAACTGTTTGATGGTGTTTAAACAGTGGACACAGTACATATCCTGAGTCTGCTGTTGATGTACCAATTGCTTGTCTAATCTTTTGGATTTTTTTCTGTGAAGAATTTGGCAAAGTCATTTAAGTTCGTAGTCGAGTGATTTTACTTACATTTTACACAAAAAAGCTTGGTTTTGTCTGGCTTTCCTTATCCAGTTGTCTTAAATGTATTTTTTCTCTAAACGTTTATTTCAGTTAGCACATGACATTATTTTTCATCGTCAGTTAGCGTTTTGCATAGTTAGTAGAAATGTCTCGGTGTCCATGTCTTTCTGCTGTGCTGCGAGTCCCTCATACCGTTATCATGCTTGGTGTCCATCTTGGTCAGCTAGCATTAGAAATAGGATTATCACAGTTACCTATTCTCTCCACTGAGGAGGTGTAACTCATTGATTAATGAAATTGATTCACTTCTGGTTAAGTAAAGTCCTATCTGCTGTTGGGATATTTTCTGTTAATAATCTAAATCTGTAAAATAATAACTTTTGAAGTGATATTTTCTGTCTTTCTGTGCAGGCCAGGGATATTATATGCCACAGCCTAAAGGCAGAGTTGGCTTGCTGAGGCCGGGTTGATTGCCAGCCTACTACTTACAGCAGGCTTGTCCAAAGTCAATCACAGGCTTAGGTCAGATCTTATATGGCCCCTTTGGTCCTATCTTAAAATGTTTTTTTTTTCTTTTATTGCCCGTTATCACAAAAACAATTAATAAAGTGTAATTTGTCTTTTCACCTCATGGTGGCAGCACCATGTGGCATAACGAATGAATGTATAAAAGTTCTATACACGCTCACAAGAGTGCATCTCGTTTAAAATGAACCTGAGATACTGATATTCAGCAGCTTCACAGAAGTTTCAGGCATTCCGGATAGTTTGATCTTTGTTATTTTTTTCTCCATATGTGAATGAAAAGGACATTTATTTTATAATGACAACTCTCATGTTACTCAAAATAAAATTTAAAAAAGCATAACATTTATGCTTCAAAAAAGACAAGAAGAATTGTTGGGCCCTGGGTGATAGTACTACTTGTAGGTTTAGTTACAAAACCTGAAATGAATGATACAATTCAAGACCCAGTGACATCAGTCAGTTTTATAGAGAGAATACTTCTGAGTGTAGGATGCTTCTGATAAGTGGGTAAGCAGAAGAAATTACTTCCATGCATGCTGTAAGTCCCTCTGAATTGCCTTAATGTCAATTCATTCACCTTAAACTTTTGGTTTGTGTTAAAAAAAATCATTCTCATCACAAAGTATTAATCAACTACAATTTTTTTCCTCCAGTTTTTGAATAAATACTACAGAGCACATATAGAAACTTTCCACTTTCAGTAGATTATTTCTTAAAAATCACAGTAAAATAAAAACAATAAAACACACATTTGTTTGTTTACTTGCAATGAAGCTGTGTTGTATATGTTAAAGTGTAAGATTTGTATTCATGTGAAGGATCAATGCCTACTTTTAGGGGGAAAAGCACTAGCGACTACTGATTTAGTGTGTATTTGATGGAGCTCTGAGCGTCTCAGTTCTTCTGTCTGATTTATATGTTAAATTTCAAAGCTGAGCAGTGAAACACACTTTCCTTTAAGGCATCAAACCTCATAGTATACATAAATCCATCATTTACCTCTTTGCATTTTCTTCTTTTGCGTCAGTGCTCGTATTTCCCTCTTTGACTTCTTTGTCACAGGAAACATAATGCACTGTGCGTGGTATATATAATAGGGTGTCAAAAGTTACACATACAGACATACACCATTGCAGTTTGACTTTCAAAAGATGTCAGTGTCGATAAATGACAAGCAGGTGGAGCTGTGAGCAAAGTAAAGCTCAGAAAACCTCCGGCAACATTACTTTTAGGTTTTTTTTCCCTCTTCCTAAGAGGGACGTGTTGGTGCTTTATTCCTGAGAAGGTTCCTCAGAGAGAGATTATTACTGCGCAGCCTTCTTCCACATAGATAAGTCTGTGTAACATCAAGACCTCCACTCTCCACACTTAGCCCATATCTATTATAACTAGAGGCTAATAGTCTCATTCTAATTGATGTTACTTCCACATCTCTGCTTCTTCCTGTGTACTCCGATGCTGCTGCTGCTGCTGCTGGTTGGTAGTGTAAGTGACAGCGTGGAAAGGCACTTCTAATCCGGAGGTGGCAAATAATCAGAATAATTTGGACTCTGTGTGTGTTTGTGTGGGGCGATGGCCTGTATGTACTGCTTGTCATTTTTTCAATTACTCGAGCTGTGGTTAAATGTTCATTTTCAGCAGTCAGCCCGGAGCGAAAAACTACTGAGCCCCATTAGGTTTTACCCACAGCCTCGCACTCATTAGTTTTCTCCGGTCAGACGAGAGTGAGGGAGAAGCTGGGAAGGCCTCTCTAAAGAGGTCAGGGTGGAGTCTTGTGCAGCCACAGTAGAGATTGTTAAGGAGTTTTCAGCCAGTATGCTACAATGGGAAGATTGCTGTGAAGACTCGGGCGACCTTTTTAAGGGCAATCGCACACGCAGCCATATCTCTTTTCTCTTTCTCTCACACATGCAGGAACTGACCTATGAGAAAACTCAATAAACATGACAGCACAAACATGGTTATTATACTTATGTTTAAATCTAGATTCTGGGAAATGTGCACTGTCCTCACTGCTAATAGTTACAAGGCTTTTATCTTCCCTGTTGCATCTCGAATGGCGCTTTCAGACCAGTACAGGCATCATTAACCAGCGTCCTCTGTTTCCATTGACCTGAGGGATCCTGTCTTGATTTTGTGCCGCTACGGCTCTGCCAGCTAAATGGAGGTTGCAGGAAGATGGCATCCATTATTGAGGTATTCAATTCAAATGTCACCCGTTTCCACTTGGCACTGTTTTCTCTTCCCTAATGTTTGCTCGGGGCATGTGGGAGGGAGGAGGGGCACTGGTTTTTCAGTGTTCTCTCAGCACTTGGGAAGGACTTTTCACAGACATTAGCAGGGAAAAGATGCAAGGTGACACTGTTGTAAGTCCCGCCACTTCACCTTGCACTCTGACACCTGGACGGTCTCTCCCTGCATTGTTAGTATCCTCCTGAGCACAGGCCTAAAACAAGGCTGATTGTAACTATTCATCATCCAGCCCCTGCTTAATTGGACCAAAAGTAGATTGCATGTAGGGCGCCATGAGTCTCTCAGGTGGGTGTGGACAGAATACAGTTCAGATAAGAGCTGGAAATACTTCAGGTGCTCACATGGAATAAACCCAGTTTCTCTCTAAGTGCAGGTTACTTATTTGGCCACTACAGACTCGACTTTCATTACCCGGTTACCCTCCTGTCAGTGTAATTCACTCCTATCATCCCTCAACCCAGTTGAAATTAACAGGTAATTTGTAAATGTCACTTTGGGTTAGACACCTCATTTTCTTCCTTTTCCAACAATCCAGCACCCGTGAGCTATTTTTTTCTCGTCTTTTGAATAAGGTTTTCATTCACAAATAGAGTTATGGTCCACTAAATAAATGAGAGTAATTGATGAGGGGGAAAAAACGTGATTTACCGTAACCTATTAGAGTCAATCAGTGACATACCACCCAGGATTCTTTTAGTTACCCTAATGCTGCATGTCAGCTGAAATTCTGAAGAAGTTCATTTTAGGAGTGAAATGAACTGTGATGAGATGGTAGAAATGGTGTATTATGTATATTGTTTCCACACAACCCCACAAAAACACTCAAAGATTATTTATATAATTTCTTTTCTTTTACCTAAATGAAAAAAATATTATTGAGCTCTTTTTATACTTACATACAGTCTATATTTGCCAAGTGATCTTTAATTAAAAAACACATTTATTTACATTGGAAGTAGTTCAGAAAAATCACCCTGCCCTCCCAAATGTTACAGTTGTTGTCATAAAGTTAAATAAATAAAAAAAAAATCTAGTTGCTATATATATATATATATATATATATATATAGCAACTAGATTTTTTTTTATATATATATATATATATATATATGTATATATATATATATATATATATATATATATATGTATATATATATATATATATATATATATATATATGTATATATATATATATATATATATATATATGTATATATATATATGTATATGTATATGTATATATATATATATATATATATATATATATATATATATTAAATGATACAAGGACACCTAGTCAGATTTGATACTGTAAGTTTGAACTGTTGTATCAGCCTCTTCTCCCAAAGATTTGACTCCATTATGTGGAGTGTTAGCACTCATCCAAGTGACTTCGTCAGCACTGAGCATGCATCAAGACTGTTTGACTGTTTTATTGTATTTTTTAATCCGTATTGCTCCAAATGTTTTAAAACTCTTGACTGTTTTAGTCTGAGTGTTTGCTAGAAAGCAGTGCTCTTCTGAGTGTGGTTTGGCATAAGCAAGGTTTTCTGGCCATAGGATATGTCCCTCCAAATATGTATCATTTAGCTTTAATGGTGTCTTCACAGACATGCAAGTTTCCATTGCCATGTGTATCACGACTCTCACATACTATTGGACTGGGTGACTTTTGAACAGTCTGAATACAGTCTGTGTGAGTGCCCTGAGTGATGGTGGTTACTCAGACCGTGGCTCAGATTGTTGAGGTGGGCAGGGGTGAAGTGTGGGGTGATCGTGTTTGTTAACAGTTTAAATGGCCCAGGGGAGGAAGCTGTTTGTGAGTCTGAAGTTGTGGGACCTGATTTACCAGAGGGCGGCGGGTCAAACAGATGGTGGGCGGGGTGCAAGGGGTCACCTATGGAGGGCCCTGGTTTTCCTGAGGTTCTGGTGATGTCCTCCAGAACATTCCTGTTCTCAGTAGTGGCACCTGTGTACCAAACACCCAGGCAGTAGGAGAGCACGCGGTAAAAGGCCACCAGCAGCTTCTGGTCCAGGTTATTCTTTCTCAGGACATAGAGGAAGTTCGCTGTTGGGCCTTCTTTACCAGGGTGTTGGTGTTGTGGGCCCAGGTAAGATCAGCGGCGATGTGGGTGTCCAGCCCTTTGGGGATCCGGTGATGAGTGACAGTGGGGGGACAGAGGTGGGAGCCAAGTCTGACTGATTGAGGTCGGTTTGTGAGGAAGTCTTTGATCCAGGAACAGGTGACTGGGGGGATCTGAAGGTGGTCCAGTTTGTTGGCCAAGATGTCTGGGATTATGGTGTTGAACACTGAGTTGTAGTCCACGAAGAGCATCCTCACGTAGCTCTTCCTGTTCTCCAGATGGCTCAGCACTTTGCTCTATCACAGGTGGGGGTTGAGGGAAGGGGCTAAAGAGTCTCTGATGTGCTGAGACACTATCCACATGAAACACTTCATGACTACAGATGTGAGGGCTATAGGTCTGTAGTCACTGAGGCTGTCTATTCCAGTCGTTTTAGGGATGGGAATGATGATGGTGGCCTTCAGACAGGTGGGAACGGTGGCACGAGTCAGGGAGAAGTGGAACAGCCTGGTGAGGATCCTCAGAGGCTTTAACCACAACCCCAGGGATGCCGACAGGGGCCGGGGCCTCCTGGAGTTAAGCGCTCTATCTCCTCCTGACTTTTAATATTGGATTAGTTTTACAATTTTTTTTTATTAGTTTTACTATTTTAAAATTAAACCTGTAATTGTTGATTTTTGTATTTTGGTTACTTGATAAAACTTTATTTTTGTAATTTACACTTTGCCATCATAGCTGGTCTTGCATCTCAAGATACTGTATATAAGAAAACTTGCTTAATGTGTCAGTGAAGTATTACATCCATATAGTCCCAGCAGGTCCCTGAGGTCATGTAATCAGGGCCTGCTGGCTGTGCATCATGCCAGGCTGAAAGGTAAAGGAGACAGAGCTCCTCTGAACTCTGGACTGTTACCTCTTACTGGCACATACCCTCTATTGAATGTTACCTCAGCTGTCCATGCAGCATTGAAGAGTTATTCAACTTTTTGTTTCAGACAGCTTGTTTTTTTGGCATTTAGCTGCTGAAAAGCCAGATTCTTCCTCCAGGACTTCTTTGGTTTTAAGGAGGTGGAGACCCAAGGAGAGTTAAGAATGTGAATCCTGTACTTTTTTAGGTGGCCAGGACCACCAACTCCAAAGTCATGTTCCTTTTGCTTTTTGACTGTTAAACAAGGGCATTTGACAAAAATTTCCAGAACCTTTCTTTTTTTTCTTTACACAAAATTAAAATTTCTTAGTCTCCCAGCTGAGATTTCCTCTACTGTTTCTCAAACAGGAAGTAAGTTTATTACTTCAGTGATGCATTTAAATGTTATGCTTTTACAAAGCCCATCTTCAGAGTGGTATTGCTGAGTTGTACTGTCCCAAATTTAGGACATACCTGATTATAAGGCATTTTGAAAACAGTCACTAAACCACAATATGCAAGAAGGCACTTTGTAAAAGTCTGTAGTTGAAAAGCTAAACAGTTGGTTCTTTACAATAATATTGGTCTTATCAATATTCTTCTGAAGGAATTGGCCACAAGTGGTGCAAATAGGTTTGCTCAAGATTTTTGGACAGTCCTGTATTTAGCATCACTCTTCCTCCCAAAATCTGATGCAGATTCAGTTTAAAACTGTGGCTTTAACAGGCTTATAAAACATGCTGAGATGGTGGCATTGAGCTACACAAAGCTAATTTGATATAACGCTGGTTTACAATTTTTCAAAAGTCGTCTACTTTGGAAATACAGTGTAGTATTTATCAATCACGTTCAGTCCAAACATACACTGTGACATGGACAAACACTGGTTTCATTTCATTCATTTCACATTATGACATCTGAATATGTTGGTTTCATCACTTGGCTACATGTCTGCCTCTGGCTGTCACCACTAACATAATATTATTTAATTATTTAACAACGAAGGGCACCAGTTGAAAGAATGCAAGAGCTTTTATAAGTCACAGTACCAGCATGTTGTGAAAGAAAAATAATATAATATAAATGGATATATTAACACAGTTTTTGAAAACATGTTTGACCTTCTAGAAAGAACAAATCTATGTTGAAATAGAGTCCAAAAGTTCAAGTAGATATAGTATAGGTTTAAAATTTCACACTTGCATTTCCTGTTTGGTTTGAATTCCAATTAATATAAGCCCTTTTTTAAAAAAAAATAAAAATGAGAGAAATAGTTTAGGGAGAATGACAATCTGAAAATGAGCCCCCACACCTATTTGCCAAATTTCAGGGCTAAAAATATATTTTATTTATTTGGATTTCAGTTATAAAACTTGTGGTTCTAAAACTGACCTATTACGATATCACGGAAACTGAAGCTAACCAATAGTTTTCATCCTTATTAAGTTTCTCAGTTTCAGTGACCCAGAACTGGGATTATGTTCATTTCAGAAGCATTTTGGCTGTAGACCAATATCGACAACATAAAAGCAATATTAACTACAGTGTTAACAATGTTAATTTAAAAAAAGACATATTTCTGCTTTATGTAAGAGTATGCACAGACAATGAACATTTGTAGGTATAATGATTTTTTTTTACACAAAGCCCTCAGTGCAGGCATCACTGGTTTCTGGTCAGAATGATATTCTGCATTTCTGTCTGTATGTTTGTGGCTTTATGCCCAAACAGAGACTTTCTGATCAAAATACAATATTCCCACCTTCGCATAATTAATGCGACTGTGTTTTGAGGACAGATGTTATTGCTTTTGTAAGATATTAAAGGTTTTGAACTGATCGTTAGGAAAATGGAATTGAAATGATGGCCAAGCAGGTGGAGGGATTCGTGTTTCATTTCACTCAGCTAGAGGAGTCTAATAAGGAAAATTGTTCCATTAACTGTAATGCAGCCTTTAGTACCAGGAAAAGGCAACATTTAGGATACATCGCAATATTACAACAGCCAAAATCCCTGATAATATCTACTTTCATTTTAGGCTATTATATTACTAAGTCGCAAGGCTCCAGGTGGCATGAGCACAAAAAAATTATAGCAATAACTCTATTAAGACAAAGCATCACTGGCTTTCATACATAATTTATTAGTTATTGAGGGATCAAAAAATTTGGGAAAATTTTGCGTTGAAAAGCATGCAGGTAATGTCTGCCTTTTCAGTGGCCAGGGGTAAAATGTAAATATACAGTACACACTTTAATTTATAAATAGTATCCAGTTTTAGTTTTGTTCGTATAGCTGTCTTGGCTGTTGCAGTGCCATCATTCAAAATAGCATTCAAGCTAATTCCTCAATCAGTCAGAGCACCGGCTAAGTGGAATTCAAGACTGATTTCACCATGTGATACCCGTGTGCCTCCAGCCTAAAAGCCTCTGTGTGACTGATAAAAAAGAGAATTGAGGAGACATTTTGACTGGGAAAAGGCCCCTCTCATTAAAAATATGGTGTTCGTAATGAAGAGGAAATAGAATTAGCACTGGAAAGGATGAAGGGGAGCAAATTGATGTAAATATTGTAAAGACTGATCGGCAACCTCCTCTTCCAGCCACAGCAGAAAGTCATTATGTGGGTTTTGGGTATAGGTTCCCCATGACCGCATATTTATTATCTATCTAAATAGAATCACTTACCTCTGATGCTGCCTCTGATAGCCAGTCACCACAAATATCAGTTCCCCTGGTGCCTCTGCCGGCAGTTTTACATAAGGCCAAATGATTATATGTGAAACCAGACAGGATTGCATTTTGTTGTTAACTTGATTCCTGTTTTCCTGTGAGAAATAACCATTTGTGGGAGAGATTTTTTCTCTTTTAAGAGTGTAAATTCAACACTGTTTGACATCCTCCATGGTGGAAAATGAGGTCAGTGGTAGAAAGGCAGGATACTTTGTAAAAGCAGAGGCAGAAAAACGCTGTGGCCAAAATCCCTATCTGTGGTCCGATATCTTTATTCACTGCAGTCTGCTGTAATTTAGCATGGTTGTTTTTCTGCGCCGCCATTGTTCAGGCGTTAAGGCAATAAATATATGTATTACGACCGGGGATGCGGCACAATGCCTATTCATGAAGGCAACATATGCAGCGCTCAAAAGCATGTATGCACATAGGTATTGGCCCATTTGTCAAGCCAGGAGAACTAATTATCTCATACCGTGTGATATTGTTTTCAAGCCATGCATTTCATTTTGCAACATTAAAACACACGTGGTAGAGGCAGCAGAAATGGTTTCCATGAGTATGAATGCATTAGAAAATTTTGGGAGGGGATGTTGTATTAGAACTCCACAGGGATATCAGCATGCTACACCTCTTTCGGTTTGTCATTCATCTTCTTCCGCGAGGGCGGAGAAAGAACTGGTGGGTAGTGACGCCTTCAGCCAACTTGGCAGGTTAATGAAGGTAATTTGATTTCATGCATAATGGCTGCCCGTGCCACATTGGGCTTAATTGCGCGCGGTGTCTGGCCGTCATTTCGTGGTACCAGCCGAGGCCCTGCGTATTTCCTGAAGGTTGTGCAGAGGCAAACAAGTTCCTGATTCATGTGAGATGGAACTGATAGCTCAGTTTCATCTGCTAATAGTTTATCTTATTTCCCAGGCAGCTGTGAGCTCTGCCGTCACAGTGTGATGGCAGCGGCTCGGTTTTAGTGAATCGCGCAAGTTCATTACTACATGGCAAACAAACACCATAGTAGGTCGTACAGTCCCAGGATGACTCTAAAGGAACACGCTGGTGTTAACTCTGTCCTATTTGTTACACTTTGATATGATATTAACCATGTGGAAACTGTTTTTGTGCAATTTAGCTCTTTTTAAGAGCTGATAACTTTTGTCAGCTGTATGGTATAGTACTGTAAGGTGAGATTGTCCTGATACCTGAGTGGTTATTAGGAAATATTTATGGCAAGGTCAGTTTTGCTGACAATCAAATCTTATTTACCGTCAAGCAACCAAGTGACTGAGATTGTTTATAAATCCATTATATTTTATCTAAAGAAGATATTCTATTCCAAAATCATAGTTTCTAAACACTTTTATGCAAATACAAGAATGTAAGCACACGTGTACCATGCCATAAAAGTCAGATAATCTCAAACTGGTTTGTTGAACGTGTAAACACTGTACTGAAATAGCTTCCACAGTCACCAGATCTCAATCCAATAGAGCACCTTGATAAACCACTTCATGGATATACAACCAACAAATCTGCAGCAACTGTGTAACGCTGTCATGTGAACGTGGACAAAAATCCACTGGGACTAACACTGAATATAGCGTTATAAAATTCGATACGGACAAAAATTCAGTTTAATGTAAATCTGAAGCATTTGACATTTAATTTTTAAGTCTTTGCAAATTATCAAATCTGTCTTATTTTTACAATCAAAGTATGCGGAATAGTTTATGTATCTGTTCCTGTTTTGTTGTCATTATTCATTTTACTTTTTTCCTAAAAGAGCAAATGTCTGCTGAAAAACTTTCTTTAAGCGGTGTTATAAAATAGGAAACTGTAGAAATAGAACACTTTTAAAAGTCGCTTCTTTAAATAAATAAATACAGGGATGCATAAATGTAACTTTTTCCAACATTTGATGTAAATACTTTTGACGTAAAAAAAATATTTTCTTTTTTTTAATTAAAAATTCCAAGAATAAATAATATTTTCATATATATTATATATCATTTCTATATTACTTATTATGTTATTGCATTATATTAAGCCTGCATTTTAAAAATAAGCTTGACTATGTGGGTTGTGCCCATGAAAAACACTCTCTATTGACTCTGCTATTTCTTTACTTTTTTTGCTGAGTTTCTATAATTCTTTTCATCTGTAGTTCTTCATATTGGTCTCACCATTACTTTTTGTACATCTTAAGTATCCAAGTCTTTCTCAGTTTCTCTGTCTCTCTTTCTTTGGACAGAATTTTCTATCTTCTCAAGTGAATGAGAAAAACAATGCATTTAAGTAATGTGGAAAAAATAACGTATGCATTTAAAATAGTATTTTCAGCAGTTAGCCCTAATCAGGTTTCTCCGAATAAAATAAAAAGAATCTAAGAAAAATCCCTGCCTTTCTCCTCCAAACCAGATCAAATCACAAAACAATGGGAACTACAGGCCATTCTAAAATTAATTAGATTTTTTTCCCACCCTATAATTGGATCCTAATTAGAATTGGGGTTCAATCTATTTTCCTAAGACCTCTTCACTTGATTATTATCTACAAAGCCAGTGTAGATATTATAGGTCATATTCCTTACTCTGCCATACAATCTAAATGGATCTTGTTTCAAAGCCTCAAGGACAGTCTGAGATGAGCTTGACTAGATTGCACTTTCCCCCTTATCTTCATCTACACAGATGTCTGTAAACAACATAATGCAGAGATCAAAAAAATGTTGTGTGGCACAAAATGATTCTCAAGAAATTCAAAGATTATTCAAATATATTACCAAGGAAACATCCACAGTCCATATGAGATATTGAATCACGTATAACTGTTTCAATTTGTCTGTGGAGTTATTAAAGAAATTCTGCCTCAGATGTGGCCTCCTCAGTTTGGGCTTATGAAAACTGCTTTCCAGTGACAAACAGTGAAGCTGCAAAGCGACAAAAACAATTTGGCTCATTCAGCGCACTTTAACGGCAGCTTTATGACAAATATAAAGCTGTACCTTCCTTAATTGCTGTTACATCTACCCATTAATGGGCTCGTAGGCTGTAGTTCCTGATATCTTTCTGTGGTCATCTTGCCTACCAAACAGGTCTGTATGTTCTAGTTTGAACGTTTACATTAGATTGGCAAAAAATTGTGTGAAAATGATGTCTTCCGTTTTCACACAAAGGCCAAAAAAACATCACACTGAGGTGATAAAATGAGGAGATGGAAAAAAGCTCTTCCTACAGGAACGCCTCACTTTAACACACAAAGACGTAGCTCCACACCGTTTTCAAATTACAGGAGGAACACGCTGAAAAACAGTAGGCAATTTCGCTTGTAATTATTGCTGGGGAGGGAGTGAAAAATTACCTGCATTCACACCCCATACGAGATTACAATCACTGACCAGGGCAGGCAATATTAAAATCACCCCATAAAATCTTATCCAAATGGAGCTTTAGAACAGCAGGGACAAGGAGCCTGAATGAATGGCTAAAAAAGATCCAAAACGAAACAAAAAAAAAGACGTGCGGAACTCTTAAAATGTGCAGTCGCTTTATTTAGCAACTTCTGAAAATGGTTAAAGAAAGTTTAAAGTGTTGATGTTTTGTTGTAGTAACAGTTTTGTCTTTGATTATACAGTTTGCTGAACATGCCAGCACGCAGGAGTCTAGAGCTGCTGTATGGCTGCATGTTACCTTTGACCTCATCAGTTATGCACAGAAATGCTTCAAAGTGCTGTTTTCACTGGTCAGTCTCACTCTGCTCTGTCTGTATAACAATTTTCACTCGGTGCCAGAAAGCTGAGTGGAAAAGCTGGAAAAGAGTACAAATGCTCATAATACGGAGCTAAAAGCCTAGTTCTTCCTCAGCTCACTGCCAGCCTTTACTAGTGGCTGCACAATTAGCAATAATGGTCCCTCACATAAAGTGTGTGCCTGCCAGGATGAACACTGACCACCCACATTTTATAGGTGGGTGTTTAACTGTTATAGACTAAGAGGGGCTCTCAACTACCAACATTATAAGAATGAAGACATGATATGAACCGAGAACCTTCAAGTTTCCCTGTAATTGCAGTAGGGTGACTGTTTAAGAGAAAATACAATCGATGAAGATAAATGGCGTATGCGTGTGTACATGTACTTGGTAGTGCTGCAGAAGCATGTTGTAGATATTTATTTTAACGTTTTACTCAGTTTGACAAAACAATATGAGTGGTTTACTACTGGACAATCCCCTCCCTCTTATTTTGAAAGTTTAGTTGCTGTTAGCAAGCGAGCTCCTGTCTTTCCTGTCCTGTGTTTCCTTACTAGCACTCTGGTTTGGTCACTGTAGTGGCAGTCCTCAGAGAGGACATTTGGGACTGCAGTGGGCGATACTCCAACCAGAACGTGAAGGAGGTGAAGACCACCAGAGCTTTACTTCACCAAGGCTGAAGAACAGAAACATTGTTGTCCAACATGTAACATAAAATGAAGTATGATGGAACTTCCTTTCATGCCTTGGACAATATTTAAAGATAGACATGGGTGATGACTCCTACAGCTGCAGAAAGACCTCTGGTTGTGTGGAAGTCTATCCGGTCGTTAAGTCTGACATCACTAGCCGTGCCTGGGCCTAAACTCTGCTGCAGGTCCATATATCAAACGATCACTATGGCATTACTGAGAGTTGAAAAACTGTCTAAAGTCTTTCGTCTTTAATAAAATGATCAGCGTTCTGCTCTACCAGGTGTAACAATTGAATTTAACATCCAGGCATCCATGAAAATGGAATTTATGACATTTAACGGAGTTAGAAGTTAGCAGGAAGTTAGCTCGCTAGCTTCTATCTAAATACAATATAGCATGTCCTGACTGCGGGGTTTTGGAAACAAATTCAAACGTACAGCTCTGTTATCACTTCCAACATAAATGAAGACAGAAAACTAAACAGCAGTGACGTTTGTAGGGTTTCTGAAGTTTGGCTAGCTGGTATATAATGATGTGCTACGTGACCGCTAGCGACACAGCTATGTTAGCATAATATAAACAAGCTAACTTTTTTTCCACTCAATAAAAGTTAACGTGAGTGTTCTCGGTGGTCAGGAACAAATGTAATCGCATGGCAGGATGCTGTAAAAGGACCAAACTTCAGCCAGGAGAACAACTGAGATAATCCATCCACAATACGAGGTTAGTCATTCATATACTGCTGCATGGGCTGGGCTGTAGTTACATCCTAAGGTTTTAAAAACTGAGCTTAAATAAATGATTAGTGGTAATAAAAGCCGAGGGAGGTCAACAGTAATCACTGATTGTTTTAGGAGCTTTTTGAGATTAAATAGAAGAAAATACAAAACATTAAACATGAACACAAAAGCCATATTAAACGCAGACTACTTTAGGCCCGGAAGTAGGATTCGTCATGTCATCACTTAACGACCGGATAGTAAGGCAGTCTTCTGCTCCATCGCTTTGTGACCTTACTAAAAACTTCCCTGATGATTTTATGGGCTTATTCCAAGAGTTGGGAAAATTATCCAGGATATTGTCATTGGCTGGTGACTTGTCAATCATAAGCTGTTAACTAATAAGCATTCATTTTTAGAGTCAGATCCAAACCTTGCTTGTCACTGGTTTCTAAACGCCAAGATGGCAACGATGAAAATGCTTAGCTCAAGGCGTCGAAATGGCTCATGCATGTCACCATGACTACAGCCATCTGTTTCACAGGCGCACACTCTAGTGTACAAGTGCAGGCTTTGTCCTGGACAGTGTATCTCTTTCTTTCAGTTCTGTGGGAAATATTTATTATTATTAACTATTTTTGTCTTCAAAGGCTAGTTGAGTATGGCACTGCACACGTTGAATGCCTAGTTATGAACTTTCTTTGATTTTAGCTTAGTAAAACAAATCTCATCCTTGTTTATACAAAAATCTTTCATGGCTCTCCTTCTCACTTTGAAATGTGTTACCCTCTCAACTCAGACATTATCTCCACCTTGTTTGAAGAGGTTGGGATGATCCACTTGCGCTTGGCTTTAACAGATTGAGGCTATCCAGCAAAAGGCTGCTGGCCAGCTGAGATCGCTGTGGGAAATTTAGATGCTCTGTTTAGATAGATATTATATAACATAATATTAGAGAAAAGAACAGGACAAATCAGCACAGATCTGCATCACAATCACAACAAAATACTCCTCTGCTGTGCATTGATGTGTTTGTCTGTTTTTGTTTTTTTTTTCTATACAGGTTGTGGGCTCTATACACAGTTACTATCTTACCAGCGTTCCTTGTGAAGCTTTGCCTTTCTTCTTGGCCCTGTTACTGGGTAGTCATGTCAGGCTGCCTGCTTTTCAAATATAGAAACTTTCCTTTTATAAGGTCAACATTTATGATTGTTTGGCTCCATAATCTACCATAAAGCCAAAGCCAAAGTCCACTTCTGAAAATGGCTCATTAAGATTTTGATCAATCTTGTGCTTTCGGTGAGACAGACTTAGGAAATGCCATCAGAAAATTGCATTTCCCAATGACATTAGGCGCCCAGTTGACCATCCAATTCCATGTGTTTCTATTGAGATGTTAAGATCTGATATCATTTGGGTCAGAAAACCTGCTTTTTTCTCTAAGTGAGGCAATTAAATTTCCTTGATGGTCTCTGAGAGCACTTAGCTTAAGAGAATACACTTCTAAATCAAAAAGCTTTCAATCATCTCAAATCATATTTGGGAGAAATCTGCCCCCGAGTGTAGTGTCACATGCAATGCCATTGAGCATGTGACAGACTTGTGCTGAGATAGGCGATGTTGGGAAAGGTTATTGTGCGTGTCTCTGCGGACTGTGCATTGGTTGCGACATGTTGTTTGTCGGAGATCCAGTGTAACTTCATATCAAAGACAGGATGGGACAAGAGAGACTAACCTTAACTGAGAACAGGCCTGCCAAATTGAGACAGAAGATATCAAAGGACATAAATGAAAAGAGAAATACTTACAGCCTGCTGAATTTATTAAATTTTTTTCTCACACACCACAAGTAAATTTGGCAGTTGATGTATTAAGAGTAGCATTAAGAATGACTGCAAGTTTTAAACAGTCATCTAATTAACGATTTAGATTGATTTGCCTTTAAAAGCTCACTACAACACCTGCCGTGGATGAAAGCATAGGCCATAAACATTTATGCCTAAAAGAACATTACCTTGCCAAACACATTTACATACATGTGCTTATGAGTCTTTATCCTTTGCTCATATAAAACTTCCAAATTGAGTACAAACAGTGAACTTCTAACTTCTAACATACAGCCACTGATTCATGTTCAAATTTAAAAAGCAAAAATTCACATCGATTTTAAAAGATAAATAAGGTCAAATTAAGAGACTAAAATGCAATTGAAGAAATAATTTAGCAGACAGAGCCTAAATAGACTCAATCATCTGTTCAGGCTCCATCATCTATCATAAAGCTCTGCCATGGTAAAAAAAAATATGTGGATAAAGACTGGCTAAAGCAACCAGAAATATTTTTTAGAAGTTGAGTCTACTTTGGCACAGCATTGTTCTTTTATTGTAGAAGTAGCAGATTATTATAAAAAAATGTTTTTTTATCATTTTTGAGTTTGTTGGCCCTTTTTCGTGTAGTTTTTATTGTTTAAAAAGGTTATGTTCAGCTTTTAATAGTGTTACTGTTAGTTTAGTCTTTTTAAATTATCTTACTATAGGAAGTAAAGTTTTCATGAATGCCTTGACATATTTGTAACACTTCCAAAAACAGTCATAAAACTCTTGAACCTTGTTGCATTTGGACAAATGAAAAGCACCGCTAAAACTCGGGACGTAAAATAAGACAAAAAACTAAATACTAACAAAGTTTGTTGGGTGTAATGATGTACTATGGTCAATATAAACTCTTTAGCTTGTGGAAAACAGAGGATGAAGGTTAGGTTATTATCAGTTAAAAACAGTGGCACGACTAATTGGAGACGTTGTACATTTGGAAGATGGTAACTGGCGTCTCTTTTTTATGGCTCTGTCACACTAGAATAGAAACAGGACGAAACCCTCTTTACGATTGTGCAATCGGTTGTTCTCTGGTGATTGCAATGATGTTTTTTGTATTTGGTGACCAATTGCAAGTAGTTACCGTGACCGCTTTTGATTGCAAGACAATTGCACAGGTCTGGTCACGGGAGACAAACAATCTTTAAAGAATCGAGGTCCAACTTGGACTGACTATCACTGCTATCACTCTGACAGATTGGCAGTGGTTTGCAAATAATTTCTGTTTAATTTATAAAAGCCCACAGATTGCCAACACGTTGAAGTCAGTCAAAGGAAATTTTGAATGATGTCAATTTTTTGCAGATTATTATGAGTTAAACTGACTCTGTGTTATTGCTCTTTTATTGATGTTTTGAGACAAAGTTGCTTTAAAGTTGATTTGAAGACGACAATTAACTGCAACTGGTCGTAGGCCTGGTTCACATCTTTTAATAAAACCATTTCAAAAGTAAGAAGATCACATTCCACATGGTCAAAGTAATTTTGACGGTGCCACAGTCTCCAGCAACTGTTCCCTAGTATGACCTTAGCATTAGAAAGGGATTTCAAATATGCTAGGATCATGTGACCAATAAATTATTGGTGACATGAATTATTATTGTTATTATAATTCACTAAAAAACCCAAGTAATTCTGGATACTTGATTTTTTTAAAAATAATTCGGTACAATTCATTAGAATTTTTTAAATAATTGATGACTGAATTTTCTAATTCAAAATAGGGAAAAAAATAAAATCTTTGAATATTATAATTTAAAACATTTTTTTTTTTTTTGCTGCACAGTTGAGCATTATATCAAATAAATGTAACACATAAAGATCTTTAGTTAATAAAAGTGAAAAATAGGAGGCCATCTGGAGAGTGAGAAATAAAATCCTTAATTCTTTGTAACTACCTGCTCGCTGGTTTACCGTTCAGCTCTGTTTTACGACAGCTAATTAGGCTGGTTTTATAACCAGGTTTACTTAACTCTGTCATGCAAGGATAAATTACCATTTTGCACTTCT
This sequence comes from Neolamprologus brichardi, assembly GCF_056152115.1. Classification (NCBI taxonomy): domain Eukaryota; kingdom Metazoa; phylum Chordata; class Actinopteri; order Cichliformes; family Cichlidae; genus Neolamprologus; species Neolamprologus brichardi. The sequence continues at coordinate 14,209,344 of NC_142125.1, read as the reverse complement.
CACTTAATCATTTTAATTACCACAGGCAATTTATCAGGCTGTCTTCAGGGCATGAATAATTGGAAATATTATTAGATGAGAATATATACTGGATATATCAAAGTAAGCTGCATATGTATGCAGAAGAATATATGGTACACTTTAAGGAGATACAATGTATGTTGTTTTTTATATTTATGGTATAAAATGCATTACAGATGGGCAGGTAATAGGTTATGGCTTCATGCTCTTATATATCTTTTATATAGTCCTTCATTGGCTCTGTGTTTGGAAGAGGCTGACCCTTTGCTGACTTTGTCCACGTTCATTCTCACACTATATCAGCAACAAAAGTGGGATGCAGCAGCCACCCCTTCCACACAGATCAAAGTGGGGTGTGCCGTGCTGCTGTGGTGCTTACTTGAGAGACTACCAACATGAAAATACCACATCCCAGTTCTCAGCAGGGGGCTGGTCTGTAATTGTGTCTTGTCAGACCTCCAGAGTCGCTCTCACAGCTTCGTACCTGACATTTTCCTCCAAAGAATTTATTTTTCATTCTCTGGTATTTTTGCAGTTGTGCCACTTGTGACCAAATTTAGCTCCTTTTTCCCCTCTTCACCATGTGCACTGTGAGCCAGTGATAAAACTATGTGTGAAAATTGCACTTTTTATGGAAAGAGAGCATTACCCTCATCAAGAAAAGGTCACATCGTGTAACTGATGAGCGGCCAAATGCACCAGTGTTGTATGAGATTGTAATTCATCACTTTAGATGTGTGTGTGTGTGTGTGTGTGTGTGTATTTTATCCAAGATAGAAATGGGCATAAAATTATAAACACTGTGGTTTGAAGAAAATCAAATTTCCCACAAAGCCCTTTTAATGTAAACAACCAAAACCACGAAGGACGTGTACAATGTGTTGTCTCTTCAGCTGTCGTTGCATCAAGTGTGCCTTGGTTATAAAAGAAGGCATTGTCCACGACACACATCCCAACCTCTAACCATCATAACAGACAATTACCTGTCTTTAAAAGGCAAACGATAACAGTGATACTAAATGCAGATATGCTGTTTTTAGTTTTGTTGAACTCAATCCCTTGGGATCATCCTGAAGAAGGCTGGATCATACACCTGAGTCACTAGCATCCACCTCCACATGCAAAAATCTAGAGCAGCAAAGAACAGCAAACTGGATAGAAGAGCTTTGGTTATTTTTGTATCTGTCAGAGTGCTTTTGTGAGGCTGTGCAACTGTGTTATGCTATTGTCTAGTTTAGGTTCCACTTTACCGTATTATTTTGTTTGCTTTTCTTATGCTAATTCATCCTTTGTTTTCGTCTTTTCGTGTTAACCTTGCCAGAGGAATCTTGAAAGGAGCGCTGCCATTTTCCCCTCTTCTCTTTTCTTTGAGTTGCTAGGAGGTTTAGTTGCAGTTTTTCTTTTGTTTAGTTAGTTGACGATGATTTTGTTTTAACTATGGGTCTTATCTGTTGCTTTGGTTTGGCCTTTGGCTTCCCTGTCACCAGCTTAGGGATCAACTTGGAACTAGAATGAAAACTTTCAGTGTTGGAGGAGGTCAGGGTTGGACGCAAATGCTCAGAAAGTAGATACAAAAGCACAGAGACTAAATCTAATCAAATAATTTGCCTGTATGGAGACTAGAATATGTAAATATCTGGATAACAGAAGTGACTTTATTGTAGGTTTTTTAGTCAATCTGAGGCTTTAACAGTAACTTAAGCTGTACCAATACATTGGTATGAATTAGTGTTGGTCCTGTTGATGTCACTGGCGATGTGAATGTGTAATATTTATATGATTTGTCCCACTAATTTTGTGCTGGCTAAATGATTGACAGATGTGTGAAGAAGAACTTCTAGACCAGCCCGTTGTACCACTCTAATGTACCGTTCTGTTGTGGTAAAGATAGAGTTTAGCACTAAAGCAACGAACCACGAGCTGCTGCTCATGACCAAAAGAATAAGACTGAAGATAATGTACAAGCTGCATAGATGAGCTTCATCGAAAGGGTGTCTGGGGTCGGTCTTACAAATCAGATGAGGAGCTTGATGATTCAGAAGAAGGTCAGAGTAGAGCTGATACTCCTCCACATTAGAATGAGGTGATAGAGGTGGATCAGCATTTGGCCAGGATGCTTCCTAGGTGAGGTGTTTTGGACTCGTCTAACTGGAAGGAAACTGTCGAACAGACCCAGGGGATGCTGGAAAGATGATCTCTCTCAGCTGTTTTGGGAATGCCTCCCACATCCCTACCCCCACCCCAAAATTATAGCTGGAGGAGGTGTCTCCAGACAGGGAGGTCTGGGCATCTTTGCCCCGACCCATCCCCCGATCTGGATCTGGACCAGGGGCACAGAATTGTTGTTTTTTGTTTTTTTGTTTTTTACAGTGACAATTTGCTCGTTTCCTGGGGACAAAAAGTGAAATAAATTAAAAAAAAATCTAAATACTGGGGGAAAAAATGGTGTTGGTTATCAGCTAAATTGTTATTTTAAACATCGGCAACAAATTTCACAATCTGTGCATCCCTGCTAATAACGTCTGTCCGACTGGGAAATAAACACAGAACTAATGTACCAATACACTGATGTGAAATTCCAACAAAGCATGTGTATAATACACATCATATTATACAGATATGGTTTTCCCTGTGCTGTTTATTATTTTGGGTGCAATTCATTTCATCGGCTTTTTAAAAAAAATATTATTTTGTGTTTTCGTATTATTTTCTCATAGATGTAAAAATATTGTCATTGTTATGTTTTTCTTATGATTTCAGTCATGTAATGTTATGACAGCCCGAACTGTAGGCAGTCTGAGTTGTAGGAGAACGCAAACACACGCTGTAGGCCGTCTCATAGCACACCTCTGACTTACTGAGGTGCTCCTTGAAAGCTCCCCGTGCTAACATGCTGCATGTTACCGAGAGGACTGAAGATTAGCATATGACATGACAGATTACATTAAATCATGTCTGCGCCGTACTTTATGACATTAGCCTCTTAGCCCAGGCATACAGATGCATGCAAATGCTCCCTCAAACCCTCTTATTTAAATCTGCTGCATGACATGGCACCTTTGATATGATTATTAGTCATCTAAGCGACTTGACTTCACCCTCATCAGATAGAAGGTGTCAGCAAAGGTGAGAAATGATGGCCACTTTGAACACGAACCTTGATGAGCTGCGGAAAAAATGGTGAAAATCAGACGAGCGACTGAAGACGTTATTTAACAAAGGACGGTCATGTGGGCGGAGGGGGGAGGGCTTCCGACCCGTCCGTGCTGACGTTATTAAAAAAAAAATGTTGTTAAAAAGTTGAGCAGAAAGTGTCGCCACCTCCTCAAATATCACAAAAGGAGAAAGTTGTTGAAAATGTGGTTGTTCATTTCATGCTGGCCAACTCATTAGCAACAGAAGTCAGTCTGTCTCAGTCGTAACTGCTGCCCAGATGGCTCTCCAATCTGCCCTGTGTAAAGAGCGAATAGTCATAATAATACATAATCTTCTGTTTAACACATGCCTTTTGCTTCATTTTTTTGAACTGAACTAGTACAGTAATACATAAATCAAGCTCTCCCCCCTTTTTTTTAACATCCTGAAGCGACACAGAGATCGTGAGTTATCACGCTTTCTGAAAGACGTCAGCGATTGTGGTATTTCAAGCTCATTTCGATTGTCAGTCACACCCAGTGTTTGCATATAGTGATACCCACATTCGCCTGCTCTTTAGGGAGGTAGGGATTGTAGATACTTCTCTCCAATTATTCCCAGTATCATCAGAGAAGCCCCCAACACCACTCGAGTGTCTTGTCTGTGCTCTGTGGTCTTTAATCTTAATTATAAAGCTATCATTACAGCATGAACCCTGGGCTGCCAACAGTGGAGCCCTGGGCTCATCTGCTCTGAATCAATCAAACTAAGTTCTGCACTGGAGGACTTTTTTCTCTTTTTTTCAATCAGGTCATTTTGATTCTCCCTTATCTCATTTTCATAATTATGCTTGTCCCTTCTCTAATGGAGTGAAAATGCTCTACCTCCTGAAGCTTTACATGGTCAAGTCTGAATATTAAAACCGTGCGGCAACCTTGAACGTGTGACCTTGCTTTAGAACTTTGTGACAATAAAATGCTTTTTTTTGTTTTTCAGCGGCAAGCAAAAGCCTCTGTGAGCAATCCGAAAGATTAGAATTTGTTCCCTGCTGCGCTTGTTAATAACGCCTCGTTAATAGAGAAGGATGAGACAAGAACAAAATAACTTCGGCAATTTATTGTTTATGAGAAGGTGTTAGATGTGGAGTTATGTGTCTGCGAAACACCCTCATTCACACTTAAATTGCTGGCGTCTGCTGTAAATCAAGGCAGTGAAATTGGATGACGGAGAGAAGGCTGGCTGCAGCCAATGACAAATTCTCCCTATCTCAAACACAGCTGACATCTTAGAGCTGTGATCAAGTGGAATGATCAAAGGCATTCAGTACTGCATTTAGAGGTACTGCGTGTGTGTGAGCGTGAGAACGGGGTGACGGTGTCAGGAGGTTTATTTAATGTCAGACCGAGACTTTCTACTCGTTTCATACAAACTCGTCGTGTTTGCGCACTCGTGGTCAAAACTGTGACTGCCATAAAGAGGAATTCTGAATGTATTTGTCACTTCTGCTTGAATTTACAGTTCATCTGACAATGTTGGTACTGGTAATTGGTAGTTTTATTGATGCAATGTCTGTGTGGGCAAGCACTAAAAATAGTTTGACAGCAATTTCAAGAGCACACAGGCTGTTAATCAGCTCGAGGGGTGATGTTGTTAGCAGCTGCTTAGTCCCATCTGTGATATGAGCACTCTTTGTGTTAGAGTATTGATTTGATTTTTTTTAATGTATGCACCTTTCCTAATTATCGTATATGGAGTGTGTGACAACAATGCAGCAGTATTAGAATTTGTTCAACTTTGAACTTTTGCCAATCACCCGTGACAACAGCTTGAACTGACAGACAGCTAATTAGACTTATTTCGCAGCTCCCAGTCCTTATATCACTCACTGATGAGCATACTTCTTAATATTAATGAGAGCATGTTGGAAAACACAATTTATATGCTACCATACACTGTATTTCTTTATTTATAGGAAGATATCGCCGCAGAATAAATAAAATATCACAAAATTTTATATAAACCATATAAAGGGTGACATTGTATGCTCTATTAGACCTACAAAAACCAATTGGACTGTGTCATATTCCCAGTAATTATTCTTTTCTAAAATGTAGTTTATTAAATAGTTTCTGACACATAAACTGCAAATAAGAGCTGAGAGCTTCTACACACATACCGTGCATTTTGGATCACTGTCAGATGCTTTGTCATGTGGTCATCGGAGGAACTGCAGTTTTTACTTTTGACGTAGGCGTCATTTTTTAGCTGTTTGATTTTCATAAACCTTCATCAAGATAACATTTTCTTTATTTCACATGTTATTTTATTGTCATGTTGAATGTGGAGTGCCATTTTGTTATGAAAGTTTCTTGTACTACTCCGAAAAAGCAGCAGTCATGCTGTGTACTGTAGGGCTCGTCGGCATTTTATTGTGATGTAGGGTATAGCTAGGAGAGTGAAACCAGAGTTTCAGTGCAAACTCCTTTAAAATAGTAACATTAGTAATAATAGTTGTTTTTATTGTGCTCCAATGTTGAGAAGGCTTGCTAAGGTGGCTAGAGTTGGGGACATTTGCTTCAGACGTTTATCAGTGCTTTCAGAACTGTCATAAGATAAATGTGATCATGAAGAACAATTACGCACTGATTTGCTGTGAGGCCTCTCTCTCATTGGATCACTGGAATCCAAAAATTCAATGTTTTTCCTTTAATTTGTCATCGATTTTGAAATGGTTTTATTTTGCAAACACAGTCATAGTTACTCTATTTATTCAATACTTTTTAGTCTATATTTATTTTTTCATGTATATTTAGTGACCGTTATGTATAGTATATATTTTGTATAGCATGTTTTTGCGAAATGTTGGTCAGTGGAAGTTGGAACTTACGCACATTAGATGAAATACTGTCCTTCATTTAAAAAAAATAATTAAAAATGAGGAGAATTAAGATTTCAGTTGAGCTGTAGTGTAACATAATAGCATAAATGTGTATCAACTGCACCGATCAGTTTCTTGTCAAAATTCTTGAAAGGTTCAATTTGCAGATCCAGAGCTAAAGTTTAACCGAGAGTGAACTTTTTGTCTCCGGTGGAGAAATTCAAACAAAATCTTACACAAAGACAACCTGTAAGTCACGTTATTCATCATTAAAGACAGATAACACAGATCAAAGAGTAGATGAATCGAGCTTTTCAACTTTTAACAAGCAGAGCAGGTAGGGTATTACTTCCCACTGTCCGTGGCACCCAATCCTAGCACAATGGGGAAACGAGCCTGACAACTGAGCATAAGGCAGAGAAGATTATGTGGAGTTCATAGGTCACAGTTCTTTAATGCGCAAACCCTCCAGAATGCCTTTTTATTGCTGTCTGGGAGAAAGAGAAAGCCTCGGTTTAATGCGACAGAACTGAGGTCCTCATCAGTGTTAAAATATGCAAAGCAGTATATGCTAACATTAACCAGTGCCTACATTATTTATCCTCCTGAAAAGTGTTTTATCAGCACTAGGCCTGCTTTACTTCACTTTAAAATATTCAAATTAGAGCGCAACTAAAACATCCACCTTGCAAAAATCAGCGCTTTTTAACACTGGATTTGAAAATTAAGCTCACAATTCTCATATATTTGGTTAAAATACAGTTTGGTGTATTGCAAATTCTGTAGCACCGCAGTTATTAAAGGAATTGCCGAAGGCTCAGCTCTCCACAATAATCAATAGTTTTCCCTGTGAAATACAGTCAAGTACTGACAACTGTTCACGTTTTTCACAAAGTTAAAGTTTGACTTTAGACTGAAGTGGAGCTGAAACGAAGTCACACAGTAAAAATGTCTTTAATGATCATTTTTGTGAAATATTTGGACTCCAACATTACTTCATGAAACCAAGGCTGCATTTTTAAAATTATGTTCCACTTTGGGCACTTGGGCTTCAAATCCACTTCAAAGTGTATGTTAGGTAAGAGAGCTGCGTGAGAAACATAACAAATGAACATATTAATTTCTCAAAAGTTACTTAGCGTTCATTTCTTAGACTTTGGTGTTTGATTCTTCCCCTGATGTGGTCTTTATTTACATGGCAGGGGGTTTTAGAGGGAGAGGGAAAAGCTTTTACTGTGGTTTACGTTGGCCATGTATCATTGGGCTTACTAAAAACTAAAGAGCTGCTTTGCTTTTTAGCACTCAGTCTCCCCCTCCACGCTCTTTATTCCCTAACACCCATCGCAAATTTGGTCTGGTATGTGACTGCTAATTTATCCTTTCAATGTATGATATCCTGTCATCTCCTCATTTGTCCCTGAGTGTTTCTAATCTGAGATAATCCCAGTCAAATCCTTTGATTGTGTGTTTGGACCAGATCCATCTCTAAAGAAGCAATTTAATGGGCTTCATGGCACTTGGTGTAAAGTCATTTATCTAGTGGATTGGATGTGAATGCTTGTTTTAATAAGTGCTCTTCGCGAATAGTAGGAGACGTGCCATTTAATTAGGCAGAGTGTAGACCTAGCTCATCCTCACAACTTCTCCAATGTGTTTTATTTTTTCCATATATATATTTTTATTACTATTTCTGAAGCTGAGTGTTTCGTTGTAACAGGTATGAGACTCTTCAGATTTCTGTATAAAGAAATGAACTGTGTGATCTGGTGTTTTAAAACACGGCTGCACGATTTAAACTATATAAACGCTGGTAAGCAAAATCGTGTTTTTGCCAAACATATTCCAGACATTTAGGAGCCAAGAATGCATTAACGTCATCTGACAACACCCCGGATTACTTGTTTTCTACCAGGTTTACACTGGTGAAAGTAGAAATAAGAAAAGGTGAGCTATAAACAATTAAAGTTTTATTATTTCTTCTTGATTCAAGTTGGGAAGAGTTGAATCATGTCTGCATCTTGCAGTGAATATTTGGATGTTCTGTATCACGTCGTGCTTTGTCTGGTACTCGTTTGAGTCTGCAAGTCCTGCTGACCTTTCATTCATACATTATGAAATAAGCAGTTATAAAACCTTTATACGCTGTTGTCAGCGTATAAAACACGCTGACAACAACTAGCTCATTTTATAATGAGTTTTTGCTTCTCATTCATTTGATGTGCTTCTTAACTTGAAATGTTATAACCCTGCATTTACTTGCTTCTAACCAGAGACACTGACAGATAAACTGAAAATCTTTATTCCCTTGTGTCTGTGATAGCTGTAACATTTTGTGTGTGTTTCATGGCCTGGCCTCACTTTCAAAAAGGAAACTGCAGGAGATCTATCAAAATGCAGCAGTAAAGGGACAAGTAAATGTCACAAACTGCTGGTGAGGAACTTTCCATCGATGAATGTGTTCCGACACAATGCAGAAAGACGTGTGGGGAAATTCCAGAACCTGTTAATCATTTCCCAGCAGGGACTGTACACGACGGTTTGTTGCAACTCTGTTGTTTTTTGGAAAAAGTCTCATCCACTTCATGCTCCTCCCTCACCATGAAACAATGCTCACTGTAAATCATTTTAGTCTAAACAAGCAAACAGACAAGCACCTTTGTGCTGTGTGAGTCATCACTTTATGGCCAGCAGCATCTGTTTTTTAGACCTTCTTGAAAGCAACACAATGAAATCCAGCAGAGAGCCCCCCTCTCCAACTCTCTCTCTCTTCCGCTTTCTCTCTCCCCTTTTTTTCTTTCATGTGGCTTCCTGTCGTGACGTGCTGCAGCCCACGGCTGCAATTGGCTACGCACTTTCACAACTTCCGTTCAAACAAAAACACAGCTTATCAGCTGACCGAGTGCAGCAGCAGAAAGTGGAGCTATGCTGTGGTAAATTTCTGTTCTGACATGTCAATTCGTCTCTAAATGTTCATCCGTCTTCAGCGAGGGAAAAAAGAGGAATGCCAACAGAAGGTAGAGCAACTTACTGGTATCTGAAAACAGTCAGAGGAGGGTGGAAGGAGTTGTTTCTCAACACAGAGTGAGACATGGGCTCCGAGTACCGACCTCTGTCTCCGGCAGAGTCATGTAGAAGCTTGTTTATAGGTATGTGCTTGACGTTTGATGATATGTTACAATTTTCAGTTTATTTGTTCAAAAAGAAATGATAGATTGTCTTTTTTTCTTGGAAATGAAATGAAACAGCTGGCTGTCCATTTCTGACAGCCAGATGTTCCAGAACAGAAACCACAGCCTGTGTCATTGGGCTGTTTCTTCTGGAGAGGGAGTCTACCCATATGGAAAAGAAATAGTAAAAACTTATATGATTTACTCATGAAAGTGGCCACTTTCTCATTACTTTCATATATTGTTTTAGTAAGTATCCAAAACATACAAGTTTCATTATATAATTTTTCAAGGGATCTTATATCTGTTTTCACTCTTGTATGCTTTTCATACAAGTTTCACACAAGACAGATACAAACTTTATAAGATTTATATATATCTTTTCCATATGGGTATGTGCTGTTGTCAAAGCCTGCTGGCACTTAGCGCATATTTGAACACATTCATACAAGTTTTTATAACCAAGTTATCAAAGTTACCTTTAAAAAATAATAAGTTCAGGCTGTTTAAAAAAAACAATGGGTCTCAGTCTGCATCACTGTGTGAGGTAGTATAACGTAAACAGCATCAGCAGACTAAGTATACTTTATTTCTGGCATCTCCATTCTACCACAAAACAATCAACCTGGTAGGAAAAAATCCCACTTGCTTTATACAGGACTTTACCCACACCTGAACCTCGTTAGTCTCTACCATTGAAAGAAATAGGTCAGACCAAACAATACAATTCTAAACAAAGAACAGGAATAAGATTATGCATGTACTCAGCTAAATGGTTTGAAAAGTAAAACACTACATACAATACAACTCAAAAGGCTACTTTAAAGAAAATAAACAATACTATACAAAATGAAAAACCCTTCATTTGGTTCCGCCCAGTGATGCGATCAATGACCTCATGACCCTATATAAACAGGAAGTACTGGGGCGGCACTTCCCATATACCTGTCTTAAATATAGGACCTGAACAAATGGACAAACATGGTAAGTATAACCAAAGCAACATGAAGAAACATAATTTACCAGACATTTGCCTGTGAACAGAAGAAAATTCAAGTGACCTGATGGTTAGTAGTGTTTGCTTTAAAAAACATGTGCATGGATGTAATGGATGTAACTGCTGCTACCACAAACAAACCCGGGATAGTGTGTTAAGCAAAGTTACACCAGCAATGTCTAAATTAAAGCATTATGGCTGACTGTAAAATAACAAGGAAATACACTATCAATATGGTCAAGGGACCAGTGGTAAGTGAGCATGTAGCATGTAAAGCTTGTTTTCTTGGTTTAAACATTATAAGAAATCTATCATCACTTTGTCCTAAGTTAAACACAAAAATAAAGTGCAGATTCATTTTTTATAACTAACTGACAGTGACTAACCAATGCAATTCTCTAAGCTTTATATATGTATGATACACACATATATGATGTGCTGTTTGCATATAAGTGTGTGAAACAAAGTCAGGATCTGCCTTTGTCTCTGTCCTGCTCTGACATCAGATTCAAATGTTTGAAGCAGCAAGAACATGAATTTCATTCTTCTGTTATCAGACTTTTGGAGATAAGTTTTCTAATTTGCCAGAAAAAGCAAATGAAAAACAAATAAAGAGCTTAAATATCATTGACATTTAATAATAAGCTATTGGCACAGAGGGCTGTAAGTAAACAGTGGGCAGCTTCTTAAGGTCACAGTGAGGAGATTTAAATCAGGTCCTTCACATCGATTTGATTGCTCAAAAGTCTACGTCAGTTAGCATTTATATGGCAGAGGTGTAGTGGGCAAATTCACTGAAAGGCTGAAAGGATGTTGTGCTTGATTTCTCTTTTACCAAATTTGGAGGAGTTGCAGTTGAGAAAATGTATTTGAACAACAGCAGAGCCAAAGTTTTATGGCTGTTTTTTAAATTTTACATACCTTGAAGCGTCAGTGGTTATTGACTACTGTTGTGATATTTTTTTTTTAGTTTTCTTTTGAGTTTTAGTTTTGATACTGATTTGGTTTCACTTTTGCTTGTATCGGTAAGTTTTTACTGTTTGAAAATGGCGAGCTGTCATTGGTTTCACTTTTACTTTTAAAATTCAGAACCTATAATATATTTCAAGCACAGCATTTGACTCAGTCATGTAGACATCCCACCTCACTGAACAAAGCCTCCTTGCACTGGTTTGTTGAGGACTTTGTCTAAATTTAAAAACGTAAATATAAATCTTAACCAAAATGCTTTTTCCCACCTAATTTTAGTTTTTGGTTTAGTTTGGTTTAGTTTAACTTAACTATGGCCACACCCAGTTTGCACCTATTTAGCAGTGTTGGAAACGACACTGCAAAATGAATTTATCACTGAATTTTTATTACCAGAGTCCATCAGCCAATAATTATAACCTTAACAAAATGGATAAGTTTGGGAATTATTACACTATGTGAGGTGGTGTTGTCTTCCCATTGCAAAGATTTGGTTTTACCTGTCTTAGGCCAGTCATAAAACACTACAATGTCAGGTGTTTAAGGACGATACAGCGTTTTTAGGTGTGCATAAATGCACTTTGTCTTTGATGCATAATGGATATTATACTGTATATTGCAATTAACTACAAATAGACCTAAATGCTGAGAAAAGTCATTGAGCTCTTGTCCAGTATTAGTAATATTTTCTCTCATTTTCAGACTTTGGTCACATTTTCAGTAATTAAAGAGAAAAATGTTGAATTTACACTTGTTTAGTAAAACACCACTAACTTCCATCTAGAGGTGCTCTAGGTCTGCACTTGGAAGTTGCGATGGTCATGGTGTTAGCTTACAAGTTCCCCAACCCCCATCGCAACCCCCCCTAACCATTGTAGCCAGATGGCTGTCACACAGGCGGTTCCTCGCCCAGACCATGCTGATTTCCCATCATTCTTTTGTTAATGAGGTCGTTAGCAATGCAGTGGACAATTAAATTATCCCAATCTGGCATTTTCCTCATTTGTTTACTTTGTAGTGCACTGTACAGTGTTTCAACCTCGAGTAACACTGCTCAGTTTGCCTCTGTTGACATTATGGTTTCCATCCTTCTGTCGTTTTCTCTCAGGTTTCATGTGTGATGCTGAGCAGCGGTGAATTAAAACATCACTGACATGCCTTGCAACTGAAGCTGGTTTCACAGTCAAGTAGCATAAACAGAGCTTTTGACAGAGTGTTGGTACGTTCTGCTTTGTGATAAGATCATCACCCTGTATGGAAGCGCACAGCTGAGAGCTGCTGCTGCTGTACAGAGCAAGTTTTGTTGGCTGTTAAATCGTGCAGAGAGGAGGACTTCAGCCAGTTAGTGGAGCACCCACCTTCATGTGAAACTCTGCTGAACGCTGACACCACTGACAGTTAATTATGGGAGTCACAGATCACGCAGACGTGCCAGCTCGACTACGATTGACACACTGCATGTTTACATCTCTGTTGTAATGTTGTTTTCTAGTTATTTTCCCAGCAGTAGTGCTGTTATTTAGCTCCAGAAGTGCCCCAGGGCTTGCCATAATGATCGTAAAAGCAGCACAGATTCGGGGGAGTGAAATGTTAAAAAGGACTTGTGCGTATAATTGGTGAACCTGCCATCACAGTAACTTTGGCAATATTTTTGGTCAGGCTGTTGAATCACTCAGACTGCCTGTTAGCTAGATTGTCATTCTCTATAGGTATGTCTGTACATGGCTCCATTATTTTCTGCAAACTCTTCAGCACATACAAACTTATTTTGACAGTGACTGAAAACCAACTAAACTTGCTATACTGTTAGCAAGGCAGACTAAAGGCGAGCAAACGGATGAATTTTGACATACTAGTATGTGGAAAGTGTGTCAGTGGAAGCAGAAGGCCAGTTGCTTGCTGTCAATAACAGCAAGATAAAGCAAGCAGCTAAACACCAGACATTTATCTCAAAGTGCCAGCTTTGGGACTGAATCAAAAATAAAAGTTTAGGGTTTCCTCCTTTACACAGCCTGTCTCAGAGATCTTAATGCAAAGTGAAATATATGCACGGTCAGTAATAAAATCTGCTTACGCAGATCGTGATGGGTTGCATTAAAGACTCTTCCTTTGATTAAAAGATTTTTCATCTGAGGATAGATTTTCACCTGAAGCAATGCAGATCAGCGAGAGGCCCAAAAGAGACAGGAGCTTCTGAGGCAGCAGTTCATCCTCCTATCAGGCGAGTGCACAGATGACAGCTAGCCCTCGCTGCCGTCTCTCAGTGTTTTTCTGGGATGAAACCAGCGGACCTGGCTTCTAGCTACTGTCCAATATTTAGCTTCAAAGCTGCTGCTTGGGAATTATCACTGACGGACGGTCCTGGCGAAGTGTGCTGTTAAATCAGAGGTGCTGGTTGCAGCACAATGGGGCCTAAAGCGCTGGATGGATGTTGTGGCTAACCCCAGCCTAGGGCCAGGACCGCATGTCTGGCAGCTCGCACATGATGTATTCTTCTCTACTTTTATGCCCACCCCTAATTGAACCAGGACGGATCATTTTACTGCGAGACTTTAGGCTTTGCTTCAGCTGTGAGCTCAAAGCAGCTGTTAGGAGTTTTGATGGCAGCAGATGAAGTGTTGTTGTTAACAATTAGCAGCTCCTGACCTTTCTTTACACCCTGTTGCTAAACACAGTCTTGTGAGGACCAAAGCAATGGAAATTTGGGGTTTTAGAATGTGTGGTACTAACCTCGGCACTACAGGGGGCAAAACACCACCTTAGCTTAGATTAACGTATATTTCCACAACTTTGTTGTATATGTACAATGACAATAAAGGGCTATTCTATTCTATATAAGGGTCAGTTCAGATTTCAGATTGTAAGGACCCGTGGTTGTTGCAAACATATATATAGAACATGTGAACATAGCAGTTAAGATACATTCACAAATGAAAGAATTATTTTTCACCAAGATGGAATCAAAGTTAGAAGATGCGCCTGCTATCGAAATATAGGGTAAAAGGAGTCCTTCCATATCCTGCCTATTCCACATGATGATACAAACCCTGAAAGTTTACCTAAAATACATTTTTTCAAGTTTTCTCCAGTGAGTTGTGAGAACACAGATGAAACAATCAGGGTAGCAATGCTTGTTTCTGTTCCTCTACGTCATAGAGATTAAACTGGTGCAGTTTTGCTATTAAAGGTATGAGGTATTCCATGACAGTGATGCTCAGGGTTGGTCAGAAAGAAAAATGCAAGAAACAAAACAAAACAAATGTGACGCTTGGTGTAAAATCGATCTGGTCTTAGAAGCCCTGAAAATTTCATGTCATGAGTTACGATGCAGAAAGAAATGCTACATTTTGACCCACCCCTATGTACCTTGGGGACATGTAACTTGAAACATATTTGCAGTATGAAAGGAATATTACGCATGGCTTCATTTATTATACTTGAGTTACTACACAAAGACAACATCAGCTGATTCTGATGGGGTCAGGTGGGAGGGATCGGGTTTTCATGAAATGACCCATGAATGTTTTACGTGGTATAATCACACTTCTGCATCGGGATTTTTATAGTGACAGGAGGTTATGCAAAAGATGCCAGACTCACAGAGTTGTCACCTGACTGCAATTAATGGAGTTTTTAGCATGTGTGAGCTCATTATTTTGGTTTTATGCCTCAGTGCTCTCATGCACATTGCTGCCAATAGGAAAATAGTGGAAAAAAAACCTGTATGCTAACTGCCCAGCCCCAAACTGCAGACAGATTTAGCAGCTAGCTGGTGAATTTTGTAGAACATTTAAAAACGGAAATGTTTCTCCAGATATTTCTTTCAGTAGTTCTTCAAGGTGAGTGTATTCTTTTTTCAACTTCAGCCCGGTTTTCCAGCAGTGCTAACATTGTTAGTTCTGAAAGTGGCCAGTGTTCATCTTGTAGTGATGGGATTTCCGGCTCTTTTTAGAGATCCGGCTCTTTCGACTCGGCTCACTAAAAAGAGCCGGCTCTTTCGGCTCCGAACCGGCTCTTCAGGTTGTTTTGTTGCTTTAATTATTTAATCATTAACAATAATATAAAATTATGCAGAAAAGGAATTACTAATGTTAAAAAAAAATGGGTTTTATTTATATATGTTTATATATGGCCCCTAGAGACAAAGCACGTACAAACTCTAAAGCATATAAAAACTCCAAAAAGCACGTACAAACTCCAAAACACATTTCTAGCGTTTACTGAACTTCCAAAACAGAGCTACCCAGATCACTTAAATTACACAATTGAAAGCATGTGTGTATTGTTTGTGTATTTATACACAAACACTCATATTTATTCAAATAATTTAAAAAAAAAAAGTTCATTTACCTGTTACTACCACACACCAAATCCGGTTGTTGATACTTCCTGGCTTGTGTAGCCACTAGGAAACAAAAGCTCAACACTGCCCCCTAGCATCCTGGAGCACTTCTGTTGTCTTTTGTACGTGATTCTGAGTTTGTACGTGTTTTGGAGTTTGCACGTGCTTTGTCTCTAAGGGCCACCATAAATATACTTTTTTTATTCACTCCACATAAAATGTAATAAATAAATCATATAATACAAAAAACAACTATTTACATTTTAAATATTTAACTATTTAAATTTTCAGCTTTTTCCTTTTAAACAAATTTAACGTGAAACAACACAAAACACTGCAAACCACAACACAATTAAATATAAATTAAAATATTAAAACAAAAAGAAGATGCACATTCTCTGTCATATGGGCCTGCATGATTTCTGAATCCTTTATCATCTGCAACTGAAAATAGCGGATGATTACTATACCTTTCTAATGTGACGTTGTTGTCCCTTGCTGTCTTTCTCTCTGGCTCTGTTCCTGTGCTACTGCGAGTGTAACTAACGCCCCTCCCCCCTCTGCCCAGCGCAAAGTACAGGCCGCGCATGCGGAGTTTAGCGGAAAAAAGGGCGAGAGAGAGGGTGAGAGAAAGAAAAAAAAAAAAAAAAACCTCACGGCTCCCAATAAGGAGCCGGCTCGCGTTGTTCACTTCAAAGATTCGGCTCTAAGAGCCATTTCGTTCGCGAACGACCCATCACTATCATCTTGTGTATACTTTTAAGCTAATTCAGTTTTTTTAAATGGATTTTTTTAGGCTAAATGTGGCTTTAATGCAATGTGAAAACTTTCAAACTGACTTTTGAATGAGAATTACTCTTACCTTTTGTTTTTGTTATTTGCACGCACTAGTTGAACTTTGTAGAAGCTCCTCTAACTGAATAAACACTGCAGTGTCATCATGGTAAACCCAGTGAACCCATGAAATCTGAGTTCATGCTTAAAGTCCAGTTTACTGTGTAGAAATACAGGTTTAAATAGATTGTCCCTTTAATGTTGCCTTAATAACTAAATAGAAAACAACATTGTTGTTGTTTTTCATCTCTTTATTGAGTTGGATTTGATGTATCTTCTGTACTTTCTATATTGCCTCTAGCTTATCAAAAATAATCCAAAGTTCAGTGGTAAGCCACCAGGACATTTGATACAGGCCTGTCAGTTGACTCTTCTACCACCTAACATGCACACATTGGTATGACAATGTTTTATGTCCTGACAATTCTCAAAGTTGAAAACGTCCAGACTGCTTTTGACTGCCGACTGTGGGGCAACCAATCTGTAGAATAACTTTGTAAAGCTTTTATTGTTTTAGAAAGAAGCTGCCGTTTTTCTACCAACTATACGGTCGAAGCTTTTTAAAGTTCACAGTTAACTCTTACTCCTTATTGGCTGCCCCTCGAAAGCAGACAGTTGTGTCTGACCATATTAGAACATCTGCTGGCACTGACATCATGCAAAAAACTCTCTGAAACTTCATATTTATAGCAGTCCGAATCCTGAACTTTTAACTAACAGGGATGACTTGTAAATATTCGGACCTCATTATCTGAAACTGTGGCCATATTTAATGTGAGCATGCACTATTTTAATAGTTTATATGTGGCAGAAAATAATGAAAAAGCATCATAAGCCCACATTCCCTTCTCTGCGTTCCCACTGGGAATAACATGAATGTCTAATGCTCTGTGGAACCGTACTGTGTGTGTTGAACACTGTAATAGGAAATAAGTATCGCTATACATGGATGAATATTTGATATGAATCTTAACGCGAATCAGGGATTAGCCTTTGATCCAATGTGAAACCATTCATAATCTCCATCTTCTGCTCGTCTTCCACAGAGACATCAGAGTGCTTTATATGCAGGGATGGTGAACTTAAAGCCAGTGACCCGCTGAGGAATTTCTGCGACTGCAAGAATTTACTTGCCCATCACGTGTGTCTGTCCACATGGATCCAGAGGGTAAGAAAGGCTTTCCATGTAGGGAACTGTGATATTTTCAAATTGCCATCAGCTGTTTGTTAAAGTGTAAGCGGTGAAACGTCTGTGCTGGTTTTCCAAAATTGACTAAATGTATTTGCCGTCTCGCCTTATTGAGACAAAACATTGCTTGCCTAATGAGCTACCTTTCAAATAGAAATACCAATTAGTTTTAATGAGGGTTGCTAACAATGGTGACACGTCATCGTTATACAGTTGAAACACGGAGGCCAAGACAGTGAGAAGTACCTCTTAATGGACTGGCTGAAATCCAGGAAGCTATCAAGTGCCCAGCACAGGTCACCTACCACAGAGGAGCTCATTAACATCTGTAGTCCTTCTTGAACCAGCAGTTGTACTAACACATTGGTCGGGGAGCCGGTGCTTTTGGACTGCACCTCCCAAAAGCTCACTTTACACTCTTCTCAGTTGATAAAATCTAAGGTTCCGTAGGTGGCATACATTTCTCTTTCTGTTCAGTCATGGAGCTTCTTTCTGCTCATGCTAAT
Source organism: Neolamprologus brichardi (assembly GCF_056152115.1). NCBI lineage: Eukaryota > Metazoa > Chordata > Actinopteri > Cichliformes > Cichlidae > Neolamprologus > Neolamprologus brichardi. The sequence continues at coordinate 14,191,306 of NC_142125.1, read as the reverse complement.
TACTCTTCCACCATTAATTCCCAACAAACTGCTGCTGCTGTCGCTGCCAGAAATTGGATTGCCAGAATGTATAATTACCGCTGTGTACCAAGTATTTTCCCAGAAATAAAAGATAAAAGCTAAAAAGCGAGTGAAGAGGTGTGTTGATGTGAAAATGTAAATTCAGCAGCGGACTTTAACACCTCAGCTGCAGTCTTTCACAGAAGTAAAAAAAAACCTTCTCTGTATGCAAATGAGTTTTTATGTCACAGGACATGAAAGTGCACTTTACGAGCTTGTTACTTTGCTTGGACAGATGCACTGATGCGCTGTTCAGTTTTACATAATGTGATCACTGTACAACTGCCTTAAAGGGCGTCATACAGCAGTAATCACAATATGACTCTAAAAGTACTGGTTGTTAGCTCTGAGAATCGTAGCAGACGGCACTGTGAAAGTTAAAGCTCTAATTTAATGTTTGAAGTGAAAAACAGATTGAATGGCTATGTGTTGTGTGTAATGACTCTCTCTTAGGCTAGGAGCTGTGGTTTTATAATCTAGCATCTTTAGCGCTTCCGTTTAGCTGTCTTACCAACCTTGTAGCAGCAGGTAGCTCTGATAAACCCACTGAACGTCACCAACGTGCAGACTGACAGCTTTAGGAAAAAGCTGGTAAATATGTTTAAGCATTTAGCAGTTAAAGAGCCACATTTTCCTAAACTGTGGGTGGCAACTAGGGGCCGCTTTTGCTAGTCAGCTAATCAGTTAAACAAAGTATTCTTACTTTATTAAGATGGTATGATGCCACGCACCATTAACAGGGTCTGCAGCTCCCACAGACGGCTTTAATGGGAAGTTGTAAATGAGCGCGGTGGAAAGTAAGCAGACAGCTGTGCAAATCGGTGCAGTGCTGCAGTTCAAAAGTGAACATAACCATTTGACTGAAACATTCCATAAACTACATCCTGCGCAGGCGTGTGGATGCTAGTCTGCAGTAAGGCAAGGCAACTAACAGCTAACGTTAGCCACACAAAATAATCTGATGCACACAAGTTGATGAGTGATGCATTTCAGTAAAAAGTATATTTTGTGTAGGGATGGCATCACCATGGCAACCATGAGCACAATGACGCGGACCGTTTTTAATAACTAAACTTAAGTTAAATATGTAAGTTTAACCTTGTCATGAAGTTCTGTCACCATTAGGGATGCTCCCAAAAACAACAACAACGAAAAAAGCAGAAGATAATTTCAATAAATTAGAAAGTCAAACGGTGGAAAAAATCTTCCTAAAATGTTCCACGTTTTCTGCTTTTTCAAATAAAATCTATTCTCAAGCTGAATAAATACACACACGGACGACTATAAAGACTACACAGTTGCATGGTGGGAAATGTAGTAGGCTTCAGTCTGTGTGGCGTTTACGCCTTCTAGAGATTTAAATGTGAGGATGTGTCGGCACAAATTTCAACCATCTGATTTCGGATTTGACTGTAGAGCCAAAGAGCAAATAAACTGAAAAGTAATTTCATCTGTGTCACTAATGCACGTCTGGATAGTGCTTGATTCCATTTGAGGTATAAACAAATTCCAGCTGTATATAAATGCATCGAGATCTAATTCTGCATCATAATGTATGCACTTCACAGCACACTGATGCTTGTAGATTAATCAAAGAAAAATGTGCGTAAGCTTGTTGTGTCGTCCACTCCAGAGAGCTTTGGGTCTCTTTGGATACTCCACAAGTGGTAGACAACATGCTACAGCAGACCTTTCATCTGCACCACCCAGCTGTCAGAGTGAAGAGCCTCTTCCATTAAGTGTGTGTCTTCCCACTATACAATTATATACAGACATACACACAGGCTTATGAAACGGGCATGCTACACGCTCTGGGATGAGTGTGTGTGCCGATGCTACCAGAGTACTTTTAACGTGAGTGTGTGTGTGTGTGTGAGAGAGAGAGAAGCAGACAGAGAGAGGGGGGAACATGCATCCATTTAGAGTGCTCAGGGTTGGGAGCCCCTTTCCCTTTTTACGGAACAGAAATCAGCAATTGACCTGTCACTTTTGCTCTGATAGCCATCTCTGGAAAGCAGGTCATGCACATATGTCTAAAGTGCCTCTTAACCGCATTTTATGAAGCCAGAAAATGTAATCCAATAATGATTTGACTTGAGAGAGACAGAGCTAGCCAGCTGGGAGTGATAGCATGCACAGTTACCACTCCTCTAAAAGCAGCTTGTACGGGGAGGGGGGGGGGGAATCCACGTCCTTATTTAATTTCAGCCACAACAGTATCACACAGATGTTGTCACTAAAGAGTGGGCACGCAGAATTCAAACACGGCGAAACACCACTGGCATTCGTTTCAGCTGTTGATACATACTTCAGCATGTTTGCAGCAGAGGACTGTCTGAGTGATTATCGTCTCCACTGAGGCAAAACATACGCTATCTTTTTTTTAGGGCTGCCTCATTTGGCTCCCTCCCCCTTCTCCTCCTCCTCCTCCTCCTCCTCCTCTTCACTCAGGTTCCTAAAGACAAATAGCATGGCACAGAACTAATTAGTAACCAGGAACTAGTTAGGAGATGCCCTTTGAAAAACATGTCCTGAGGCAGGATTTAAATATAGGGACAGAGTCAGTGACTGAGTGTGCCTGGGAGATCCCGGCCTCCAGGCACGGCAGCACTTTGACCTCTGACCCTCATTATAGGGAGTGCATTCCTAGAGGGGTGAAACCCCTCAAAGCACGAAGTACAAGGGCATGAGTAGACTGTATAGCACCAGCTGAGTGTGGACTGGTGTGAGCACTGCCTGCCTACTCACTGACAGCTTGAGTACTTGACTAGGATCTCTACAGATAAATTCTTATTTTTTTTATCCATCTGGTTTCATTATATTGAGGTTAATCAGAAAAAAATGCTGTTTAGAATTTGTAATTCCAACCGTTTGAAAAAACACAGAAGAAAAAAGAAGTCACGCTGAAGAGTTAAATATAGAACCGATTCAATGGAGAATGTGTGAAGTGATGAAAAACATAATGAGATGTGCAGAAAATGAGTTTAGTTTCCGACGTACGTTAGATATGTTTCTCATTTGTGATAAATTTGTTTGGGTGCATGACTATGTCTCCTTTTAATTGCGAGTTAAGCGTCTAACCCTCTTCTCTCCCTTTCTCTCTCATTGGCTGACATCTCTGCAAACAGACCTGGTCTACATTCATCAAACCAACACTTGCAGCAATCAGGCCACAGTGCCAGGGGCAATGGTCCTCTTTATAAAATCACATTGCCTAATAGCAGTGTTCTATAATTATATGCCATTAACATCTATCAAAATGTGCTCCTGCATGCCATGCATGTTAGCGGTTTGTGTACGCACAAATGCTTTTCTTGTTATTAGCGTGTTTAGCGAGCGAGCACCAGCTTAAAGATTGTTAAACATGTTACTGGATGCGTGCTTCTGTCACATGAAGTGATGCATTTAGTCTAAGCGTTAAATACGCGCACGTGTTCATGCTATTTATTGTAGTTAGAGGAGGCCTCGTGTGCAAACCAGCCAAAAAAAACACAATCAGTAAAACAACAAGAGTGCGGTGTCTGAAATGTTGCTTTCGGTTTGATGTGTTTTTTGAGTTTTGTGAAATATTGATATTTCATATTGTGTTGTTTTGTCAAAGGTTGTTTTCTGATCCTTTGTATTTTTAATGCATTTTTTGAATTGTGTTCTCTCCTTTGTCCTTGTGTCTTGTGAAATGCTTTTGTTAGTGTTATTTTTACGATTTGTGGGGTTTTTTTTATACAGTGTTGGTTTTCTGTATGATTTTTTTTTTTTTTTGGGTAATGCTTATTTAAAAAAAAAAATTGTGTTTTTGCTCCTCAAGGCCACCATACTATAAAGGCTTTTAAGCAATTTAATTAAATTAGCATTGTTATGCATAGAGCACCTTTGGGTTTAAAATAGTGCACCATTTCCCCAACAAACTTAATTAGTTTATTGATCAAAACAACAAACAAATGATTCGTTGTTCATGCGTGTCATTCAGGAACTTTGGAGCCGCTGTTTTCACGGCTCATTGTCACTAAATTACTTTTAAATATCCTTTCCTTACAGGGATGTGGGAGTGAAGACAGAGCGCGATGCATCATCTGCAAGGCCAAGGTAAGTGTATCGACGAGCATGTGTGTTTTGAGAAGGGGGCCGCGATATCAAATTCAGTGAGATGTCTGATTATGTCTCATTCTTTTAATCTTTACTGTGTGAAATGTAGATGGTGCACATTTAAACAAACCCCAGTTAAGCCATTAAACAGTGTCTGCATCTCACAAGCAGATTTAAAGAGAGCAGATCTATAATACTAATGAGCAATCAGGTCTTTGTTTTGCTCTGTGATTTAGCTGATTTGCCAGCAGTTGTGTTGCTTATGAGCTGTAAGCTGTCTTTTATTCCTTATTATTGCAGTCGAACACTCGCTGCGGAAAAGGAGGGCGAAACATTATAATATTTGGCAGAGGATACAAGCCATGTAATGACAAAATCTGTATTCATTTCGTGAGCAGAAATTAATCATGCTTTCCTGTGTTACATTCCTAATGCAAATTTTCTGTCAACACATTGTGTCTCGTGTTTGTGAGTTTATTCGTTTGAAACGGCGGAGCTGATGTGTCATCACAGATGGGCCTGCATGCTGGAGAGGGTGGCCGCATTACTAACCATCTCAGATTAGGAAGTATGCCGTTGATGTGTTGTATGTATTCATGCTTGTGTCGTGGGTCAAAGCATCACAAGCTGGCTCTTGAGTGTTTTATTCATTGTTTGCTCTCCGGTGTCGGCTTCGCTGTCTGGTCCTGTGCGTATGTATGGGAAGGATCCACTCTGTGGGAGAAAATGTCACAGTAACTTTGACGACGACCTTTCAGGTGTCGAAGATATTTTAAACATGAAATCGTGCGAGTGCACATCCACAGTCTCACTCTGAGCAAATTAAATGAAACATTTAGCTTGGGGTGGAAGTCTCGAGTGTGTGTCGTTGCCACTGTGGGGCTAAAAAAAGAGTGAGATGTTGTTTTTTGGCAGCGGGGTGATGAGTATGTTTTTAAGGTCTTTTCATGGGTTTCACGTAAAAGAAGATGATAATCTAATAATGCTGGTTTAAGAATTGTGTTCTTATTTCTTTTGTTTTTCTCCTTAAAAATGAGCATTTCTTGCTTCTGAGCGAGGAATTCTCATTGAAGCTTTTTCGAGCTGAGATTGTATACGAAGATGGTCGATGTCGACGGGCTGTCACCCTACTCTGGTAAAGCGATTTCTAACAAACTGCAGTTGTGGTATTGAGGTCCTATTTTTGTTGGAAAGTCCCTTGAATGAAGAACTCTTAGAGTAACTGCTAATGTTTCTCATTTTAGGTGTTGTGCTCCTGACTCACCAGCTAAAGCAAAATTATCTTGTCAGTTCAGCTGGCCTTCAAAAGTCAAACTAACTTTCTGAACAGAAGAAAAAAGCAGAAAAAAACCCCCCAAAACTCCCTCAGAGTCTCAGTTAGTGCAGTTTGCTGCAGAGCAACTTTCTTGGAGGTTGGAGAGAGGTGACAAATCACAAGGTGCCAAAAAAGGAGCCGTCCTTTATGTTCTTATGTCTAATTTCAAAGGTCTGCAGATGCCTCCAGGTGTACTTCATTCAGTCAGCAATGTTGCAGTTTTTGGCATCAAATAACTAATCAAACACAAGACTGACTTGAGGAAAATGAACATTAGAACAAACATAAAAGTACTCAGTATCACAGAAACCATATTTGTCCAAATAATTTTAGCTTTCAAAGGGTCGAATTCTGCCATTTCTTTTTACAAAAGGTGTCCTTTGCCATCAGCAGTATTGCATGCCGGGAGCAAACTGTACACTTTTTGCAGTGTGTATCTGGAGATTGGCAAGGTGGCAGTGCCATAAATTCTATGACTATTAACCAGGCGATGGCTGTTTAAGTCCCATTTGGGAGCTCTGCGTTTTTCACTCACTGTTTACTCTGACTTTCACTCACTGGTCAAAGAAACACGCCACTTAAAGACCAAGTGTCCTTATTTTCCGACTTGTCAGTGTTGCCGTGGCACCAACAACAGGGGGACTTCTCCTTTCTGACCTTTTTAAACATGCTGATTCATACACTTTCAATTACATTTTCATTTCAGTTTATCCTTTAGCACAAATCCTGCTGCTCTGTTGTCCTACAGATATAATCATGCACCTGACTGTGGGGCTGTGAGTTACCGATTTGCTGTATAAAATGAAGTCGCCATGATATATAAAGAGAAGTTATGGAAACACTACTGCGAGCTGTCACACTACCCTGCAGACTATCACCTGACTGTAATAATGTAATCCAGTGTTGAGGCCATTTTCATTACTTTCCTTCTTCCCTGACAGTATCTGGCTGCGGGCAAACACATTTTTTTAGGTGTTACAACCATCCCTCCCCTTCTTTTAGCTACGAGGGGACATTTCTCGCACTTCTGCAGCATCTCCAACTGACTGTTGCATTTGTCCTCGCCTATTGTACCGATGGCATCATCGTCAATTATTAATGCCGAGGAGTAAGTGTCTGAGAGACATCCCACTGAGAGACCAAACAGCCACGAACAGGGGTTAGTGGCAGGACCAGGGAGTGCTGCGAGTGGCAGCTGTACCATTTAGAGAGTGATTGTTGGGAAGCTCCTACTATATATTGATATGAACTCTGCTACAGTAAGTTAATGCATCAGTATAATAACATTTTAATGTCTGCAGTGGCATGGGCATTTAATATTTGTCCAGAGAGATGTATATGTAGATCTGCAATGACTCTAATGATGGTGATAATCATTTTGTCCTGCGCAGCTATTGCTCTATAATGCATTACTGCAATCACCCTTGGTTAACATTAAGAGGCTTTAGCCATTACGACTTTGAGCGAGCAGTGCTCATCATAGTCTCCGATTCAATGCGCCAGCCATTTCATTTTGCATCTTTATTTTTATTCTTCAAGCTTCTTTTTCCTGTATGTTGTTTCCCCCTTATTGCAACGGGGTCTCAAATGTGGGCCATTTGTATGAGTTATGCTAATTTGTTGGGGCAATGAATGCATTAATTTCATTAGCACATGGCCTCAAAGCAATAATTACCAGAGTAGGTGTGTCAGAAGCAATCATGTTAAAATTTGCCAGTTAATTATTAAGATTTTGTTCTGAGGGACCTGAATTTGACATGAGTCGCCGAGGGAAAAAAAAAAGAGAGGAGAAAGTTAATGCATTCCAGTGGCCGAGGCTAGCTGCTTGTTGTTGAACACAGTGGGGGTGTCTGCGACATTGTGGGCCTACTGGCACGATTTTTTTGCATGTTGACAGCTCACATTCTGGACTAATTACCACAAATAGCAGAGGGTTAGCTGGTGCTTGGTCAATCCAGGAGGGTGTAATTATAAAGAAAAGGAGGTCCGGTAGTTCCAGGCCGTCTAATGGCCCCTGCTCCGTCAGATTGCAGTCCAGTGTAGAAGATATTGGTCATGACTTGTGATGAACAGATTCACAGCTCACTTCGTTGGGTCTTAATTGGATCAGGAATATATATTTGCAGCTTCACTGTGACAGTAATGATCTGTTGGGGTGTTACAAGGCTTTGTAACAGTAAAGTATAACAGCTTTATTACAGCATGTGAATAATACGGGGTAAGAAAAGCAAATAATATTTCTGTTTATGTGGATGTCTTAATAGCTTTGATTGTGTTGATTATAACAGGAATGATTTTAATTCATTGCATGGATCCAATATAACTGTTTGATATCTTTATTTATATTTTATGTCAATCAATTTTATTTAAATATGATGCATGTGTTTGAAATATCTGTCAAATTACTTGCTGCTTAAGCATATTAATACCCCAGAAAACTAGAAATAAAGATACAGAGCATGCTTTGTGAGATGCTGTGGCTTTATACTTGGAACAAGAGTTGGGTTTTTCCATGGCAACTAATGCACAGTACATGATGACAAGGATTGGACCATTTAGAAAAGTGGTTTTAAGTCATTCAACAAACACTGGAGTCTCTAGCTGAATGCTCTCTGAGGCCACGATGCCACATAAATGCAGGGTGACTCAGAGGTTTTAAAAATGCACGAGGTATACAGTGCATATTAATCAAATATGTGCAGGCTAATAACTTAAGGAATCCTCTTCGAAACTTAAAATGCCACATTTTTTATGTCCAGCAGTTTTTGGACGCTTATCTCGATCTGGGTCACGGAAGCAGTATTCAAATACTAAATTTATGGTCCGCGTTGCTATTTGGACAGCTCCAGCGCAGTCCTCCAAAATCCGAGCTGCACAGTGCTGGATGTGGATGACCTACGCGTCGGTCAAATGCTTATTGGTTGACAAGTGGTTTGGAATAAGGAAGGGAGCAACAGAGTTCACCAGGAATGGGAGAAATGCAAAACATAATCAAATATTTTTACACCATGAAAATCACAGACAGTGAATGCAGTGAATACTTTTTATTGTTTTAGCACTCAGTGTGACTTCAGCTCTTTGTATGCTATAACTTCACTCTATTCCACGGCGGGCTGATGGACCAACAGCACAAGCTAGAGTATAATATTTACTGCATATTTTGTCCACTCCATTGACAGCAAACACTCTCTGCAGTTGGACTGCGTCTGCACTAACCCAGCTCAAGCATAAATCAGCAGAAACCCCACCCACCTCCTCCAGCTCTTCTGGTGGTGTAGATGTTCCCTAGCCACCCAAGAGACATAATTTTTCTATCGTGCCTCCTCCGTGTTCATTCGAAACGCCTCACCTGCCCAGGAGGGAACCTGTTCAGATGCTTGAATCACCTCAGCTGCCTCCTTTCGATGTGGAGGAGCAGCTGTTTACGCTTCTCTCTAAGGAAGAGCCCAGGCGCCCTTCGGAAGAAGCTTGCTTCCATCTCCTGTCCCAGATTGACTATCATATCCTGCTTTTCATTACAACTGATTAGTATAGCATAAGCTTAAATGGACATTACATTTTTTTGTGGGAAAAAAGTTTTGTTTTCCAAAATAGGGCTAAATCAGCATGAACATTGTGGGACTTAAGAAATGTTGTGAAATTAGATTCTCCAGCAACATTTCTAGTATATAGAGCAATTTTGTCATATACTGAGCTTGTGTCCTTCATAAAATTAGATTTTTCCATTGCTTTAACAGTAATTATCATCAACCAAGGACAGGCCAAACTATAACCTGCTAAGCTCTAAGCTGTAGCAGATTGTAAGAGCTCCTCCAGCCATACTAAATTTTCTAGTTTGGTTTTTACACCCTGATATAAAAAAGCTGCTCTGCTGTGGTTGTCCTTCATTTATATATATGAAATAATGACTTCAGTGTAAATACGTTTTTACGTTCCCTCTGTGTATAATGCTGACATTACACATTTCTCTGCTTCTGCTTCTTTGTCATTATCTATGCTTTTCACATGTGCAAAGGTGGGTAATGGTAGCACTCAGTTTGAATCCTGTACAGGAGCCTATTGTGTGATTGGTGTTTTGTTTGAAATTAATCCTGATTACGATAAAATGAAATTCCCAATTCTGAAGTGAGCCTAAACAGAGCAGCTCTCTAACCTGAGAGCCTCAAATCTTCCAGCGCCACTCTGCACTTTTAGCGAACCGTCCCCGCCTCTTGTCTCTCAAGTGTCTCCTTAAAGGTGCTAGCATTTACGCTCCCACCCTCCCCCTCTGGGGGGGAAAAAGTTAATCATCACTTGATTTTATATGGAAAGCAGATTATCCTTTGATTTTGATGAATGCAGCAGCTGCCAGACACTTCATTTGACTAAAAGCAGGACATTGTGCCGAGGCCTCTCGTATGTCACTAAGCCTCTGTCAGGACAGTACTGTGACAGGAGATGACACATGAAAGGAATTCCTCCTTGTGGCTCTCCCAGGACAATGGAGTATGGCCTTGAGGTAAAACGCGTGTGCATGTGAACACACACACACACTCACCATGCTTAGCTGCCAAGAATAAGCACACAGCAGCATTTCTTTGTAAATCTCTTCAGACACTTTCTTTTTTTTCTTTAATTTTGATAATTGCTTTAATAAGTATGGATTGGAATGTAGTTCAGTTCATAAATCTATTTAACCTTCAAGTGACCAATGGGAGTCATTTAAGACCCCACCCTTGTATTCATGTGCACAGTTACGATTTCTTAATCATAAAAATCTTTCCAACCGTGAATTCGCCAATGTATTTTTCCTGCAGCTTTTCATAGTTTTTCACTGGAACTGGCCCTTTGGTGTAGCAATGATAATGGAAAGCTGTGTGGAAATATACTGGGTTTTTAAAAAAAACATTATAGGGTTTGATTTCATTGTAATTTTCCACTTGTAGTCGGTACATTGTACTAAACCAAAAGTAGCAAGACTTACTGCCGTTAAGGGTTTCTCCACAAAGTATTTAAAGATTACTACAAACCAGATGTCCCACTACGACTTCATTGATCAATATATTAGAGTCTGTAAAACCTGTTCCCAGAAACATATCTTACATTTCGAAATGAAATTGTTTTTCTGCGATTACTTAACAAAATAAATTGTTTTGTTAGAAGTAACAGAAAAGGCAGTCAAAATAAGTGTCATTTTAGTGTTTATTAACTGCTTTGTGCATGAAAAAACCTAATAATGAGATTACTTACTTTTGGAACATGAATCATAGGTAAAAGAGACCAGAACCATCTTTAAAATACTCGCTGCATCTGTGTGCTTCTTATTAATGGCAGCAAAAACAGGTCAAAACAAATAATTTTAAAAAGTGTTTTAACCAAAACCATAAACCTTCAGCATGGCATTCACAAAAACGTGTTTAAAGCCTGTCATATAGTAGGTTTGGAGGACTGTGGCTATTTTTCCAATTTATGGTCAATTTGAATAGACAGAATTTTGATGTAATTTTTTAAATATAATTTCATAAAAGTTGCAGATTTAGTTCATATATGAATTTTTTATAATCATTGTGCCAAGTAAATTGCTCCTGATAACATCAATACAGCAGATCAAACAGATATTCTACTAACATGAGATCATGTTTTTAGACATTCCCAGTCCAGTCAGCAGGTTAACAGCTGGTTAACCATGCTGACAGGTGACCTGCTAGTCAGCCTCAGATTGGCCTGCACTGCAGCCTGACATACACATCTCTACAAATGTATAGATGCTTATTGCTGCAATGGAAACTATTATTGGTCCGCTTGGAACAAATATGCTATATACACAAACCCCATTGTTCAGCATTTATTAGCTCCATCTCCAGCTGTGTAAAATAAAAGACTTAAAGCGTGATGCAGGCATGGGGAAAAGAGGTGATTATACTGCAGTTCAATGTCAGTGCATTTTACCAATAAAAGCTCAGTGCAGTATCTCAAAAGTTAAAATAAATAACACATATTGTAATGTGAACAGAAATTTAAAATTAAAAAGTTCGATTTTTTATGGTGTCAATCATATTTGTTAAATGGAAAATCTGAAGCGGTATGTCAGCATTTAAAAATTCAGAATAATCTCTCACACAGAGGCAGCAGTGGGGAATTTTCATTTTTGGGGCTGTAATTACTTTTTCATTTAGTTTTTACTCATTAGCAAATAAAGTGAAGCATTTTGTCACTTCTCGCTCTGAAATGCAACTTGTGTTTCTCATTCTCCCTGGCTGTCAATAACTATTTTCTCCAGATTTGCTCACATGAGGAACAGAGAGGACTTTAAGGTGGACATTTTCAATATCGCCTAGATCATTGTTGAGGTTTACGCTTGTATACTAAAGCTACTACAGGTAACAAACTAATAGAGGGTGCGGTCACTCCAAGCCTAATACGAGTTTGGAATTTTTTTTGTAGACCCTGTCTGTCGACAGCTACAGCATGTGGTTTGGCAGGATGAAGTTGCAAATGCAATTTAATTTACATCATAGCAGGGTCAGATTCTAACCATTATTCTGAGCAAAGACTGGGACTCTTGGTAATTTTACCCTCCTTATTTAACCTCCGTGCCCTCCTCCTCCTCTCTCCTGCCATCCGTCGCCAAGCACAATTCATTTGAGTTCCTGTTCAGGAGGGTGATTCAATTATGTTCTCCTTTAATTGGCTTTCAGGCATCTAAACTGAAACTGATGGGGAATTAATAACAGCTCCACTAGGTCTCCAAACTGTTTGCAACCCTGGAAACATTCTGAGAGCCTGAGTTGGTCCCATTTTCCATGTGTCTGTTTTGGACGTTTGATAATGCAGCTGCAAAAACGTGGTCACAGTTGCTGTGTGGTCCTCGCTCTCGGTATGCACTTTGTCTCTTTGTCAACACCCTAGACGTTTGGTGCAAACTTTGTACCCATAAAAACAAAGCAGATGCCAAAGAAAGCTCAGCGTAAGTATAGTGTATCTTATTTTTCCTCCCTGACCTAAAAGATGCATGTGGTTTGAAAACATTTACTTCTCTCCAAATCAGTCGGTTAGCGACGTGAGACGGAAAAAAAAAAAATCTCTGCATTCCTCTTAAGCCTTCGCTGTACGTTCTCTCCTATTTGTTATTCATTTAAGCACGTGTTGTACACAGCAAACACAAGATTGAAAAGCAGCGATATTTCTGCCTCTCCGTGGGTACGGCTCTCTTTGGAGTCCAAAGAAAGAGAAATCACTCGCAGATGCGTTACTATTTAGGTAGCTAACAAAAGAAGACTTGTGAAATGGCAGGAAATGATGGCTGCTAAAATGAAGGTTTGAAGTTCACATGTCATTAACGTCCATGAAATCAACTTTTTCCTCTGAATGTACTCTTCCCCCAGAGTCTGCCTTTGTCTTCAAACAGCGCCAAAGCAATCATTATGCTCAGACATAATGCACCATAATGACAGTAATTTCAGTATCAAATTTTCAAATGTTAGGCTTTAATTCATTGTGGTTAAGTAGCTTAGTTGTAATTCACATTTCCTACCCGTCTTAGCAGAGTGCTCAAGGAATGAGACGTCTAAAGCAGGACATGGGAGCACCGCATGAAGGAACATTTTAAAGCCTTCATTCATTTAAGTACTGTCTAAAATACATGAGAAAATTCAGTGACATTTGGGAGGCAACAAAAAACATTCTGCAGTCTCTCTGTTTAACTCTGGTATCTAATTTTAACAATTTTAACATAAATCCAGATCTGGAATCATTCCTATCCCGTAATGTCAACATCAGCTTGCAGCTTTCAAATCTTTCATGTAGTTTTCCGTTGGAGCAATTATAGCCTGTGTAAATGTAAAATTAATTGGCGACGCTTTTGATAAAAGATTAATCGCTGAAGTAATTGTCAAAGCAAAAATAGCAAAATATTCAGATTCCTCTGATTCAAATCAACTAGTTTCGTGTTCTCGTTAGATGACTTGAGAAAACAAATTCTTTCATCAGGAATGAAAATCTTTAATTGCAGCACTAATGATTTAGCTCAGGATAAAACTCATTGCTCCCTCTCTGAGGGCTTTCTGACTCTCCTACCTTGTCTGACAGTTCCTGTTGAAGTCTTTAAAAGCACACCGTGTACTTTCATCTTTGGTCGATGAAAGGCCGGGAACGTAGGGCTGACTTACATTTTTCTCGCACATGTACAGAAAAACCAGTAACCAATGAGAGGGTGTGTCCAGGTGTGTAGCCAAAATGGCTTGTTAGCGCAGAAGTTTAATACAGGAATTTCATTTGTCAGATATTAAAATACTTTAAGGCTACGTTCACACTGCAGGCGAAAGCGGATCAAATCCGTTTTTTTTGACCCTATGCGACCCATATCCGTTCATGGTATGACAGTGTGAACGGCACAAATCTGATATTTTCAAATCCGATCTGGGTCACTTTCGTATGTGGTACTGAATCCGATACATATCCGATGTTTTAGAAAGCGACTGCTGTTTTAACGGTCATGTTGCATTAAATCCGTCTTTTACGTCACAAGACAGACGCCAATTATCAGCGCCCGAGAAGACATCGCGAACGCTTCCTGGCCATCCAGTGTAGATGTCAGGGAAACTGTTGGGAAGACAACGTTGGAGAAACGTGAGCATGTTATTTGTACTGTATAATCTGCAGATTCAGACAGAAATCTGCAACTATGCTTTGAAGCACCGCTCCTCTCTTAAACAGCAATAAGGATAATTATTAGGTTATTGACATTATTATGTAAATAACAAAATAACTTAAAGCCAAAATTGGGAAACGTTAAGTCCGAAGTCTTTATATTAAGGGCCGTCAGTCAAACAGTATTGTTTGCTCTGAGTCTAAAAAGAGCGCGTCATGTGTGACATCTTCTTTTGCGCATGCGGGCCGCTTTGAGGGCTCACACTAGAGCGCGTTTGCTGTTGCATTTTATTTGTAGTGTGAACAAGCAGACAAAAAAATCGGATTTGCAGTGTGAACGTAGCCTTAGAGACACAAAGAAGGTTCAAGAAGTCCTGTCATTGACTCTGATAAGTGTAGACCTGCAAGACTGCTGTTGGCCTTTACAAAATCAAAGTTAGAAGCCTTTCAATTAAGTTTTCAAATGAAACAAGCTCTAAATATGTTTATTGCTCTGGCCATCGGAGGAACGATGACCAGAGCGATTCACCGCTGCCATGAACACATTAACCAAACTACTAATATGTCCCAAATCCAACTGCCAGTTTCTGTTGGGGCGCACTTTTCATTGTGCTGTTTTCTCAGTGAAGCTGACCATTAAATTAGCAAATTACAACAAGAAAAAGAATACAAAAAAAAAGCAGTCATGGACTCGACAGCTGATGTAATCTTTAGTACTACCAAATCAGGGCACTGTAGTTGCAGCTGCAATTACTCAGCTTGGCTGTGGATAAAGACACCGAGGACTCGGTCAGATTGTTGTGTCCTGGTTATGTGTGCGTGTGCGCGCGCGCGTGTGTTAATCATAAATATAATATAGTAAATATGGCATCAGTTTCCTTTCCTTTGTGTTTTCTTTCAACTTGGAGTCAGACAATATGAGACCATTTGGCGGTGGCCTCATTACTGTGATTTGCTGGCATTAAAAACTCACACATAACACCTCCTTATAACTGAAGCTGACACTTGGGCAGAAGGCCCAAAGCCTATATAAGAGAGAGCAGTTACCTTAGCAACTAAAAGCGATCGAAAGAAAACTGCAGTTAATTGAACTATTTCAGCATTATTTTTGTGCCGCTTTTGACCAACGCTAACCTTTCACATATGTACTTGTTCATTAACATTTTCCTCACAGCGGACCTTGCTAGTGAGGATCAGTATATTCATTATGAGGGTCCCCACAGCCATTATGCACCGAATCTTTTGGTTCCAAACTGAGCTGTAAATTTTGAGAGAATCTGACACCCCTGCCCGAGGGTTACAGCAGAATGCTAACGAGGCCACGGCGACATTTCCATCACCATACAGTCAGTCGCACCATACATCAGCTCAGCGCCGAACATCTCCCAGAGACGCATGAAGTCAGTGACAATTTCAGACGTAACACTTTATTAGTATCCCTCCCATCTCCGCCGTGTAATGAATGAGGCCATTTAGACAGGATTTACGATATCTTTAAAACTTGATTGCTTAGAATTTGAGAATTATTCATAAGACTAAAGCATCATTTGTCATACAGCGAGTGCTGTTTTGGTGGAAACAAATGGTTTTGTTGTAGTTTTTCAAATGAACTCCTTTTCATGCACTCTTCAAATAAGCCATTTGTATGCATATATGTCCATGTAGAGGCTGTAATTAAAGGGAATGTGGCTCAGGTGACAACTCGCAATCAAGTTTTCTCCGTAATGTGTTGTGCCACTACGGAGCTGAGGTAACGGATACGGATGCAAATGATTAGGAATACACACACGTATTGGATTACACCGCATCTTTTGCTGAAACAAAGAGTTCGCTGTTCACATGCACTCCTATTACTGTACTTTGGAGGTGTCGGGGATGCATAATTCATGTCAGATTTTACTTTGCTTAAAGGTAACCTCTGCTGAACTTCTGATCGAACGATACGCTGAAATAATTAAATTATTCCCCCTTGAGTTTCCTTATTTTCATCACGGGAGAGGGAGTGAGAGAGAAAGAGAAGTGTCCTCGCCTTGTTACAAAGATTATTGTGCTCACTTCCTGAGGCGGTGTGGCCACGCTTTGTGTGCGATGCCCAGATCATCTCTCAATTACACAAGGATCCCGAGGCAGAGGGTGGGGACCCAAGCGAAGGACCAGTTATGTCCACACACACTCTTGTTCACTCTCTCTCTCACACACACGCGCGCACACACACACACACACACACTGCTATTGCTCGGAGGCATGGCTTACTATAGCCACAGCCAAGAATGAGGCCTCTCAGGATAGATTTACACACAAATAAAACCAGTCTTATCTTGGCCCACATGTGAACGAGAACTGATTACACGGTCTACATTTCAATGCTCAGATTAAATAGAGTCAATTTCCTATGGCCTATTTAAACCAAATCCAACCTGCAAACATAATGAAACCAAATCCAATATTACTGAACTAAGACCTCAAATAAGTTCAACTGTCCACTGAGAAACAGTTGAGAAACATTTCTGGCTGACAATGTGCATAGCAAACACTGGAAGGTAATGTTAGACACATGGAAATGCAAACCAAAGTGAAAATGATTTAGTCAAATAATGCAGTGGAAGTTGAAATTTAATATAACTCAAAAAGACAGCATTTTTCTTACATAACAGCTCCCATTTGTTAACACGGTAATTACCTTTATTCCAGGCACAGCGTGGTATTGTTTTCCTACTTTCCTTTAATCATTTTCACGCTGTTATCTAACGCGCACAGGCTTCAGGTTTTAACAAGTTATGAGTTTATGCATTAAAACATGTTCATGTAGTCATCTTTTTCCACATTGATGAGATAATCTTAGTTTAGAAATGTAAAATAAATCTTCATTTGAGTCATTTTATTTCACAAATAATAAAAAAACAAGAATCTTGGTACCTGTCTAAAGCATCTGTGTCCACAGCTTCCGATCCGAAGCAGTCAGGAATCCTACAAAAAAGAAAACTCACCTGACTAGATTTAAAATACAAGTACCAGCATTTAATTGTTTATTCAAACAGCTGCATTTTTTAAAGGACCTTTAACTTTAGCTGTCAGGTAATTGCTAAAATGAAGTCTAAGTCCTTTATGTCTCATGTCTTCATTTCTCTGCATTTTATTTCCTCTCCTCTTGACAGCCCTGATCTAATTACATGTGCGATAGAATGTGTTTTAATTGTTTTCTGGACTAATCAAACACTGCTTGGTTAAAATTTGAAGTACTCATCCACAGAGTGAGCAAACTACTGATAAGTTATCTACAAGGTAAAATCAGAAAAAGTTCTGAGTTGGAACAAGTGCAACATCTGGCAGCGGTAGATGTTGCACAACTCAGCATGATATTGCGCAAGGAACATCAGGAGTTGTGTTACAAGCATTTTTGTGCACATTTACAGCCTAGGGATGATCCAACCTTCATAGCAAAGAGTTTGGAGTCCAAACGGCAAACTTTTTGCCATAGAAGAGCTGGCTGCACCGAAACAGCTGTTGCTGTCCACCACTCGCCTAAATTTGGCTTCCTGTGGCTTTGTGTTCTTCCCCCAAAAGCTCAAGGGCTTCCATGTTGTCACCACGGAGGAAGTCCAGAGCCTTAGATGGCCCTTGATGCTCATACTGAACAGAACTTTCTAACCACAGCAGGAAGGCTGGGAGCTTTCTTCGCTACTGCATGGAAGTGGGTGAAGGTGAAATCTAAACTAGGCTAAGACTTTGTCTCTTATTACAACATTTTCACTGTAGCTTTTTCCATGTTTATAATTTTATATTAAACAATTAGCAATTAGTTGACGTCTGCCAAACAACTTTAATGAGCTTTATCTTGTTATTTTAATGATATACAAAAAAAGCTCACGTAGAATAAAATACATACTGATAACTTTATCGGAAGAATCCATGTGAAGCAGCTCATTTTTGGAAGGTAATTATTAGACAGTGCTGTTTTTTAAAAATAAGGATGTTTTATCGCTTATAGGTTGAACTTTAGAGCTGTTTGAAAATAAAACAAATGACAAGTCTTATAGATTGGCTACTGCAGTTTTCTGACGTTAGCTAACTCAAACCACCAGAAGCTGCTGGTCATACCAGACCAAGTAAGGCCGTGGAAGCAAAACGCTGAGAGAAATGAAGCACAGTGGAAGGGAGAATATTATTCCTAATAAAGTAAAGCTTCTCCGTTATACATGGCTCAATTGTGTAAATTTGTGTTACATTTTATAGAACTTCTCACACCAGTTTAATTACAATTAAAGCTTCTGACGTATTTTGTAATATGTTTAAATATTAAACATCCTTTTTGGGGGTTTAACAGGCTGCATGCGAGTGGATGTAGACTGTATTTTTCTTTGAGGACATCTCTAAGCACCACTTGGAAAAGGATGATACCATGACAACGTGAAAAAATTAGTTGGGGTTTTTTTTTACTCAAAAAGCCTGTATAGTGTCCGTATATTACACAGAAGTACTTCTCCAAATTATAAGCA
The DNA here is from genome assembly GCF_056152115.1 of Neolamprologus brichardi. NCBI lineage: Eukaryota > Metazoa > Chordata > Actinopteri > Cichliformes > Cichlidae > Neolamprologus > Neolamprologus brichardi. The sequence goes on along the minus strand of NC_142125.1, from coordinate 14,172,724 downwards.
TAGGCTACAAATTTCCTGTGGTCTTTGTGTATCTACTCCCCTGATTTTTCAATTATTTTGAAGGCCAAAATCAATGATTCTACTTTCTTTTTTTAAAAATCACAGAGCACCAAAGGTCATTCTGATGTTCATAGAATTTATAAAAATGAAACTTCTACATTTTTAATCATTAGTTTAATTAATCCTGGACTCACAAAGGTAAGTTTGAGACAGGAAGAGCTCGTAAATGCTATCTACGAGTGGTTATGATCGATGCAATCAAACCTGCCAAACACTCGAGAAGTTTGACGGAGGTGGAAGGTTAAGTTAAACTTTTCAAAAATTTCAATCTACAGAGGTTAAGAACACAAGCGGATCACAGCACTCGGGGTCTTTTGAGTATATTACAATTACTCTAAATCACATGAAACTATTCCAAACACGGAGGTGATTTATTACATTAGCGGCGAGTGGTGGAGACCAGCACAAAGGGAGATTGTATGAAGATTACAGTGATGAAATAGTCAAATTTATTATCTTGACAGCTGGATATTCCAATTTCTTTGCCGCTGAGCCATGTAGATTTTCCAGAGTGCAAACACGTTTAAGTACTTCTTCAGAGTCAATTAAATCAGATACTAGTTAAATTACCATTTTTATTAACCTACAGGTTCATATTTTTGTAATTTTAATCACTATTGGAAAGACTATTAGAACGTCTTTCCTATGAAGACAGAACTAAGGGTCATTTAGAGAGCAGCTGAATTAATCACACATTGTCACTTCAAATCTACCTTTCAGTTCTCTTTAAAGCTCGCTCTGTGATTTACATGTGCATGGAGAATTATCTGCAGTTAGTTAAAGGAGAGATTAGGAGTGACGTCGGGCTGCACCCACCTCTAGGAAACTTGAGCATCACACCTTCAGCCAAAGTGAGATTATGAAAATGAAGCACGGAGAGTGTTTCAGAAGACTTACAAAGTTCAACTACTGTCAATATCACGCCACAAATCACTTGTACCTGTGGCTTCTCCCGTCCTCCCCCTGCTGTGCGTGGTGGGAGCCAGCCTCAGCAGACAGTGTGGACAGTAAATAATATACCGAGACAACATTAACCTTTAGTTGTGGTGTTAAGATGGAACCTCAATTAACAAGAGTAAATAATCCTTGTGATTACTTTTGGCTGGCCTTTATCTCATACATAACCTAATTAAATGGACCATCCAAACATAAAACCGCAACTAATCAAGGGCTTTGCTGAGGCACTGCACTATGGCTGTGTGGGATTTTAAAAACACACCCACGCATGTGCGACCATCCATGCGTTCTCTACACACACACACACACACACACACACACACACACACACACACACACACACACACACACACACACACACACACACACAGTTTGAAAAGACTTAATGACTAATAAAGAGTTTTAGTTTTGGCATAACTTCCCAAATGTGCTTAATTAAATATAGAAGAGTTTCACTTTAAACATACAATAGTTTTTAAATAGTTAAACTGTAATTTAATCTGAATTAACCAGCCTTTACCATTTGGTACGTGGCGCAGCACATTGACTGAAGAGACTGCTACAGCTGCTCCTGTTACCCCGAAATGAATGTTGGATTTATTTTCTATATCGCAAAAATTTGGGTGAAGTTGCAGAATTTTTTAAAACAGGTGCCACATTATCGTTTCTACATTTTAATTTTGTGCAAGTACACTTGTAACATATTCAAATTTCTCTCTTGACTGATAATAAGGAAAAGTGTCTCTCTTTTATTTTATCCTTAAGTTTTGCATCTCATTTCTTCTGATCCGTGCACTGTTTGACTTCCAAATTTAGAGATTTGTATAGTCTGCATAAGGGGACACATTCCAATGGAAAATGAGATTGGGTTGACTTAATGGGAAACAAAAATCTACAAACCTCTATGGTCCGTTAAGCATAAACTTTTGAGGCAGTGTCTGGCGTCATCTTTCTAAGATTTCATACAAATGCTGTTCTCCTTCTTTCCACAGAGCACATTATCTCTTTTATATCTTTCATTTATTTTCATTGGTTTAAATTCAAATGTGGAGCTCTCCAGTTAAAATCCTCAGCTTTACTTTTTTTGTTTCTTTAACAGCAGATATTACATGTCTGTGTCTATTTATATTTGGGGAAATGTTTCCACATTCGGGTTTAATTGTTTAAGTTTCCAGCGCTTCACCCTTCTGTTGTTAACTCTCAAGTCTCCCTCCACTGTGAATCGGTTTGACGAAAAGTTTGAAGCAGGCAACTACACAAAATGTTTTTGTCACAAATTAAAACAATTTTTAACATTTTAGAAACACAATTAGCGTTCAAGACAAAAAAATGTGTGTTTTTTTTGTCTTTGTCAATTTGCAAGTACTAAGCACTGCTATTAAAAAGATGTGTGAGGATTATTATTGAATTACTTAAATTACCGACTTTGCTCTAGTCTCCGTTTCAAGACAATAAATATCTAACTAATCTGTATATAAAGCATTGGCAAGACATAATATGTTGAAAGAGAAAGCTATACAAAATTTAAAATACCTCTGATAGTAAATTTTCTCATAGGAGTATTTCATAAACATATATATGTATTGCAGGTTCACACTATAGGTCTTTTTAAGATAACAGATATTATTATAACTAATACAACAACTTCTGGTGCTTTGGGATTAAAAACACTAAAAACACAACTTTTCTGTTTTCAGATGTGTGTTATTATTTATTAATTACATGTACATTGCTCATAATAAGGAGGCTAAAATAAGTTGTGTCTGTGGTGTGTGATTGTGGATCCCCGCAAGGCTCGATATTCCTTTCAGGAGCACTTTTTTTTTTCATTTCTTATTTATATGATGCCAAAAATATGCTCCCAGGACTATCATTTTTCTGTGCCTGTTTGCGAAAGCCGAGAGCTAAGAGGATTTATCTTCTTGACCCATCACACAAAGACAATGAGCTGTAGAATAGTGGTGTCCAACTGGGAGGACTGAGGGTGGGCACACCCAGCCGTCCTCAGGCCTCGTTCTAAAGGCAGAATCATGTTACAGGCGGAGAAACCCATTACTCCTGTCTGTATCAGCTCTCAGTGCCTTTGTAAAAAGCCCGGCGCATGTGAGTTGGTTGCAGGGATTACTGTATGTCAGTAATATTCTGTATCTCTGGCTTGTTTTGACCAGCTTGGACTTCAGGTTCAGGACAGTAAATGGCATTAGATATCTGCAGTGGCAGTAAACACCAGCACAGTTTAGCCTTTGCATTGAGACTAAGTAGGAAAATGGTGTTGCAGAACTCTCTACTTTTTAGGAGTCGTTTACCCCCGGGCTATGGCTAATGGTTTACTCACTCCCCGACATGCCCTCGGGCTCCAGGTAGTCTCACATTGTCAAGCTGCTCTCATTAACTCCTATAACTCCTGGAGAGATAAGCGTCAGACAGTCACACACTGGAGGCCTTACAAGTGGAAGTGCAACGGACTGACAAACACGTTTACAGGCTAAAGGACACGAGCAACTTATAGTTGTGTGTTGGAGGCAACTTTTTACCCATGAAGTGCTGTTCCAACAAGCATTTTGTAATTTATTCCTAACTGCTTTATTATGCAGCATAGCTACTGTTCAGCCAATTAAATATGCCGTAAATCTATCATTATATTTTCCCACAGGCCAAGTTGATATTGTCACAGGGCCCAAAATATTCAGTTTACTGTCGAGATACAAAAAACAAAACAAATATGAAACCCTCATGGTGGAGACACTGAAAGCAGCAGGGTTTTGTTAAGAAACCGACTAAAATGAAGCTTCTTTTAATTGATCTAATCCTAATTCACTAATTAATTATTCAGTTAATTGTCGAGGTGCTAGAAATACTCTAGTGCAAGCTGAGTTGCTGTGAGTGAAATATGACTAAAAATTAAGGCTGTCATGTGTCTATCATAATACATCTTGCTTAAATCATATAATATTATATTAAGTAAAATATTTTATACTATAATATTTTGTTGTATTTGAGAAATGTGATATATTAATTAAAGTAGAAGAAATGTGATAATAATAATAACGTTCCTTAGCTTTGGGTAAATACACTTTTGCTTTCTTTTCTCTGTAGGAAAAAATGTAGCTATGTAAAATGCATCCAGTATAAATTTACTGAATTGGTATTATATTAATGACAAAAAGAACAAACTAAACAAAATAATAATAATAATTATCTCATTTATTTGCCCTGGTCTCATTTTAGCTTAGTGTGGGAGTCTTTACTATGTGCTACTGTTTTTTGTACTCTGATTAGTTTCTCCTTTCTTCGCTATTGTGACGATATGTCTTCACACATGGAGTAGAGTGGACAAGACACAGAAGAAATGAGAAAGGTTTGTAGTTTAGTCAAAAACTCTAAATATGGCAAGCGGTTTGAATTGTTTCTAAATTGCTATACTTTTGCTGTTAGCTTCCTCCATGCTATGTTAGCTCTCATGCTAACAGCTGATGTGCTACATTTAGAAAGAACAGAATTCAACTGATAAATTCCTAATTGTTATTGCTGCTGCAGCTTCTTTACAGTGTTGGTGTGGGGCGTAGGAGGTGGTTGTATTTTTATTCCTTTTACTAAGGTGCTGTAATAAGGGAGTGGAACTTGCTCTCCGTTCTTACATTTTGTGGTGTTCTTGTAAACTGGAGACCTGAAACTGTGTGGCAGCTTGGTGTGAGGCACTTAGGTTCAGAAATCCTAGATTCCTTTGAAAATTTTGTACATTAACTCAGACCTCTTTCTCCAAATATTTCATCTTTTTGTTTATTAATTTTGTGTTTCCAGTTACTACAGTATGATAACATCTCTTATATTTATTCTTGCATTTTCATCATTGTATTAGTCATGGCAAAACCCCAATAAAATGTGGTCTGTATTGCTAACAGTCTAACTGAAAGCTCCCTTATTTACGTCTACGTAAGATTCCTAACTTAAAAACAGCAACAGTCTAGACTTAAAAATGCAGATCTTTAGTTTCAACTGTTCGCTATAAGACGGTTATTTTAATGAGGTGTCATGAGGACCAGATCTTGTCCTGGGTACTTTCACTGTCACCTCATACACTCTTTTCTTCTTTAATCTTGATTAAATATCTTTTTTGTTTGACAATGTTTGAGCCGTTGGACCGTCAGGACTGTTGAGTGAATTATATACTGCTAAGCCGCTATCGTACGAAGATTTATTCAAAGTTTCTTCTATATTAGATATTCATCTGGATGCCAAGTTAAAGTCATGTTCACTATGCAGATAGCTCAGATCTATAGAGTAGACACAGCTGTCAGCATAAGTTTGATCAAGATGCCAGTCAATAAACCAAGATGTGTGCAGCATTAAGTTAAAAAGCAACACATTAAAATTTGTTTAATCCAATTTTTAAACCATTCATCCCTCTATTTTATTAAGACTTTACATTTTACAATGAGATATATTTACATTTTTATAACTATACATTAGAAATCGACCAATAGTTTCAGAGTCATTTTCGCTGATTCATTGCTAATATTGTTATTAATAATTGAGACACATCCATTTACATTTCTGGCAGAAATCATAGCATTGCCTTCAGAGGTCCCATGTATGCCACCATCATCTATTAATTAGGATATGGTCATATTTGTCCTCCATTTAGACATCATGAAGTTTAAACGCCGTAACTGCCAATTCAGTTGACATAATACATTAAATTACATTTTAATAAAGATGAAAACGTCACAAGTTTGTTAAAGTTTTGGCTGAGAGGCGTTAAGAATTTGTAGAATTCGACGCGGTAATTTGCGGTGGTGGTGTTATACTGTTTGCATTATACTGCAACTGTAAAGTTGAAAATAACTGTCATTTTTTAAGACTGCAAATTTCCAATTTTAGAGGTTCTACATGTTAATTGAGGAGCCCGAGAACCCCTGAGATCCATGTATTTTGCACTGAGGGTATACCTAATAAATTGTACTGTAGAGGGGGGAACTCAAATGACTGGAGTTAAGTTACATTCTATTTGTGCAATCTGTGTTTTTATTTCCTGAATTGAATTGTTCCTAAAGATGATAATGAGTGCTAACAAGAGTAAAATGCCACAGCTCAGGAAAACATAACAAAACAAAAGGTTATGAACAATTGGTCTTTTAAAATAAACAGTCCATAATTCTAACATTTAAAGCACTCAGTGCTCTCAGTTGGGGAAAAAAATGAAAAAAACAATGACACTAAAATCAACAATGATTCATCATAAGACCGATATATTCTCAAGATTAAAGCACATAAAATCTACACGTCCATTTAGAATGTTGATAATTGCATTATATGAACCATTACAAGTAGAAATGCACAGTTTGTCACTTTTTTGTCACCACAGAGGAAGCAGCCATTTAGCTTGATTAGACACTGTGGGGATTTTCAGTGGGAAAAAGCGAGCATTTAGCATTGTGAGCTCCATATTTTGGATGGTTGATTGAACAATATTCACAACCAGAAATTTCAAGTTTTGATTGAAAGAAAGGATGATTAAAATGTGTAATGTCTTAACATATCATACATCGAGATTTTCTGAAGCATGTTATAATCCCGGGATACTTTTCCGCCCTTTTCAAAGCAAATTTTCTGTTCGCCTGTAGTTCACGTTTGCTATTTTGACACATAAGATTAAGATTGAAAACTGTAAACATGTTTAAAACCAGCTCAGTTAATATCCATTATGTTCAATCACCATCAGCAAAGTAATGCATAAAGGGTGTTATAAAGGGTGGAGTGTAGAGACAAGGACACAAATGGCAGACTAATTCAGCAAAAATGAACTTTAATAGCTGAGTTCAAAATCAAAAACAAGGCAGTAGAAACATAAGAAAACAGGACCACACAAACATATATATATATATATATATATATATATATATATATATATATATATATAGATAGATAGATAGATAGATAGATAGATATATATATATATATATATATATATATATATATATATATATATATAGATAGATAGATAGATAGATAGATAGATAGAGATATATATATATATATATATATATATAGATAGATAGATAGATAGATAGATAGAGATATATATATATATATATATATAGATAGATAGATAGATAGATATATAGATATAGATAGATATATAGATATAGATAGATATATAGATATAGATATATATATATAGATATATATATATAGATATAGATATAGATATATATATATATATATATATATATATATATATATATATATATATATATATATATATATAGATAGATAGATAGATAAACTGAGGATAGATTAATCAACAAAGAAAGCAGATCACAAGTGAAAAACAATCAGGAAAAGATGGGAAAAGGAAGTAAAACTAACACGGACAAGAAAAGAAAAGAAGAACTAGCGGCAAAGAAGAACTGAGGGGAAAAAACATGAATGTAGAAAGAGGAGACGGGGATCAGAAACACTGAGGGAACTAAATAAATGAGAAATAAAAAACTTAAAATGGGAAGTTTTCAAAATGAACACTGGAACAGTAAAGCCATAAAAGAGGAGCCAAACAAAAGCTCAGCATTTACAAGACTGATGAAGGCGACAAGACAGAAATCCAAAGCCCAACAAACATGAAAAGCAAACTTTAGAAGCAAGAATAACAATATGACCTAAACTTAAATAGATTAATTCAGAATTCAAGATCAAAACCCCCCTAAAAACTGTGCCGGTGATATCAACTGTTAGTTTTCTTCCACCCCTGCACTATACCTCCTCTCAGGGTTATTATCCTTTTCTGTTTAGTATCAGTTAGTTTCCACAGTAGCTTTGCTTGTTTCAGTTTAGTGTTTATTAGTTTCTGTTACTTTTCTTTTTTTTTTTAACTCTACTTTTTCTTTTTCATTTTAGTTAACTAGCATGTTTTCACACTTTGCCTTATTTTTAGGTTTAATTTTAGCTCTCTATAATAGTCTTGCTTCCTGTTAGTGAGGGAGGTGGTTAATAAACCCCCTGCTGTTCCTCTCTCGTGTGTCTCACGGGCAGCAGTTTGTCTGTTCAGAGGAGCCGTACCTATACAGGGGACAGGCTTGGATGACCAGGGGGAAAGTAAAGAGAATCAATATTAATTATTATGTATAATTATTAGTTATTTAGTGGAGTTTGCTGTCATTGGGATAATAATCCTTTATTATTTCAGTGAATACAACTTCCTTTGTGTTTTTATTTGCTTCTACCATTAAAATCAGTTTATTTGTGGTGGGGACATTAACTTTGTAACTTGGACCCTAAACCCAGAAGCCTCTAAAGGCGTCTGACTGAGGGGTGCACAGCCCCGCTGCCTCACTGCGCTCAACTAGTCTCCAAGATTTGAATTTTTTCTTCTGGGAAACAAAAATAGGAGCACTTTAAAAAATAAAATAAAAAAATCACCTATATTGCACATGCTTCTCTCTTCTCTTCTTGCACTTGTGCTTGTTGAGAATGGTTTGGAAAAAAAAAAGATTAGGGGAAAATAGTGCATCATAAACTGGCTGCAGGCCTCAGGGCAACAGTGTCTGCTCTAAAGCTGGATAATCTCATATCAGTGTGGCGTGTTCATTTAGCTTAGAAGATAGGACCGTTTTAGAAGCACCTCCTTAGGTTATTATGAAGCTTTTCATACTCAAGATGATAAACTCATTCTGGCACCTGTGTAATTTACTAATGACACATGATTTTAGCCCTGCGCTGACTGCAAGCCGGGGAGGAATTACAGTGCAGTGCAGAGCCTCTGCAGATATGCCAGCTGCTGACATTGAGGCAGAACCAGGTTGGGCTGTTTTAACTTCTTTAATTAGGTGTGTTTACTCTGTATTTTATTTGCAGAGATCATGGAAGAGCCTGGGGAAAGGTAGATTTAATTAAGGGACACTGATGAAAGCACACAGCTCACACAAACTCCAAAGTGTTTCCTCTGATATTGCTGCAAAATATCCTGATGACAGGTGGTGCTGGGGAGGAGTTGACACGGCTGCGAAATAGAACGATTTGGATTCATTCTCACCATGTGTAGGTGGGAAAGTGTTATAGGTCTTCTGTTATATATCGCTGCATTCAATTTAACTGCCAAATAAAATCCATTTAAATACACAATCTGACTTACGTAGGAGAGTGGGATTTCAGAGGTGGAAACACAACAAAAAACGATGATGTGATTGCACATAACTGAATTCTGATGGTCGGTGGGAGAGTGGAAATGTACAAGCAGCTTTGCAATTAGCAAGTGCAGGCCTGCCACATTGTCAAATGCCCTCATGCTCCGTCTCTGCGATAATTGTCACAGCCCCGCTCTTTTATTACAATCTGTCATAGAGTCAACCATATTCATTATGAATTCTTATCTGCTGGTGCTTTAACATTTGCCAGATGGCACGTTGGTATCAAAAGCTAATAATGATGTAGTAAGGAAATTAAGACTTTATCAAAAGCTACTTAATGCCGGAAAAAAGGAAAATCAAAATACACTGATGCATCAGTTGATCCCCGATGATCCCATCTGTGAACGTGTAAAAGATGAATCATCCTATCTTATAGCCACAGAATATGCAAATTACTGTCGAGAGCAAAGCTGAAATTAGATTGGGTTTAGCTTAACTAATCTTCTTTGGTCACAATTTAGCTCTAATGTTGAAATAAATCTTATTTTATACACACTGATCTAATCTCACTCTCCAACCTACAGTATAGAATCCACTGGCAGGAAATGGAAAGACCATAAAATAAAATGTGTACAGTAAGATGTTAGCGCATGGGCAGGAGCTCTCAGACATTTTACCCACCTGCCACTTCCAAACAAAGGGATTTACCTTTGCCACCTGCTACAAATGCACCAGCCTAATTAATCATGATCAGAATACTGAAATCTCCCTTTAACAGAGCAACAAAAGAAGACGTGCATGTGATCCAACACATAAGATCAAGAGATTTTGGAAAGCAGTAGGTAGATAAAAAAGAAGAAATAAAAGCAGATTTAATTTGATTAACCACTTGTGTCTGAAAATTGCTTATCGGGAGGCCTCATGTACCCCTCGGTGTACTCTGAATTTAAATGGTTTGAGCTCAGCGGTACTTTTGAGTCACTGAGCGAAAGGAATCTGCATCAGGGCCGTCAGATTATAGTGTTTGTTGTCAAGTAGCGTGCTCTTACTTGAAGAAGAGATTCCTAAAGCATGCCTTTATCAGGCAGCGACGGAAATGTTCCAGAAACTCCACTTCCTCTACTGACCACTTGATGCTGAATTCCAAAAGTGAGTCAGTCTTAATCATCCTAATTTTGCTATGAATTTTTTTAAAGGTTACTGATTAACCTTAAAGTTAAGGGCATGGTTTCTCAGATGTAGCTTGTAGCCTTTTTTGCTATCTGGACTTTTGGAATATTTTAATCAAAATACCTGACTCCCAATATGACTTGATGAGCAATTACCAGACAAGAAGTCAGTGCATCAGTGTCGATGTCTGAAAATTAGAATGTTTTTTTGGACGTTATTTAGCATCAATTAAGCAGTTGCACCCATACAGTTTACAAATGAAAGTTCTAACCAAACTAGCTTTAGCTGATAACTTGGTGTCTCACTCTGTCATCCAAATATGGTCACTTCTGGACCAAAAAATACCACAAATGTGTCATCAGTGTGAAATCACTATAGGTATGTGTATTCATGTGGTCTACGGCCTTCATTTTCCCCTTATTTTTTTATTCCATGACTGCTTCACAGAGGCTAAGGGGGCACAGTGGTGTTGTGATATGTGAAGCAGCTTTTTTCCCATTTCCCCTGCCCTCATAACTTCCCATTGTGAGAGTGTGACCGTGCTTTCAAACCGGAGTATTCCACTAATGTTAGGATTCACTAGCTAGCTTAGATCTTTTTACTGTAATTTTAAATGGGATAGAAATTTTTACATGTTGAAAAAGAGGCATAAAACAAAAAGTACTTACAGAAAAAGACTCTTCAGAGTGTCCTTTAGTACACACCTGCATAATTGAAGGCTTGAAGTACTATTTAAAAAGGTGAGTTGTTTAAAAGTCATGCTAGTTCATTCATCCTGAGTGGATGAAAATGGCTGTAGACATGAATGTTTTTGAAACAGGCTGTAAACATTGTTATTACTCCTGCAAAGTTGGGTGTTTTAACATGGGAGTCTTTGGGGATTGGAGCCTGCTTCAAGTAGCCATTAGATGAACTGTGCTTTTGCCTAGAGGTTACTTTCATACTATCATTAGAATAGAAGTTTTTGAAATCCATGCACTTGATTAATTTCATATATTTCATAGTTCATACTGATCAATCGAATAAACTTAAACCTACTCAATCCTTCCTATTCTGGTATTTTAAAGAGTACTTAGCATAAATATTAAGCAACCTAACTAATAGGGTTGCAAACTCCCAGCAAAAAAAAAATAGGGAACCACCCCCCACCCCCCACTTCATGATGCTTAATCAACGTAATCAACTTTAATTTGATGCAGTGTGAAAAAAATGCACGGAAATAAATTATTTTTCAAGAATAATTAAATAGATTCAACATCTTTCTTCAACAGAATTGCAGACTGCACAGATGGTACCTTCCCAAAGGAAAATGTACTATAGCTTACTAGGGTATATTAGACTTAACAGTTACTATATACAGTAATGGACTTCTATACATTTTACATCAAATTAAAACTTTGGGTGTAAGTGATATTTAATGGATCGGATTACATTTTTTTATTTCTCTCCGATATCCAATCCAGTAATTTACATCAGTATCGGACCGATACCGATACGTAATATTGGATCGGTCCATCTCTAATTCAGACCACACAAAATATTTGTCAGTCAACACACAATCTGTCAATATCATATTTGCATTAACATGTTTGCCCTAATATGTAAAACAGTCAAATTTCCTAGACCGTACAAGACTGCAAAATGTATATGTACTACTAAAACCTCTTAACTGTATTGTTCACTGGCACTGTGTACATAAAACAAACATAATTCCAGCTATGAGCATCAAATTCTGGTATTTATTAGGTGCATGATGAATAGTCCAGCTTTGTACATGATGTCTTACGCAGCGTACTTTGCTTTCATACTGTTTCATACTTGGCTTTGATAATGCAATAAAAATGAACTGGAAAGAAGCTGATGATATGAATGTTTTATTGTTCTCTAATTTACTTCAGTCACACAGTAACTTTCAGTAGTGAAAGTCTCATCTTGTTCCCGCTGCCTCCTCCATCCTTTTCCTTTCTTGTTCCAGTCGTTGAATTGAAGAATACTTTAGGAGTTTGCATGCTTTCCCTGTGCTTGCGGGGGTTTGCTCTGGGCCTCCTCCCACAGTCCAAAGACATGATGATTCTAATTTGACTGTAGGTGTGAATCCAGTCGTTAAGTCTGACGTCACTAGCCGTGTCTGGGCCTAAACTCCGCTGCAGGACCATATATCAAACGATCACTATGGCATTACTGAGAGTTGAAAAACTGTCTAAAGTCTTTCGTCTTTAATAAAATGATCAGCGTTCTGCTCTACCAGGTGTAACAATTGAGTTTAACATCCAGGCATCCATAAAAATGGAATTTATGACATTTAACAGAGTTAGAAGTTAGCAGGAAGTTAGCTCGCTAGCTTCCATCTAAATACAATATAGCATGTCCTGACTGCGGGGTTTTGGAAACAAATTAAAATGTACAGCTCTGTTATCACTTCCAACATAAATGAAGACAGAAAACTAAACAGCAGTGACGTTTGTAGGGTTACTGAAGTTTGGCTAGCTGTAGCTAATGATGTGCTACGTGACCGCTAGTGACACAGCTATGTTAGCATAATATAAACAAGCTAGCTTTTTTTCCACTCGATAAAAGTTAACGTGAGTGTTCTCGGTGGTCAGGATCAAATGTAATCGCATGGCAGGATGCTGTAAAAGGACCAAACTTCAGCCAGGAGAACAACTGAGATAATCCATCCACAATACGAGGTTAGTCATTCATATACTGCTGCATGGGCTGGGCTGTAGTTACATCCTAAGGTTTTAAAAACTGAGCTTAAATAAATGATTAGCGGTAATAAAAGCCGAGGGAGGTCAACAGTAATCACTGATTGTTTTAGGAGCTTTTTGAGATTAAATAGAAGAAAATACAAAACATTAAACATGTTAACAACACAAAAACCATATTAAACGCAGACTACTTTAGAATTCGTCACGTCATCACTTAACGACCGGATAGTTATCTGTCTCTCTGTGTTAGCCCTGTGATAGACTATAGCAACCTGTCCATGGTGTACCCTGCGTGCTGCCCAATCCCAGTTGGAATAGGCGAAAAATTCAAAAGTAAAATGCTCACATTTACATTTTTGTTTTGTTGTACAGTTGTAAATGATGACTTTCTGGGTTTTTTTTTTGACTACTCAAATGAAATTTTGCATTGTGCCACTAGATAAGCCCTGGAAAAGGTCAACCGTGCAACACTGGAAAATAAGAAAAATATTGAGTTTTCAGTTAGTTCATTTAGGAGCACGATGAAGCACTCACTCCTTTAATATTTATGCGTCTTTGCCACTGTCTTCATCATCACCACTTGCAGAGTAAATCCATTATCTTGGCACAGTTTCTGTTGTCGTTTTTGTATCATAAATTTTCATATTCTATCTATGTTGCAGCAACAAATGCTAAATATGAACAGCCTAAATTCTTCCTGTCATGATTCAGTTCAGTTCAATTTAGGTTTATTTATTTGTTATTTAGCAACAAATCCCAGCAACAGTCACCTCAAGGTACTTTATACTATAAGGTGAAGGCCTAATGGTATTTGGGAGAAAGATCCAGCAGTCAGATGATCGTCTATCGGCAAACATTGTGATGGTGGGATGGAAAAACTCCTTTTTAATAGGAAGAAACCTCCAAAAGGGCCAGGCTATGGGAGGGTAGGCCATCTGTTGTGACTGGTTGGAGGAGAGTGGAAAGAGAAGAGAAAAGAAAAGAAAAAAGAGGATGATGACAACTGCTGGTTTTTCTTTCATCTCACTCTGTTTAATATGAAATCTGGAATTTCCATATATAGCATACACGATGCTGATAACGCCTTGTTTCTGTGTAGTACAAGCCAATAAAAAAAACTTAATTTATAGTTAAAACTCACTAAATTCTGGACTTCAGACTCCTCCAAACTCTCCATCTCACTCATTTCAGGCAATTGTTTCGACGTCTGCAAGGCTCTGTATAAGAGAATTACTGATTAGTTTGAATTGTCAATGATGCAAGACAATTATTGTAGAAGAACTCCAAGAGTAAAAACATAGAGGTGGACGAAGTGTAGTCTAGTTTAATGAGCCATGACGACATCCTGTGTTTTGACTTCTCCAACTGCACATATTTACTTTGTCCTAAAAAGTGACCCCACCAAGTGCAACTCTCCCATGAAATTAGTTGACTTGGCCACAAAATGTCTTCGCCATAGTAGTTTGAATGCCCGTCTCAAATAAAACAATATTTTTAAATCACTAATTGATTACTTCAACTCAACTCGTCAGTGCAGGTGTTTGAAATTAAAAGCCCTTCAAACATAGATTTTTATCCTCAGAGCCGTTTGAATGCTTTTAATGTGAAACATTCTTTGATGGTAACTTAACCTCACTTAAAAAACGAAAGAAAAACTGAAGAGAAGAGAAACAGAGCTGCTGAGGTTTTTAGTATGACATGATTTCATTTTAATTATGCCTATGGAAGTGTATAATACATTGAATTTATCAAGATAACAGGGAAAGTGTCTAGTTTGCCAACATCAACAGCACATCAGAATATGACCATATCTTAGAAACATGGGAACTGTCTTACTAATATATGAGATAAAACAGAGGAAATTAGAAATAATGGCCTCTGTTATACCAGACTGTTGCGAGGCTTACGCCTGGGATGCTGTCATTACTTTTATCTAAAATGTAAGTAAAGCCGGTTATTAATGTCTTTAGTCTTGAAAAGTAGGCCCTGAGCAATGCACAATAAATAGTGGAGGCGATGAGGCTCATGGGAACAACGGCTCCGGCCCTAGATTTCCCTCCCTGGTGACATCTTGAGTAGTTCAGGAGTTATGTGCAAAAGTTGTGGAAGATAATGTCTGGTGACATGGACTTGTTGTCACATTTTTCATCCACTGATATCCAGTCCTATTGCATTCAGATCACACCTCTTCAGGCAGATAACTATTTCCTCAGGATTAATGTCCCAATTTCTGCATCCTCCAGCACATCACAGTTAATGACCTTGATTTAAATCCCAAGAAGGTTTGTTGGAACTCATATTACTTCCAAACAAGAAAATAGATCAGCCTTTAGGTGTTGTTTTAGTGTGGCCCGGTGCTGCAAAAGTTTTGCCCTCCAGCTATTGGCGAAATAGCCGATTGCCTGTACTCTTTGATTGATTCAGTGCTAGTTTAAAAAGCCGAGACTCCTCGCTTACGCACATACTGTTTCCCATTTTTCAGCGTAAAGTAAAATACCCACTGCATTTGCTGTTTGATTGCCGAAGCTTAAACAGTTTGACATGCTGAATAAATCGGCTAGGTTATGTTGCTTTACAAAAGTGAAAGGTGTGATAAGCTCGTAGGATGAATTAGTGCTGCTTTAAAGCTTGCCGCACGGTTTCAAAATTTCCAATAATTCCCGGCATCTAGGCTAAGCTGATGACAACATCACACAAATGACAAAAGTCAAGGCAACCTGCTTACAGGCCTATAAATGATTTTAGGCTCAGAGGGAGAGGGGGAGGCGGTCCTGATACATGTCAGTCACAGTGCGAATACACATTCCCCTTAAAAAGCTCCAATGTGCGAAACATAGTCCCAGATTATTCTTGGATGACTCTCTGCATCTTATTAGGCATAACTGACACCACAATTTGCTGGAATTCACACAAAGCTAAAGACTTGCTCTAAGATATAGTGTAGGTAACATTACAGTAAGGTTAGAATATACATCACTACACTACATCATGCTAGCCAGAGTTGTTCTTAATTCTAGAAAAAAAAGCCCTGCTACACTATGAATTTTCATGTTTGAATTCATGCCAACTTGGGTCATTGCAGTCATTCCATATAAAAACAATCAAATCCCACCTGTGCCCTCAGAATCAGCTGATTTCTGTTTTTATAGAATCACTGTAGCATATTTCATGAAGCCAAGGCCATGTTTTACCTTCATGTAATGATTTTTTTTCCCTTTTCAGTTGCAAGTTCTTGAAAAACATAGAGCTAGGTAAAATGTGGTGCTTTTAAATTGACTTTTTTTCTGTCATTCCTGAGCTCAGTCATTTCTTAGATATTCATCTGAGCTTCTCTGGGCTGGAAAAATGTACTTAAACTGCACCCAAATCAATTTTACACCCATTCTATGAGCACTAAACTAACTAAAGTTAAAATATCATTTTTGTTCAGCACAGTTATTAGCTCATTCAGCTGAAAGACCAATGAGTTCATTCCATGGCAAGGTGTCCACCCGTTCATCCACAAATCACAAGAATCACTAGTCCTTGTTAAGTATTCATCACATTTTAGGGAAACTTGTGCACAGTGACAAGAAACAATGGCCATAACAGACATTAGTACCTTTAGTGTTTGACTGATTTTGTTATATATCTTAAGAGAAAGATACGTTTTTGGTTAAACGTGGTCACAATTTATAGAATATAAAGGAGCTTCTCGTTTAACCTGCATTTTGATATATAAATGCACATGAAGTTCTATAATAAAAGTCACAATAACATTTACTAAGGTCACTGTGAACGCTCACATTTGAAAGTCCACAGAGCATATAGTGCTTTTAATAAACCTCCCTCACAGATCTGTAGAAGCAAGTAGCGGGCTTACAATTAGCCGTAGATCCAGTACCTTCTAGGACTGCCAACATAGAGAGTAGTGAACAATGCGCTTGACAAATAAATCAAAGCTTGAAATCTACCACTTTGAAAATTATTCTAAATTATATTCAAATCATATTCACCCTACTCTGCCTGGTTTCTTTGTGCAAATCTTTTACTTTACTGACTTTGTCATCTAAATATACACTGTTGACAAAATGACTAAAAGTGTTGGAACACAAAAAAGTCTTAGAAATGGGACGCTTATCACAGTTTTGCTCTGTCACACAGTTAATTAAGGACACTATGTGGTCAGTTTGGTGTGTCAAATTTTGTGGGGAAAACTTTACCAGAAGTGATTTTAGGCCCAACTTAGTAGTATTCAGCTTTTAAAGTTAACCCACATCTTGGTCCAGGAAATTTTGAAATGTACATTTTACATCACCGCTTTGCAAATTTTACATCAAACTGCAAGAAGAAAAAATGGGGTATTAAGAATGATGTTCTTAAGGAAATATCTTAAATCTTGTATAGATCACTCAATAAATGCATGCTATTGGGGAAACCTTCAGCCTTGGTGGAGATACGCACCTTCGGATTGCTCTTATTTTATCGTGTAGGAAGTTTGAAAAGTTCTCCAAGATTTAGCAGGCTGAAGTGACGCGTGTGTGATGCGGTTGAGTTCAGTGAAATTCAGTTCCTGCGCATAATCAATAGACAGCAGCTTTATTTGGACCACTGAAGACATTTATGTCTGCGAGATGAATGACTAACATTTATGAGTCACATGTGTTGGACACCAGCTTTAGCCTCGAAATGTGAGTGTGCTACTCTATAAAAACCATGGCTGCTAGGCTGTTAGGCAGCATAGAAATCAGTATGAGTAGATAATGTTTTCCCTGCTTTATTTTTTGCAGAGTTCAAGATATAGATGGGTTGTTTAAATTCACATAGCTGCAAACAAACAGACATCTGGACTTAATCTATATAAGGCCCGAGGACTCTGACTAATCACCTGAGTAACCCGAGTAAACTATTGCAGATGTGAGATAATTGCAGATGCAGGCTCTCGAAATAACTGCATTTAGATTTTCATAAGTCATTCTGTCAGCACGAGCGGTGATAGGCAGTTGACCCATCTCGTTCCCCTCCTTCCCCTCAGTGCAACTTGACCTGCTGGGGGTGCAGGGATATGTGCTGTTACAGAGCACAAAGGTATGTTCAAAGTTCTGTGTTGATGTTCTAATTTAATTTAACACACTTTAAAACTGGGTCTTTGTTGTTAGCTGGAGAATGTGTGCTGACACACATGCAGAGGATTTTGAAAGACAAACTCGCTCAGACAACACAAACAATAGAGCCTGGACTTTGAAGTGCAAGCTGCAAGGAATCCTCATTAATTGTGTAAAATGGGTTTCTCTCCAACAAAGTGACAGAAATAGTGTAATGGCAGGCTTCATGGGTAGATATGCTGGCTAATTGGCTCTTTAAAATAAGGTTAAGGCATTTTAAAGGCCTCAAATTGGTCTTTTCTCCTTCAGAACAAGTTTGGAGTGCCAAAAATAATTAGGGTGGTGCTGATTGTTATGGACCCCATATCACACTAAGGCGAAACAGACAGCAGGGAGGATGCCAAGGGAAGCTTTATGAGTCTCATTTGAGGTAAGCTGAACTGACGCTCATTATAAACTGTATGAGTTCTGTGAGCCATACAGATTACATAACTATCTGGAGCTTTTAAAACAACCATTTTCACTTTGTAAGTTGGTATTAGTGGAATTGAATATCTCTAAGGAAACACTTGTGCGCAGTGATGTCTCAAACCGCGAGCAGCCCTGAATGCAGAATCAAAAGACTTTTCCAGGAAAAATCAGCATGGTTTGTTTGTTGACCTGGTTAAAGCAGCAGTACATTTCTTTTTTGGCACAGTGGAACAAGCTGTAAACACAAATGTGAAATAATACCACCTCATGAAGGTACACTTGGCTGTTTACACATCCCGTAGGAACAATCATTTGGGCTGACGTTTCTGCTTGTTGCCAACTAAATAGCAATGGGCACAGCTCCTTGTTCTCTGAATTAAACCAGGAAGAGGAAGGTTAAGAAACACAGTTGAAAACACTTTGCTCTTCTTTCTTTCCTCGTATTAATTAAACTCCCCCAAGCTCATCTGCTCATTACAATTGCACACTACCATTCAGAAGTTGGAAGTCAAGAAAGCAAGTTTTATCTAATATATGTAATATAAAACTGCTTTTAAACAGTAGTGGGTTTAAAAAGTTGTTGTTTCTTTCATAGACATAACACTAACCCACATAGCATACAGGTCTGGCCCGGTTCTAGTGTTCAGCCAGCACTGCTGGCTGACTTCTGGCATGGTAACTGGTATGTCATCCAGATATGGGCCAGGCCTGGCATAGGTGGCACTGTTTATGTGATGGCATGCCACATCTGCCTCGATTGTGGTCTGGTTTATGTGATCCAGCCTCATAGAAAACAGGTGTGGCCCGGATCCGGCATTAAGTTGCCACTTCTGACTGACTAGTGTCATGGCAGGGTGTATGTCAACCAGATGTGGGCCAGGTCTGGCAATGATGGCACTATTTATGTTCCTATTTTCCTACTTTAGTTAGAAGACCCAAATGCCATGTAGGTTTGACAGGTTTGTGAGTGTACACTTTATCCAAAACCTATTGAGGGTTTACTCATGTTTACCACTGGGTGGCTGTAGTTCAGGAGGTAGAGCAGGTCACCTACTGATCGGAAGGTTAGTGGTTCGATCCCTGGCTCCTCCAGTCTGCATGTCAAGAGTGTGAATGTATATGAATTTAGTTAGGACGCACTCAGTTTAGAGAAAGTGTGTGAATGGGTAAATGTTGTACTTTGAGTACTCTGGGAGAGTAGAAAAGCGCTATACAAGAATCAATCCATTCACTGTCTGAACAGAGTTTCCTCAAGTTACTTTTGCACTATTATGTTCCAGCATATGTTGTTATTACATGGATTGATTAAGGTACACATTAGGCTGACATCTGGGGCCAGAGCTGAAACTGTTCTGGGCCAGCACAGGGCCACCAGTGTGTCTGCTGCTGGCCCGTGTGTGGGCCACCTCTGTCTGGGCCACCAAAGGGCCGTCATTCTTTGCGGGATGTGGGCAATGTGTAAGGACATTGTGTGGGCCAGCTCCGGGCCGTACCTATTTTGCTATGTAAGAAACCTTTACATTTTGAGTTTTTGCAATACAACTTAAAAATAATCAAATAAATCTGAGCCGCAATCTTCAGCCATTTCCTGCTGTCCCTCTGTGTATATGAGCCTCAAAAAATCTCTTGCAAAATGCAGAGACATGCAGTGTCTTTCCACACTGCCAAAGTGCATTTTCTGTTGAGCAGGAGGGTAAAAGTCTCCTGCCACTGGAACACAGAGAGGTTCCTGTGAGTCAGGAGAGAGTCATCATATGCAAAGTAATTTAAGCCATGTATGCTAGCAGCGACTTACTACCTACTTAAGATCAGACAGAACGTCCCCAGATTAAAATTCTTTACAGTATTCTGAGTATATATATATAGTTTAAAATGTGGCATAAAACTTGACAGTCTTCCCATAAAGACATTTAACAGTATTTACATATGAATAATTGCAGGACGGATCTAAAATGCTCAATGTGACCTGCTCCCCCACTATCTCTTGCTAACTGCTAAATGCACTATTATTTTCAGCAGATGGTTTGTAACTTTGTCAGCCACACAGAATTTTCCCTCCATGCTGCTTTTGATATGTAAAAAAGGTTAATGAGAACAATAATAGTGCATAAAATCAGTGAAAATTGTAAAAAATGGTGGAACTAAAGTAAGGCCCCAGTGACACAGGCCTAGAGACCTGGTGACCTTGGCGAACATCTGGCAAGCACTTGTTGTTCCCTGACTGGTTTGCTGGAGGTTGCTAGGAGCTGCTGTGAAATAGATTGCTAAAGTCCCATTCAATCAGCCCTAGAAAACAGTCAGTTAAAAAAAAAAAAAACACTGGTCATTTTTACACAAAAGTGTGTATTCCACAAATGGTTGACAGTGCTCTGCTATGTTACCAACTTATTACTAATATTACCTGCTTTGTCCTAAATACTTCAGGGAACTAATTCCCCTAGCAGACCTTAAAGCTTTATAAGCTTATTTTCATGTAAGTAGAGGTTGTTTTGACTGAATATGTTTCCATGTTATTGTGTAACCATGCAAATTGGTCTCATGCAAAGTTAGAGACTGTTTAAAAGAGGGGGAAAAAAAGTCTTTCATATAACAAGCAGTATTTATTTGTATAGAGCTTTTCACAGGAAGGGGTCACAAAGTGCTTCACAGAAATGATCTAAAGCAATTCAGTGTTTTAATTAAATGTAGAAAACTGCAGAGCAGTAAAAAGAACTCAAAGACAAAATGTAATGTGTTGCATAAAAAGCAGAAGGGGAGCAAACATAACTCAACAGAGATGTATTTAGCTGACTTAAGAGTCTATAGAATTGGTACAAAGCTGAGATGAACTGCAAAGTTAGGTTTGGTAATTCAGTTTAATTCAATTCAGCTTTATTTATGTGGCGTCAAATCACAACACAAGTCACCTCAAGCCGCTTCATACTGTAAGGGAGAGACCCTACATTGTTCTGGAAAGAAACCTGACAATCGATCCTTTACAGCAAGCAGTGTGACAGTGTGAAGGAAAAACTCCCTTTTGACAGGAAGAAATCTTCTTCATAACAAGGTTTAGGGAAGGACAGCCTTCTGCCATGACCAGAGGGAGTTATGGAAAAGAAAGAAAACAGTGCAAAGGGAGATAAGGCAAAGCAAAGACTATGGTAGAGAAGATACAAATCTGAAATGCTGCAGTGGTGTATAAACACATAGGTAGAAGAAAGAAGGAGGAAAAGTGTTCATTGTAACAGAGGAACATCGGGAGCAGCCTGAGCCTATAGCAGCATAAATAAAGGGAGGATTCAGGGTCACCTGATCCAGCTCAAAGAATGAGCTTTATCAGAAAGGAAAGTTTTGAGTGTAACTTTAAAAGTAGAGACTGTGTCTGTCTCCTGAATCTAGGTGGGAGCTGGTTCCATGGGAGAGGGGTCTGATAGCTAAAGGCGCTGCCTCCCATTCTACTCTTTAAAACTATAGCCTGCAAAGAGAGAAGTGCTTTGTTGGGATAATATTGTATACTATGAGGTATTTAAAATATGATGAAACCTGATTATTCAAGACTGCGTGCATGAGGAGAAAATTTTTAATTGAATCCTGGATTTAACAAGTAGAAGTGAAGAGAAGCCAGAATGGGAGCAAGTATGATCTCTCTTTCTCATCCCTGTTAGTAGTCTGGCTGCAGTGATTTGGATTAACTGTGTTTTTTAGGGGACTTTTAGAGCAACTTGATAAAAATTAATTGCAATGGTCCAAACTACAAGTAATAAAAGCAAGAAGTAGTCTTTCAGCATCACATCGAGACAGGAGATTTCTAATTTTAGAGATATTGCATGGATAAAAGAAAGCAGTCATTTGTGCACGTTGAAGGATACATCAAAAGCGCATCAAAAATGTGCTGATCAAAAGTGCTGCTGTCGGCCAAGGTAATGCCACACAAAGACACCATGTTTCTGAGATTTTCTCAGATTTTTAGTGCCGTGTATTATCATTTTAGTTTGCTCCAAGAAATAGAAAATTAGAGTTAATTCAAGTCTTTAAGGCATGTCAGCAGTTGAACTAATTGGTTTGCATCATCTGGCTCCATTATAAATACAGCAGGATATATCAGTGAGAATGCATGCAGTGTTTTTTTAATACTATTACCTAAGGAAAGCATGTATAATGCAAAAATTATTGATCCTGTCACAGAACCTTGTGGAACAGTGAGACTAACTTTTTTGTCCCCATTTGCATGCACAAATTGGAGTTCATCAGATGGATCTGATTAAAACCAGTGCAACTGCAGTGCAAGTCCTTCAATACCACCAGTGCGTTCTAGTGTCTCTATTAAAATGTTATGATCAGTGTATCAAATGCTGCACTGAAGTCTAACAGGACAGGCACAGAGATGAGACCAGTGTCAGAGGTCAAAAGAAGATCATTAGTAACCTGCACTCGTGATACTTCAGTGCTCTGATGAACACTATATCCTGACTGAAACTCTTCATATAAACCATTTCTTTTCAAATGATCAGTTAGCTGTTTGACAACTATTTTCAAGTGTTTTTAAAATAAGAGGAAGGTTGGAGATTGGTCTATAATTAGCTAAGACAAAGACAGCCACCTCAAAAGCCTGTGGTACATATCCTTTTGGTAGACGTAACTGATCATATTTTGAATTGTTGTCTTTATTAATGGTGAGAGTTCCTTAAACAGACTTGCAGCAGTGGGATCGAAAAGACACGCTGATATGTTTATGATGGAAGAGACGAAGGAGAAATTATTGTAGTTTGGAAAGATTGATATGACAGAAAGTGTAAGTAAATATCAGGAGTTATTAAGGTTACTGTACTTAATTTTATGTCTGTAATACAGCTGTTAATATTTTTTTCTCCACTTTTATTTGTGAAGAAATCCATGCTCAAGCTCAAGTTAAAGGAATACTAGTAGCACTTTAACCTCCTAGGACCTGGCGTCCACATATGTGGACATTACATTTTGGGGTGTCTAGACCAAAATACAAAATTTTGCTCTAAAAGGGCCCGATATCCACTTACGAGGACATTATACTGCCACTGCTCTATCAAAATTTACAACGAATGTCGTCATATGTGGATCTCATTTTTCTCAGAAACAAAAATGAGGTAAAATAATAATAATAATAATAATAATAATAATAATAATTCTTTGTTTTTATGTTCATCAGGTCCCAAACAGCCCAAATAGCAAAGAGAATTTAAAAATGCATGTTATGAAAAAGTTCGGGTCGTAGCAGGTTCAAGACAAATAAAAAAAAGTGAAATTGGCTCTAAGCAAGACTGATCTACTCTAACTTTTAATCAAAAATACTTTTGTTCTTCAAACAAAACAATTCAGCAATAGTTAAAAATGTAACCAAGACTATTTTTAATGCTTTTATGTTTTTTTGGCAAAGATCAAGCATTAATCGTCAGCCCCCTACTCTGAATACTCATTCCTGTGTTGCAGTTGTTTGGGGACCTCCACATTGTGAGGGTCGCTTGCACTGACGTGGAAGCATGGTGAGCAGTCGGATGTCCTAGTAGCCTCATTCTCCCTGCTAGCAGAGCATGTCCCAACTGTTGTCAATTTATCAATGTATCGTGCACTAGTGGGCACAGTTTGAGCCACCATTAGGACAGGTGCCTCCATCCATCATGGCCAAGTCACTTATTCCACCTTGTCAGGGGAAACTAAATGGAGCCTTTGAGGAAATGTAAACAACTCTCAGTGGACAATCAGAGGGCCCATCTCAACACTCCCGACCAGAGAGCTGAGGACAGAGAGGCTTCGGTCTCTCGTTACCACCCTAATGTATTCCCATATGTCCTTTAATTGTATGCTGAGACATGCTGATATGCCGCACATTAAATGCAGCATGTTTTCTTCTAGCTGTAATTATCCTATTGTCATGATTACCCAGAAAATCACTCAGCTCGGTTTTACGAGAGCTTTCCATCTCAAAAATGTCACAGTTTTAAAAAGCAACCAATCTGAGATGATTTTTAGCGCAAGATTTTTTTTTTGTGGCGGACCTCCTTTCTGCCAAACACTGTAAATTATGAAAGAAGGAGAGAAAAAAACTGAAAAATGTCTCATTCTCCAAAGACACTTACTGTGGCATTTATGATTTAAAAGCGTGGATTAATAATGCAACAATAACAAAAATATTATGCATGTATTCACTGTACAAGGGAACTCACTATCTAATTCATGTTTGAACATTTGTTTTTCTCCGGCTTATTTTGGATAGTTTCATCTTGACAATTATAATCTTATGAGGATTGCTCTTACCCCCCTAGGGCTGCGCTTCATTCGGATTTTGTTATACTGATGCACAGTACACCCAGAGGTGAAGTGAACAAGGATTAATTAAAAGACAAAAAAAGAAACGGAAGTAGGGGGTGCAAAAAGCTGCTAATCAGTCCCCACCAATCAGCCACAATCATGATTGATAACTGTTTTTTTTTTTTTACTTGCATGCATTCTGTTATTAAAGCTTTTATTTTCCTAAATTAGGCATTTTCTCTAAATATACTGCACCCATTATATTACAGATGTTCCTGTCACAGACATGGCTCTTGTAAAATGTTAAAAGTTGCATCAAGTTGAAGAGAGAGCACCAGTTATAGTCTGTAGTTGTTTTTAGAAGAAATCGTGTGAAGGACTTGAACTACACTTGAATTGCTTCTAAAAACTAAAGCCTGCTGTATTTGAGATTGTTCCTCTGTGCTGCGGAGCTCTATTGTGGTCCCAAAACTATTACAAACACACCAGTGAACCACACCATTGCACTGAGTGACATGTTTCTTTATTGACATTAATATGGACACTAGGGCTGTCACTTTTCATTTGAAATTCAAACGGCCTTTTAAACATAGGAAACTGTTAAATATTTGATCTACAATCATCTGTTTGAAATTGGATTTGATATTTTAAATCACTAAGCGCAACAAGCTACGTTTCGTACACCAGGGGGTTTGTGTGATCTGCTGGATGGGCGGTTGTTCACTTAGCTAGCTATTTCACCCAGCACCATTTGAGAAAAAAGAGTGTTGGTGGTTGCTGCTGGGCGATTGCTCAGAAAAATAGAAACTCTTTTGTATTCATTTTCCCTAGAAAGCTCTCATTTTTCTTCCAGTGATAGCTTTTCCTTTAGATTGAAATGTTTTTATTCCCT
The DNA here is from genome assembly GCF_056152115.1 of Neolamprologus brichardi. Lineage (NCBI taxonomy): Eukaryota > Metazoa > Chordata > Actinopteri > Cichliformes > Cichlidae > Neolamprologus > Neolamprologus brichardi. The sequence goes on along the minus strand of NC_142125.1, from coordinate 14,146,995 downwards.
TAGAAGCTCAAACTCACTCGAGCCAAGACGAGTAAAAGAGAGCCTTTGGTCAACACGATCGATGTAGAAGTAAAACGCATAGCTGAAATGGCCACATCTTCCTTTGGCTCCACATCATCTTATGTTCCTTAACTTGACTGCTTTCAGCAACGCACGACAGTCGGCTGTCGGCTTCAGCTCTCTGTTTCTACACAGGAGTCCACCGCCACCTGGGCCTCCCTTCACCCCATCTGCAGCCACAGACATCAGCAGAGGAAACAGGCCAGCAGGGACCTTAAGAAATTAGGTTTATAATCAGAAACACTCCTAGATCTCCACTCCTAAATCTGTGTGGTATTTGTTTTTCATTTCACTTTCTTTAATTTAACGTTAAAGAAAATGAACTCCTAAAAGATGCGTTCAATAAATGCAGGAATACCATGTTGGTGCTGTAGTTGTTTTTACCATAATCATTTCAGAAGAACAGTACTGTGTCTCCATGGACTCTTATTTTGACTTCTTCAACTCCTCTTCGCAGCTTGAAGCAACATCCATCAAAAATAGAGTTTGTATATATTTTGTGATGAAGACCGGCATCTGGAAATCACTGGCATCGACTTGATTATGGACAGTGGAGCAGTAATTCCCACTGGGATTCTTGTTTTACCGTAAGCTTGTACTGTGGAATGGATTCTGATTACTGGTTTCATTCTGGATTCAGTTCCAAGTTGGTAAAATTCACAGATTTATTCATTCCCGCATCCCATATAGAATCTTTTTCTTTGTTACTTTGCTCATAGATGGGAGGAGGGATTCCAAACGATTCTGATTCAATAAACAGATTTGAAACTAGATTTAGAGCCAATGAAATGCTGCTGAATTCCATTCTTATGGAAAGAGAGGGCTCTGAATGAATATATTTTAAAGTGTAAAATTTGTTCTTACTTTAAAAAGTGATTTTATCAAATTGTGTGTCAGTCACATAGTGCTTTGTGCTCGAGTGAATATTAAGAAATCCAGTCTCGCCCTGCGGGATCTCTACCAGAGGCCTGGGATCTTGAGGGTCCTGCGCAGTGCCTTTGCTGTTCCTAGGACTCCAGTCTTCTCGACAAAGACCTTGAATGTTGTTCCTGGGATCTGCTGGAGCCTCACGCCCACTGTTACCTTCACCCTCCACATCTTTTCAAGTTCTTGGAGCTCTTGGTACTTCTCAAGCTTCTCGTGTTCCTTTTTCCTGATGTTGCCATCACTCTGTATATCTACATCTATCGTTAAGGTCATCTTTTTCTGCGTGTCCACCACTACTATGTCCGGTTGGTTAGCCATCACCACTTTGTCTGTCTGTATCTGGAAGTTTCACAGGATCTTAGCTCGATCATTCTCAACCATTCTGGATTGTCTCAGGGGCATCTTTACACAGCCTGCACCTGGGGTCTTGCCTGGTGTGGTAGACCTGGACGTGGCTTATGAATCTTGTGTTCAGAGTTTGTTCCTGTGCAGCCATGATTAGTGCCTCTGTGCTGTCTTTACATGGGATCTGGTCCTTTTGTGTGTATGCATGCTTGTGCTTACACTCCCTGCCTTGCTGCAGCCACAAAAAAGTGCTGAAAAGCTGAGCACTACTTAACAGTAGTGCTCAGCTTTTGTTAAGTCAGTGAAAGTCTTTACATGCATCACAGATATTGAATCATTTTGCAGAGCCCACATAATGTGTATATATTTATTAATAAACCCGAATTGCCTGAATTGAATCGAATTGAACTGACTTAATTGAAGTGCACAAAATTGTCTTTTCTAATTTCTAATTGTAATGACTCGTCTATAGCTGCATAAATTAAAAGAATAGACTGCAACATTATCCTCATCCAGACAGAAGGGGAAAAAAACTATCTCTCTTTTAATCCAGACATATTTCACCTCATTCTGATATATTGTTATGAAGTGAATTCAGTTCAACATGAAAGTAATTATATCAGCTATATTCAAACAAAATGTTGTAAACCTTTGGCGACGCTAATCACATCTTCTTTTATTCCGACTGAAGACTCGAGTTGGCTGTTTCTTTCCTTTCATATTTTATATGCTTATTATCTAATTTTCTTTTGAAGGCCTTGATTATTCCCCGTCTGAAAATGAACAATAATTGCTGCCCTACTGCTTACAAAGTCTGCCGAACAGAAGAATAAAAGAGTAGTCTTTTCAGTGGTCAATCAGCAAAGAAGTACATTAATCATTATCTTGCATTACAGTTTCTTGTTTTGTGCCTGAAACATGGCTCTGTTAGAATTAAAATGTCTTTTACCCTCTCAATTACACGTGAGATTTGTATGGTCACTCTGAAACGTAATATGAACAACAAGCATAAAATAGAATTTACAAAGAGGAGAGCGCTTTGATCACATACTGTATGCCTTGAGGAGTCTTGCCTGAGAGTCTTTGATGTGAATCAGTGCATGAAAGACAGGTCCAATTGGCCTGGGGTCACCCTCAAATTTGCACTCTTTAATCATGTGTTCTATGTCAGGTGTATGAAAAAAAGGAAAGAAAAAAAAGCCCCTCGTGGTTTATGATTTTTCCTTTTTACCATTATTGCATGAGGCAAATTTCCTGTCAGACGAGTGCGAAAGCATTTGCTGGCCTTAAATATGGTTTTAGCTATTGCACAAAGCTCTGCGTGCTGTGAAAGACATTAAAGAGGACAGAGACAAGATGGGAGGAAAAGCCCAAACAGTTGTTGTGTTAATACCTTCATAAACACTGGGATCGCTGCACCTAATTACCATCAGATGGATGGAACTGAAAGGTCAGTCATAGCCTTTTTTAGCTACACAACCGAGGCAGCTCTAGGGACTTCAATGTTGGTCTGTCCGTCTCTCAGTCCAGTTTTTTAGTCCACAACAAAGTCTCTCAACAATGTGGATAGATTTCTGTGATATTTGTTTAGGCATTCACAGTCCACAGAGAATAAATTCTAATTTCTTTTCTTCCTGATGTTTCTTCTTAAGCTTCCAGCAGGTTGAAGTGTGCATCATCTCATTTGTATTTTGAGTTTGATAATACTGTTGTTTAGTGATGTGCTGATCATTTTTAATAAAACGCTCGACCTGAAGAAAAACACACATATAGCAGCAAGGTGATATCTTCCAGGCAAAGAAAGGAGGTAAATGCTACACACATTCAAAACTCAGATGTGGCCATTTATGCTCAATATTAGCAACGGCAGCAACATTGACGCACTTCCAAAGAAAGCACAGCTAAACGAATCAGAGTGCGGCTGAGGCTAAAGTTTGACAAACCTTTTCTGGCCTCAAAAGGGCCATTTTTTTATAGTGTCCTTGAAACTCTTCACCTTCTCCCACCCATGTGAAAAATAAAAATGCTGCTTTACAGTGTACTTTAAAGGTGCATCATGCTGAATTGACCTTCTCTATACATCTCTGTTAACACTCTCAAAGTAATATGGCTTCATGCTTTTTATCAGCATGAATAGCCATATTGTTGCTCACTGATTGTCACCTCTTTACCTAACCAAGTTTAACAACTCTCTCCCATATCTTCATGCTATGTCTCTACAGCTTTATCCCACTTACTACATTATAGCTCCGTACCGGTACACTTTTTCTCCATTCTCCAGGCATCCTCTCACTCTCTAAGACTATGTTAAACAGTCTAGGTAAAAAGTTCACTGCCTTTTCAACTGGACATATCCATAACTCTCCATGTCATCTGGACATACCTGTGTTATCTTCTCCCTTGATGTCCAGCTTCACATACAGCTCACTAAATGTGCATTGGAGCCACTTGTGTTTGGGTCTGGGGTTTCACTGCCATGCAACACATAAATCATTGTTGGTCATATATCGAGTAAAGCGATTGGCCAAAACAAGAACTCAACAACTTTTCCTAGGAAGGGAACCCCAGGCTCCTGCAGGGGTCTTGCTTTTCTGAGATATTTTCAGCTTGTTGTGCACATCCCGAATCAGCAACGCTATTAAGCTACCTAATGAGCTAAGTGCAGAAAGTTTTTCCGGGAAGTCATCCAAACTGTTGGCAACTCAGGCCCACTACTTACACTATTTCCCCACCTCCATAAGAATTGAGTCCTAGGGTAACCAGGGTATAAAATCCAAATCTGCAGCTCACACAAGTAAACAAATCAGCATGCGCTGGTCTGGTTAACCTCCCCAATCAGCCTCCCTAATCAGTTATCAACAACACTGTACCAAAAATATCTGACACACCAACTCCTTCAACGTAGGAAGAAACAATTCGAAATCCCAAAATATAATTGCTGCGATTTCAGTTTGTCAAAGAACAATTGGGCTGAACTTAGCTACAGTTGGAATAATGACAGAAACTCTTGCAGTGAAGGCACTCTAGTTCTGTAGCACAACAAACAACAAAGTATTAGCCCTCATTGCTCTCTGTGATCTTCAGAGCATTTGATCCTGTTTTATCTAACTTTGTGCCACAAGTTTTAAGCAACAGGAAGTAAACTCACCCTCAGATTTACCTGCTTTGGTCTATCTACTGTACGTTTCTGCTTCTTTGATTCGGGCTTTGACACGGTGACAGTAGTTTTCTCTGGCTGTTCTTCTGGCATGCAGTATGTTGCAAACAGCCCAAAGAACCAATAAATGTTTCAGAAATACTTTCTTTTCTGCATCACTATTTTGACTGGTTTCGAATGAAAAACCTACATATGGGCCTCTTAGTCTTGACATGGGGATTGCAAATTATCTGTCTAGAAATTTAATTCTGTTGCAGTCGCAGTATAGACATTCCTGTGTGATTTAATAGGGTCTTATTTCTATATGGAGATAGAATTGGAAGACAAATAGGATTTAAGGAAACATATTACCTCTTGTCCCTCTCTGAATACAAAGGGCAGACCTCAGTGCTATCACAAAGAAAACAGCTTAGCAGCAGTGCATTTGTTTTCCCATTCAGCGAGAGAAGCACTTTGTCTTTCCAATCGTTACCTGTCTGTGAATCAGTTGCTCCATTATGGAGGGCCTAAAGAGGGAGGTGCTGTCTAGGGCTAAATTGCAATTAGTCGGCCTGCAAGTGAGGCTGGCACCAGTTAACTTGGGATATTGGAGTGCAAGGGCCCCGTAATCAGGCCTTGGTCATGTAGAACAATGCATAAAATTAAATTGACATTAATGAATAATTGTATAATGAAAATGGACGAGTAGAGTTAATTGCATGTTACAGTGAGTGTAATGCCCAGATAACCTTGTGTCTAATGCTATTCTTAGTCTGACTGCCAAGGCTCTCACCGTGGCTCCTCTCGGCGGGAAGTCATTAAAGCAAGGGAGTAGATAATGCCAGTGAGCCGAAACCCAGAGTAGCTACAATCTCGCAAAGACTTTCTTTCACAGGCTTTTTTTTTCCTAAGTGGGCTATGCTGCAGTCATTTGTACACAGTCTGAATGAAATTAAAGGTCACCAGTGCTGCGCATCTATGTCTGGATGGGCTTTTAGAGTGGGGCCCACTCACAAAGGGGGCTGTCACATGGTAGAATGAACACCTTGAGATGGCTTGGAGGACGAGGGTATTTGCAACAGATGAGGACTTGAGTGACAGCTGCTGTGCCTAATTCATAAGCGCACCCCATGTTGAACCACACCTTCCATTTAAAAATTATTCCAACCATTAGACACTTTGTTCAGAATTTCAATATGGCTTGAACTTTATTACAATACCTGACTAACATTACCATACTTATTTTAAAATGTCACTGATTTTTCAGCCTCATTAAACATATAAGAGGACATAGTTATTACACTGCGCTGTCCAACATGCGGGTTGGGATCCCCTCCGGGGGTCCAAGATTAATATTTGGGGTCCCAGTATGGTTAATAGGATGGTGAAGTTCAGAGAGATGTTTGTCTCATGAGCGTTTTTGCAACTGGTGAATCGTGTTTTTTTCACCCTCACTGGCATCTAAAAAATATTTAATAATTTTACAAACCGTTCAGTTTCATTTACTTGCCTTTAAATTCCTATTTTCAGAGATAAGAAATATATATACGTCATTCAAACAGTTTCCACTGGTCAGTATTTAGTGTAAATGTAAGTGCAGCATAAAGTTTGATGGATCATCTTATTCAGCATAGTGTCAAAGGGCGAGCCAGTTGATTACAGGAAGTAGGATAGATTTTTTTCCAGGAAATAATAGTCTAGTTAACAAAAAATGTGTTTTTATTATAACTGGCTATAACTGAGAATCAGTAATTAACACATATTATACAATGTTTATCTTACAATGTCGTAAACCAGGGGTGTCAAACTCATATTCGTTCACAAGTCACATCTAGGCAATCCATTGTCTTTCACTTATTCAGTTCAGGGTCACGGTGATTCACGCTCATGTTCACACTTCTGGCCAAGTTGTAGTTAGGTTCACTAATTAAGCTAACATGCTTGTCTTTGGGGTGAGGGAGGAAGCCAGAGTATCTGGAGAGAACCCACACAGGCATGATGAGAACTTGCAAACTCTTCATAGAAAAGCCTAAACAGGCTGGTGGATTCAAACCCAGGACCTTTTTGCTGTGAAGCGATCGTGCTAAACACCACACAATCGTGTAAACAGCACATTGTAAAAATGTTCATATTTAACGAAGCATCCATTTAGAGGCAGATGAACACAGTGAGATGTCTTAAGAACAAGAGAAATTTGAACAGTGTGTCTGAGGTTTGCTCCACACATTCTCGGATTACGAAGAAATGCTACTGGTCCTTATTTTTGTGTGGCATGTGAGGCCATGAGCACCGTCTTTGATAGTAAGAAGCATGTAAGTGTGATGATGAAGCAGATGATTATGAAACAGACAGGTTTTATACTATCATGATGTAATAGCATGTGCTTTGGAAAACAGCCTGATTGGACCCTTTGGCAGGGACATTATGGCCCCCTGGGCATATGTTCGAAACCCCTGTTACGAACTACAAGAACCACTTGCATACTTGAAATAATAAGAAAAAATGTCCTAAACACTAATTAAACTGTTAAGTTATTTTAAGAGCATATAAGTTTCCACAGAAAATAACTGCCTCCATTTGTTTTGTACTGAAGTGACACAAATGCCCACCAGGGCCTAGCAGAAGCTTCCCACAGGGAAATTCACTGAAAACAACAGCAATGTATCAATTTACTAGCTGCTAATTTACCGTTGTCTCAGCTCATTAGGTTGAAATGCATCACTAACATCACATTAACACAGAACCAATGCAATAAATAAAGCTAAGGAAGCAATAGAAGCAATTTACCTGATCATTTCTGGTAATCACAGATTTGTTTGTTGATTGCTTTTTGCTATTGATGAACAGAATGTATGTTATCCAATCATCTGATAAGGGGGCCCAGGAAAGAGTGAAAATGGTAAGCAATAGGGTCACTGTTATTTTTTTCGGCAATGACACTGCAAAAGTGTGTCGCATCAAAATATGATAAGCAGAATTTAAAGGAACAACAATACAAGAGTTCATCTTAAAATCTGATGTCCCTTTCCTGTAGCAAGATGTGACATTTATGTATACTTGAACTCCAAGGAAACCTTTTTCCAGATGTCCAGAGCCAAAATATTAAGATTGTCTCATAACAGTGGTTCATATCAAGACCTGGAATATCTACATTATTGGACATTAAATGAACAGTCAGTTCTCTCCATCAGAGTATCAGATGTGGGGGGGGAAGGGGGTTAAACTTGAGCAACTTTGGCAATGCCCAAATGTGTATCTCCAGGTTTGGGAATCTACTAAAAATCAAGGCTTGTGGGCTTGATTTTGTGAGCAGCAGTCTGACAAACCATGAACCTGTGGCAGTATGGTTGAACATGTGCTGGAACAGGTTTGTTCTACAATGGCTTAAACTCAAAGTCACAAATTAGAATTTAAAAGATGTGCTGTTGATGTTTTGTTGCCAGATACCACAAGGTCAAAGGTCTCGTAGAGCCCATGCCTCAGCTGCTGGCAGCTGTTTTAGCAGAACATAATGGACCAACACCACATCATTCCAAGATGGCATAGTGTTTTGACTCATAAAGTCACATGCATGAAAAGGAAGACTGGCAGTCTTTTGCAGTAATCAGCAGCCATTTTCGACTGTGGTTTTGATTCTCTCTATAGTGCATGCAGTTAAAAATGTCTGGTGTTTCTCTGGGTTTAGAAAAATAACCAGACTTCCAGCAATAACTCATTTCCTCCAGATACTCCTGTACTGTATTTCACTGCATTCTTTCTTCGTGGCTAAGTTTTCATGAAGAGAGACTGTATGTATATGTAATTCACATTGATGCAGGGCCGTATTCATTGTAATAATAATAATAATAATAATGATAATACATGTATTTATAAAGCGCTTTCAGACAAAGTGCTGTACAGCTATTTGAAAATAAAGAGATAAATAAATAAAAGTGATGCATAGCAATACAAAAACGATAAAAACGATTAAAAAAAACTAAAAGGCAAAGAATTAAGACATGTATGATAGGGTGAACAAGTGGATCTTCAGCTTAGCTTTAAAAACCTCCACAGAGCATGCCTGCCTAATATCTTGAGGGAGGTACGAAAAGAAAAAGCACATTCCCGATAGTTTTTTTTTTTTTTCTGGCTCTAGGAACCTTTAAAAGGCCAGAATCCTGGGATCGGAGAGCACGGGAGGGAACATAAGGGTGCAAAAGATCAGAGAGGTGCCAAACTGTTTAAAGCCTTGTAGGTGAGCAGCAGGACCTTGTAAGTGTTTGTAGAACCACCACAAAAATAAAAAAGGAGACATTGTAAGCCATGCTAGTTTGTCTGTATCAAAAAATGATCTGTAGTTTTGGGGAATGGGAATTGGCATTGGCATGAACTGTGGTTAGCAATGAGCTGTACTTCCTTTTTTCCCCCACTTCTTACTTTTTACATTTGTTGCTCTACTATTTGTGGCACTTGTGTGCTACATTATTATCATCGCCTCAGAAAGCTGCCTGAAATGTGTGGCAGTGTTCATGTACAAGACTTTCGTTTTTCCTTCGTGATATTATTGATCTCTCTGTTATTGACTTTTCGGACTTCTTGTTGATTTTGCCTTCTCCCTTTTCTTTCACTGGATTTGTTTGCCCTACTGCCTGATAGCCTTGACCTATTTTATGATTAAAGATTTGGATTTTGGCCTTTTTTGCTTCTCCCTGCTACCCCGTGAGCATTTTTGCTGTCGTCGTCATGTGTTTTGAAACCAGACATGATGTGCAGGGGGGAACTGACGAGTTTTTAAAAGCATGCCCATTGGCTGATGAGCATAGCCCATAATTGAGACCATAAAGTGATCAGTAAAATGCTTATGGAGGAAGACACCCTTTGGGCTGTTTTCCCTTGAGTTCTCTTGAAGTCTTTTTGCAACCACAAGAGTCTCCCCCTACTGACCATTAAATAATTTCAAGTTTAAGCATGTCTGATTTGGTTTCACTTTCAGACCCAGAAGCTATGCCCATCTTTTAAACTATCTATGCCTTGGAATAAACATAGGAATATGGGAATAAGACTGGGAATGGAGACAAGTCAGAACGTGTAGACAGGGAAAAGAAAAACCTTATCCTCTACTTGTGTGGTATACACACTGAACACGTTGGTGAATGAATCAGAATTAGTATGCAAGTGAACTGAAGCAGTGTCCCAGATCGTTCCCATCGATAATGTGCAGCGTTATCCACATTTTGAACACTCTTTGTCATTGCTGGTATATCAACATCTATTGTTGTCATTCAGAATGACTACAAGTCATTATCATTAGTTCTTAGAAGCAATGTATTTTCTGTATTTCATATGAATTCAACAAACAATGCCTTTTTGCTATATACAGTGGTATTCACAGGATAACTTTAGCACTTTATTGTTTCTGCAGTAGATCTAAGAAGCTTTTTAGACACAAGTAGCATCAATAGGCCTGATGTCATTGTATTTAGTTTCATATTTCCATGCTCTATAGGTCTGGATGCTATGGCCTAGATAGGTTTACCTAGTTATGTCAATCTATCCTTTTCTGTAGTTTAGCGTTTCACTGGAATGGCTTTTAGCTCATCCAGGGAGAGATCAAAAACTGCTGTTAGCTTAGAGGCATTAACCTGCATAGTGATAGTGCACAGAGATATACCACGGCATGATGTCATGTTTTCTGTCTTATCGTAGGCACTTAGTGTACAGCATGAGGCCCCTTGTGTCCTGTACTGTGTGTGTTTGGCTTCATTACAGATTGTGGTGATGAGGCAGTGTTACCTCCAACAAGCCTTATCATGTACAGTTTTACAGTTTCCTTGTTTCATTGGTGGAAGTATGAGATGTGGGGTGTCACACTAGAGGAAGTAGGCCAATTAATCTCCAGAACCCACCACCACATTTTTCACTGTTACCCACTAACCAGGAGTTTCTCAAAGTGGAATCCCTGGAGAGTTTGTAGTGGCTGTTTGCTTGGGGGGAGGATCCTGATGCGCTGGTTTGAGGCATGTATGAGTTCTAGTGCTGTCTCCTGTCCAAACCCTCAACCAAACAGTTTCAGGGTCCGAATATATATATATATCCTCACTATATGCGTATCATGTAACAGATTGGTCTTATTTTACATCGTAATAAACATTGTAAGCCCAGCCACAAACAAAAATCCAGCTAATTCGGGATATAATCTCAGTAATTACATTTGCCCAGGGCTGTACATTTAATCTATTTGAAATTATACTCAGCGTAAACATTTGTTTGCTTTCTCACTGCTACTTGAAACCGATATCTGTGCACTGTTTGAAAAATATATGTTTACGTTTATATGATACCAGCCAAATTTAAACATATAAAATAAACATCTAAATATTAGACATCCGTCGTGTATGAATTTTAGATGCTTAGACGTGGAACTTGCCATCGGACATCACTTTTTGTCTCACCTGTAATTTACACTGAATACGTCCCATTATGAACACATTATGCTTTAACATCACCTAGGCTGTGCTTTACACATGCAGCAAACTTTAAATGTATTTGTACCATGTTTTATGAAATGGTGACCTATGTGGATAATTTTTCATGAAGTTTGGCCTTTATTCACCTCAACTTCAGAAAGCAGCTGACCTTTATTTGAACCAGGTTTGTATGAGAGGCAGGCTTTTAAGTCCATTTCATTGATTGGAATAAATGGACATGGTTAAGTAGAAAGCCTCACTCTGATACACCTCCTTTAGCTCTTTTAGATTAGAAATTGAAAAGATGCGTCGGCCTGTGCATGAAACTTTTTTTTTATAAGAGCAACATATTTCTGTGTATAGATATATGGTCATCATACCAACTACCCAACTCACCCAGGGTGTCACGTCTTTCCTAGTCTACTATCAAGGTTAACATAACATATCATTCCTTTATATGTGAAGAAAATGGGAATGGGAATCCAGGTTAACGGGTTGTAACTTCTCATAACAGTGATAAGATTTATTTCTTGATCATTTTCTAAGGTTTCACTAAGAGTCAAAGCAGAGCTGCCCCTGTACAGCCCTCGCTGCCCTGTGGCTCCCATTTGTGCTGTTACAGGACAATAAATCATAATGATTGACAGTTCTTGGTATAGCATTTCTTTGAGAATTAAATATGTTTTCAAACTGAAACTCGCCGTTTTAAAATTGGAATACAGTAAAACAGCACTGTGGTCTCAGATCATCTTCACTCTGTCCACATACCAAGGAGTATCTTGTGGTCAAACTATTTGATGTAATATTTCATACATTTCTGATGCTGTTATCAAGCGGCTAGAGTACATCAAAGGGGGCCACTACTGGTCTTTAGATTGACTGCCTGCTGGTGTCCACATTGTTTTTAATAGGCTCTTCGCAGCGGGCAGCAATACTACCGTTTGTATTTCTCGGCCCTTCTCCTCGACTCCCTGATGCTTCCTGTGTTCTGTGTCTGTAACTAAAACTGAAAGAATACAGTGGTTTTCCTACTAGAGGGCTGCGTTAGTCCATTTGATCAGGAGTCTTGTTCATGTCTGTTACATCAAAGCAAAACAAACTGTATAGTTAATAGTAAATAGTTATGTGGGTTTTGATAAAGTCCAAAGCAGAAATATACAATAAGGAAGCATTGAAATGGGCAGCATGATGGCACGGTGGTTAGCCCTGCTGCATCTTAGCATGAAGGTCTTGAGTTCAACGCCACCATTTAGCCGTGGCCTTTCTGTGTGGGGTTTGCGTGTTATCCCCACGCACTTTGACTTTGTCCCACTGTTCAAAGAGATGCAATCAGTGGGGTGGGTTAGTTTTTGATTCTTACCTATAGGTGTGAATGTGTGTGGGAATGGTTGCCTTTGTCTCTGTGTTAGCACTGGGTCAGATTGACAACCTGTCCAGGGTGCACCCATATCTGTACCTACCTCTTACCCTTATGTAGCTGGGATTGGCTTCAGCCCACCCGTGACCCTGAATTGGATAAACGGAAGAGAATGGATGGATGAATGGAAACAATGTAACAAAACTATAACCAAAAGTACCTGTGGTTGGTTTTGAGACTTGAAGAGACAAAAATAGAAGAGTCTGCAGCATGCGTTGGTATGTGTTTGTATTTTTTGGTAATTTGTGATGATAAACCATTCCACGATTTCAGCTCTCAGTACATAACAGTGACAGGAAGTGCAAAACAATTTCTGGATGAAATGTTATAGCTGTGGCCAGTCAGAAATGGGCTTTATTTTGAACTTTTTGTTGATTTTTTTAAATTACTTGATCACAACACATACAATACTTGTTTTTGTTAATAATAAAAAGCTTCTTTTTTTTTAAATTTGCAGCCAGTATAGATAATTCCCAGTTTACAGTGCAGGTATAGTATATTTATCATTTGCATGCATAGCTGTCCCTTCTTGATATGAAACAAGAGGAAAATCGGTGAAGTGGCCCTTAAAAGCATCCTTATGGTAGGGTCTTATATTAAGTATTTTGTGGGTCAACAGGTAATTGTTAAATTCGAATTGTAATTTAATTGCAATAGAATGAAAATGCATAGTGATTAGTATGAAATCTTAGGGCTAAGAAAATTAAACATAATTCACTCAAACACATTGACTTAGTGCAGTGTAGCATCAAGCTTCACTCTTAAGAGGAGCAATATACTGCTGTGAGTTTTAAATATGCCCTCTGATCCAGTCAACGGAAAACCTGCCCTGAGTGAATTTTCGGAGTTTCTCAATGTATGCCAATATTCATGAACGGGTAAGTCCGAATGGGAAAGTTGGTAATGTAAACCTTTAATTTTGATGTAAATCAAATTAATTGAAAAAAGTCAGGAGAAGCAAAAAAAAAGAAGGAAAAAAAAACTTCTGGAGCTCAAGGCTATGCTGGCTTACCTGTCTGAAAGGGAGCAATGAATAATTTGATCACATTTTTCATCTCACCCGAGTGCTGAACAAACAGGAATCTGTGATTAACAGTTTTAATTAGGATTCTAACTTGACAAATTCTTACAGCCTCGCAACGTTCCTAAGATGTATAAATCACTGGCCTGGGATCATCAAGCTGCCTCTTAAGTGAATGTGCCTCAAGATTACTTTGTGATTCCACAAACTGTGAGTCAGCCGAGGCTGAGCGTGTGTAACTAATCCTCTTCCCACCACATGTCAGGTGGAGGAAGTTTATGTCCACTCAATGAGCTGACTACCCTGCTCAGGTATTGGACCCTGGTGTTTTTTTTCCCCTCTCTGTTTCTTCTTCGACTCTTGAAAGCTCGATGTCAAAGCTGAGAGGAGCCCGTGTTCCTTTGCCTCCAGAGTGTCAGATGTCTACACACCTGGATTATGAGGTCACTGGAAAAAAAAATAGTGGACTGGTAGATGAGGATCATTTACAGATGCCAGTTAGGGTTAGAAAATATGAAATTGTCCTCTTTTTGATGAATTATTTAATCAGAGTTTTTAAAAAACCTAGTTCTTTTGAAATAAGTACTTTTAAAAGTAGATTTTGATTTCATAAAATAGAAAGATATCTTTTTCCTGTAAACAATAGCTTTTACCCTAAGGGAATTTAAATTGAAATAAAGACTAAAGCATTTTGTTTGAGCATAAAATCAATTCTTGTTCAACAAAACAGGATTAACGGTAAAATGCACAAACTTCTCTTATGTGAGGTAGCAAAGACTCACTCCCCTTAACCATATATGGACCAATCTTAATATTCTTATGTGCATAGTAACCTATCAAAGGCCCATTTGGAGCCATGAGAAACTCTGGAGGGTCATAGAAAATAATGCTCTACAGGGGTGGGCAACTCCAGGCCTCAAGGGCCAGTGTCCCTGCAGGTTTTAGATGTGTCCTTGAACCAACACAGCTGATTTAAATGGCTAAATTAGCTCCTCAACATGTCCTGAAGTTCTCCAGAGGCCTGGAAAGGAACTAATTCAGGTGTGTTGACCCAAAGTGAGATCTAAAACCTGCAGGACACCGGCCCTCGAGGCCTGGAATTGCCCACCCCTGCTCTAGTATGTCCAAACACTTGAAACAAAAAAGTTTACAGAATTAAAACTCAGTAACCTCATTTTGTTTTCATCCTTTTGGTTTTTTTAAGGTGATGTTGCATCAAGAGGGATTTCATCCTAAAAGAAAAATGAGAAAAACTGTGGCCCCAGACAACTTCCCTGTGGAACACCATACACCACTCAGAAAAGCAAACAAATTAAATGTCGTGTTCCATATAATTAGTTTCTCAAGTTCAATAAAGAAAGAGAGGTCTGACCAATTAACTACTGATTACATTAATTGAAACTCTGCTGGAATATGAATGAATTAAATTAAATTTAAATCTTTGAATTAAATTAAAGATTTGGTGTTCAACTTGTTTATTCCCAATTATGCAGAGCACTTTTTTCCTACTTTTCCTTTTAATCACTGCGCACTAAGTGTAAATTTATAGCTATAAAAAGTGCTGCACTGTAATTTTGCAGCACTTTGGTTAGTAATGGATGAAGACACACACCATCCCTCAGCCCCCATGACCCGCCCTAATGCCAAATTTAAACATCAGTAATGTGCACTGGTGTCTGAAATTCCATTGTGAAATGTTAAATTTAAATCTTGATGATATGCATCGTAACTATTGTAATCAGACACCCCAAGCTTCGCCTCCGTTATTAATTGTCCAAAGCATAATGATTTATTGTAGTCCTGCAGTAGGATTATTAATTTTCTGGTTGATTATACCTGTGGGCGGCAACAACGCTGTTCTGCATATAAGCATCTGCTAAATGAAAAAGTATTCTTCACGTGAAAATATGTCCTTGGAGAAACAGCAGCTCATTTTTAGTTTAATCAAACATATGTAAAAGTACTGTTGATTATGGATACAGTGGCATGTATTCAGAGGGGAAATGTATAATGAACATTACTTAATGATTTTTTTCTTTGTTCAGACTTGTTATTGAAACAGAAACGTCATTGTGTACGTGGTTAACTCCAACTGTTGCTCTTTCCAATCAGTTGCACGCCGTGATTTGGCAAAGCCTTTCGGCCCTGCATCCCAAACTGCACCTGCACCGCAACAAAAACACGCAGCCCCAATATATGGCTCTGCTGTGACACTGGCGGTTTGCATTCCAAAGGAACGGCGGACAGTGACAGAAGTGTGTGTACAATACAAACCGCTCGCAGCCAGGCAAGTCTGGGTACGCCCGGACTGCAAACGGCAGGCCAAGTTCAAACTTCACTCAAAGAAATCACTGGGATCTCAACACTTAGAGGAATGCACAGGTGCAGACACTCAGCAGCAGACAATCACAGCCAACACTTGATCAGTTTGACACTTTGCAGGGCCGGGGCCAGTGGCAAGTTCCTGTGGGAGTGTGATTGGGGCCCATGTAACAAAGGAAACAAGTCCACTGATGCCCCCCCAACCCTTCCCTGTATTTGTGCAGCAACCTGGCTGGTTGAATCCATCTCCACTCTTCTGCTCATTTACAGCCACACAGCTGATGGTTGTGTAATAACACTTTTACTCTGATAAGCTTGGCATGAGTATCCACTGGCATATTAATCTGTCCATGTCCAATTAATCAATGCTGGATTACATGTTGATGCTCTTAGCTGCAGGCTTCCACTTACATTTACTGATATCAGGATGTTACTTTTAATAGAACAGAGCACATTGCGTTAATTTCTTTGGCACCAAATAGATGTTTTTGCACTTCATTTTGGTTTAACATGATCAGTCAGGAGAGAATGTATGAAGAGCTCTGTTTGCAGCTTCATTGATCACAAGAGATATTACTGTCGATCAAATAAATTTTCTCATGACTTTCATTAACCAAATTAAATTAAATATGCAATTAACGAGCCTCACTGATAAAATTGGGAGGAAGGCGACATGATGCAGTACTTTAATGATACTGATTAGGATTGCTGCTTAACATCGCAGCAGTCTTATGCTAAATCAGGCTTGTTTGCAATACCACATCTGACACATCAGTGCTGAGAAGGGAAGACAGCACAGTGCTCACCCCGTCCTCTCTGGCCACTAAGAAGGAGAGGCAGATTAATTAACAGACCTTTGCAGCCAATGAAGACAGGTGGCAATAATCCTGACAAGCGACAGATCTGAAGCCTCTCATACAAAACCAATTTCAACTGAGCTCCATTTTTCAAAAGCTCATCAGGGTGAAGAACGAGAGAGTTGAACCCGTGTGGCTGCAGAATTTGTTTCTCTCTGATTGCCTTGTCAGGATATCTTATCCGATGGCAGATGACCAAAACCCCACCCTTCATAGACAAACTCTCCCTCTTTCTGTCTCTCTGACACACAATCTGTTCCACACAATGCATCCTCTGTTTTCCCACTCACATGCGGTGCCTTACACTTCCCCACAAGGACGCACATTCAGCCACAATCAACCAGTCGCCAAGTTACTCATCAGTAGTTTGAGACTAGCAAGGGCATTTGAAATGAATATGAGAAACAGACAGAGTCAGGCAACATCATTTTTTTTTTGGAGACTTATATGACCAATATCACAGACAGGCTTCATCAACCTGAGCCAATACCATAATTAAGCTAAAGCTCGTTCGATGAGTTGTTTGAAAACAATGTCTCTCTCTCATTTTAACACACCAAGTCTGTGAAAGGGTGTTAAATATGCACGATACTGTGCTGCTGAGGTAAAAGAAAGGGAAATACATTAGTGGGTTTGTTGAAAGCTGGGACTAATTAACCCTGCTATTATAATATGGGAAAGAAATGTCAGATCATTGTAACGTGATGCCGTTTGGCTGATCTGTACAAACCGCATGGTTAGATTTATGCATTGTTGCTCACATTCTCATACAGTACGTGTCGGGTTTACACAATACAAGAGAAAAGGCTTAAAGAACCAGACAGTCTGGTTCGAATCTCAGGTAACAAGTACAGGAGGAGGTAAAAAGACCAGGTTGCATTACAGTTCTGGCTCTCACACAGTGATCGTACTACAACCCGTGGCAAAGAATTTGGAGGATGTTCATTCAACTTTTTTTGCTTCATAGGAAATTACACAAAGCTATTTGGGACTTCAAAAGACAAATTCAATTATAATATTTCAATTAATGGTATGATTGGTTTTACAGATTAAGTAGAGGAAAAATTATGGAATCATCAAGAAAGACATCACTATCAGCTTTAACACTCTTTGCTTGAGACCAACTTCTATTGCTGGCATAGCAACGGAGTGAGCGAATGATTGCCATCTCTCCTGGTTTTTCACTTGACATCCAACCCATATCATAAATGAGCGGGTAAATGTGCTTGTTTTTTATAGGCATGTCGCTTTAAGTTTAAGTTTTTTGCCACACTTTGTGTTGGATTTCCTTCTTGAAGGAGTTGTGTAACCCTTCCCATTGTTTCAAGCGACAGCTCTTTCAGTCTGGTGCAAAATCATGTTAAGGTCTCTGAGATTATCATCTATACGTTCAGGTATATAGATTCGATTTTTTTCCCTTCATGTGATCTAGAAAAGATTTCTGAATTACAATAATTTAAATTGATTCAGGAATGTTAGATTAAGCCAGGGTGTTCATCAATAAAACAAAAACAGTTTTCTTTGATCTAATTGTTTCCTACAAGATAAAAGAGCTGAGTGAATATCCTACAAGTGTAGTGATTCTATCATTATTGTCAACTGCCGTACTTTTAATTTAACACTGAAGAGGTGGTGACCTCACGCTAAAGAAAAATCACCAGGACTGTGATAATAATTATCTTTAACATTGTAGGGTTTCATTTACTTGGGAATAAAATGCATTTCGTTTATCTAATTACTAGAAAGAAGTATGTCTGCACAGACTCAGCGGCTAAACTATGCGTGCATCAGTCCTGCTTCCGTGCACCTCCTAAAGGGTAATCTTGAGCCAGTTAAAACCCTGTAGTGTAGAAATAAAAAACCACTTTGTTAGGAAATTTAAGAAAAATCTATCTGCCTGCCTAAGAAGGCTTTGGTGTATATATTTGTTGGTACTGGGATGACTGTGAGTAAACTGTGTTCACAAATACACATATTGTTATTAATATAGAACTGAAACTATTGAAAAAAGCAACCAAAAACTAAACTTGATTAAAAATCAGAAAATAAAATGAATAAAAATTAATGAGTAAAATTCGTACTTTTTCATGTTATTTAAAGAATTACACTCCTTTTTAATTCATTACAAGTGCTGCTTCATAAACCTAAAATATCTGCAACATAAAAGTTAAAAAGAGTCAGCTGCAGTTTAAATTGAAGGCTCTAATTCTCATTGTTTATCTTGGTTATTGTCTTTGATGTAATGAGATTATTTGTCTGGACAGAATGGACCCCAGTTGGTTTACTGCAGTGCAATCACCAGCACATTATAGTAATGTTACTATCCATTGGAAATTAAGTACATAATAATGTGCTGCACTTGCATTAATGTGATTGATTGTGTCTGTTGGGGATATGCATACATAACAGTCTTTGCTTCCCTTTTCGGCTCTTTAGCTAACCCTCCTCAGGAGAACCTCAGTGGTCGATGATAGGATCCACCCCGACTGTCCAAACACTGCTCCCTCGGGGACATTAATTTCCAGCCAGTCCAATGAGTGAGTCAAAAGAGACAGCGTTCACTAAGCATGAAGATTAGGGAGTCGGGATTCAAACTTCTCAATTAAAAGTCTCTTTTTTTCCCAGAGAGAAAGTATAATGGCAAATTAATTTCCCAGAGATTAATGTACAAGGTAAATATTTTAGTATAAGTAGTTATCTTCTAAAAAGTCAGAGGATCTACACCCCCTTTGCTCCCATCCCCCTTCCCTGCTCTCCCAGTGTGTGTTGAAACAGCTCAGATGCATAAGGAGTCTAATGAGAGAAGAGATTCCAAGCAGCCTGATGGCTCTCATCAATCACCTTTCTCCTTTGGATGTGTGATGCCGGCCGGGGGATGGGGCCACGGAGGGGTGGGTGAGTGGGGAGGGAAGGCATCAGGCTTTTAATCTCAATAAGTTAATAGACTTTCGAGTTTGGTCATGCTAAGTAGAACTTCATCCTTCTTGCTTGCAAACAAGCAGCATTTACACGGGAGACGGTCTCAGGAGCTGCTTGGCATTTCCATGTTACAGAGTTAATTTGTGTCACACCTGAAATTAGGAGATCTAACTAGAGTTTGTCGATACACCTATAAAGGCCAGTTAAAGGTTACTAAATACTGACGCAGCTTGGGGAACCCAATCTAGATATCTACTGTGGCAAGAGTAGTGGATCTTAATGTTAATTAGACACAGGCCTTTCCAAGCAAAATAACTGTAACATATCACTCCTGACTGTATAATACCATCCCATCTCTCTGTGTAACATATTTAACAGCCCCGTGTCTGGTAGGTGAAAGCATGTCGTTTGATTTTTGTTGTCTAATGGCTGTCAGCAAACATCTTGTAGTTTTAACCACCTTCTGGCAGTAGTAGCTCGTTGTATCGTTCCAGACGCCAGTAAAAAACTAGTTGCATGTTCGACAGTCAGTTTCCTAATATTTTTGCCCAAAAAATCTCTGATTCCTTAGAAACGCATTAGAAACTTGAAAAAATTTGGTTCCTCACAAACAGTTTAAACAGTATAAAATAAAATAAAAAACATACTTCCGCTTGACTTACTATTGGTCCATTTTGTCACTTTATAATGTATTTAGCATTTTATGGATATTTATTTTATGGATATCATTCCTGTACTTTCAGCATTCAGCTAACCAACACATCATGAGATTTTCTGCAGTATTTAACAACTAGAAGTGCACTTTACATTTTTTAATCTTTATGTGATTTTACTGAAAACATAAAAAAAATTTCAATATTGCTAGAGCAGCTCTAAGACTGTAAGTTTGTTTGTTTTTCTACTTGTAAGTGAAATCAAAGACTTCATTTCGCTTCTTGTCCTCTTTCTGAATGTAAACGCTGCGTAAAAACCTCGATGAAACAGAAAAACATACCAGACCTGAATCAGATTATCTTCTGCCATATTACATCACCTGTAGCGGTTTGTTCATCTCCAACACGTTATATTAAAACTTTGATGTTATTATTGGAGTTCTGTGATGTAATGTCGCCATGACAGTCCTTTAAATGATGGGTCAAACATTCTGACCATGACTTTATGAGGATTCTAACATATTTTTGTATAGCACTGACGTGACAGCTGTGGTTCATTAATTATCTCCTTTGCTGGACATTGTGTATGAGTACTTCTGGAGGGAGAGGGGCTAATGTGGAAAATATGTAGAAAATGTATTTGGGTTGACAGTCGGGCTATTAATAATGATTGTGTTTGGATAAATAGTGCCCTACTTTCACAATCTGTAGAATCTAAATATTCCCAATAGGCTTCTTCCCTCATGTATTGATTGATTAGTATAGTGTTTAAAGGTCATAGTCATAAAACATCAGGAGTAAATAACAGACTGATTTTTTTTAATGTATTGCTTGTTGGGTTTTTAAATTATTGCTTCTCAGTGTAGTGTTTGGATTACCACGTGTTATTTGAATTTGGGATTGGCTGCAGAGCAAATGTAATTTCTGGCAAGACGGCGTTCCTCTCCATAAAGGGGCAGACCTGGGGGTAGATATCCTTTATGTACTGTGTTTGTAATCAGTTCCCTTCACGAAGACGATGCACCGCTGCGTCTCCTTTCTCTCTCCTCCCCAAAATACTCAAAACCTGCTTTCATTCTAAGCAGAGTTACGTGGAGGCGAGACAGATGTGACTGGCTGTCTCCTTATTGTCGCCTTACTCAGCGTCTTCACAGATAATTAATTTGACGGAGAGCTTACAATAAAACACACTAAGACTGGTTTGGCCTTGATGTGACTAAAAGCTGCAGCCCGGTTGATGGATATGACGCTAACAGCTTCATTTCAGTCTGCCTTTTTAGGATTGTGTTCAAATGCTTTCAGTCTCGCAAACATTAAGGACTGACCACCACAACTGGGGTTTTTTTTTAATAGCTTTCCTTATAAGGTTCCCAAAATAAAAGAAGATAGCCTTGGGAGTACAGTCATGTCTCGGTTTATGCAGACATTTATCTCAATGTCTGGAGTTTCTTTGGCAAGAACCATGGCTCGCAGTATTTTCTTTTTTTATTTGTATTAATAAAAACATTTTCACCAACAGATATTTAAGAAAATTCAATTTCAGAAGAAGTCATTTCTGAATTACTAATTGCGACATTGCAAATTAATTAAAATACAGCAACCGGATTGTGACCCTGGAAGTTTTTTCGTCCTTAAATTGGCTGGATTGTTTTAAAAATAACTAAATTCACTGACTTGTTGTTTTTGTCTGCTTCCACTTGTCTTTGCACTAGGATGATGTCGGAGTAAATGTGCAGTCATATTCGTTGTGTTCCCACTAGTGCTGTCAGCGTTAATCTCGTTGAAATGACATTAACGCCACAACACGGCAAATCTCCGTTAACGAGCTACCGCGGATCGCCCCGTGCGTGGGGCTGGACGGCCAACACGTTAACGAGCTAACCGCCTGAGTTGAAAGTCCGTGTTGCTCTGCGACAGCCCCAAAACATCACTGCTCTTGAGAAGATCTGCATGGAGGAATGGGCCAAAATACCAGCTACTGTGTGTGCAAACCTGGTAAAGACCTATAGTAAACGTTTGACCTCTGTTATTGCCAACAAAGGTTATGTTACAAAGTATTGAGTTGTATTTTTGTTACTGACCAAATACTTATTTTCCACCCTGATTTACGAATAAATTCTTTACAAATCCTACCATGTGAATTCATGGATTTTTTTTTCAAATTCTGTCTCTCACAGTTGAAGTGTACCTCTGGTGCAAATTACTGACCTCTGTCATCATTTTAAGTGGGGGAACTTGCACAATCGGTGGCTGACTAAATACTTTTTTGCCCCACTGTATATATATATATATATATATATACACATATATATACATATATATATATATGTGTATATATATATATATATATATATATACGTATATATATATATGTATATACATATAAAAAAAAAACACCCAGCACGCCCCTGCGGGCGGTTTATCCTTCAAGCTCGGGTCCTCTACCAGAGGCCTGGGAGCTTGAGGGTCCTGCGCAGTATCTTAGCTGTTCCCAGGACTGCGCTCTTCTGGACAGAGATCTCCGATGTTATTCCCGGGATCTGCTGGAGCCATTCGCCTAGCTTGGGAGTCACCGCACCTAGTGCTCCGATTACCACGGGGACCACCGTTACCTTCACCCTCCACATCCTCTTGAGCTCTTCTCTGAGCCCTTGGTATTTCTCCAGCTTCTCGTGTTCCTTCTTCCTGATATTGCTGTCATTCGGAACCGCTACATCGATCACTACGGCCGTCTTCTTCTGTTTGTCTACCACACTATGTCCAGTTGGTTAGCCACCACCATTTTGTCCGTCTGTATCTGGAAGTCCCACAGGATCTTAGCTCGGTCATTCTCCACCACCCTTGGGGGCATCTCCCATTTTGACCTCGGGACTTCCAGGTTATACTCGGCACAGATGTTCCTGTACACTATGCCGGCCACTTGGTTATGGCGTTCCATGTATGCCTTGCCTGCTAGCATCTTGCACCCTGCTGTTATGTGCTGGATTGTCTCTGGGGCATCTTTACACAGCCTGCACCTGGGGTCTTGCCTGGTGTGATAGACCCCAGCCTCTATGGATCTTGTACTCAGAGCTTGTTCCTGTGCAGCCATGATTAGTGCCTCTGTGCTATCTTTCAGTCCAGCTTTGTCCAGCCACTGGTAGGATTTCTGGATATCAGCCACCTCCTCTATCTGCCGGTGGTACATACCGTGCAGGGGCCTGTCCTTCCATGATGGTTCCTCGTCTCCCTCCTCTTTCTTGGGTTTCTGCTGCCTGAGGTATTCACTGAGCACGCTGTCAGTTGGGGCCATCTTCGTGATGTATTCTTGGATGTTCGTTGTCTCATCCTGGACTGTGGTGCTGACACTCACCAGTCCCCGCCCCCCTTCCTTCCGCTTAGCGTACAGCCTCAGGGTGCTGGACTTGGGGTGAAACCCTCCATGCATGGTAAGGAGCTTTCTTGTCTTTATGTCAGTGGCTTCTATCTCCTCCTTTGGCCAGCCTATTACCCCAGCAGGGTACCTGATCACGGGCAGGGCGTACGTGTTGATGGCCCGGATCTTGTTCTTACCGTTCAACTGACTCCTCAGGACTTGCCTGACCCTCTGCAGGTACTTGGTGGTTGCAGCTTTCCTAGCGGCCTCTTCATGGTTCCCATTCGCCTGCGGGATCCCCAGGTACTTGTAACTGTCCTCTATGTCTGCAATGTTGCCTTCTGGTAGTTCAATCCCCTCAGTTCTGACTACCTTCCCTCTCTTTGTTACCATCCGACTACACTTCTCCAGCCCGAACGACATTCCAATGTCATTGCTGTATATCCTCGTGGTGTGGATCAGTGAATCGATGTCTCGTTCACTCTTGGCATACAGCTTGATGTCATCCATGTACAGGAGGTGGCTGAAACTGCTCCGTTCCGTAGTCGGTATCCGTAGCCAGTCTTGTTAATGATCTCACTGAGGGGGTTCAGGCCTATGCAGAACAGCAGTGGGGAGAGAGCATCTCCTTGGTAGATCCTGCACTTGATGGTGACTTGTGCTATGGGCTTGGAGTTGGCCTCTAGTGTTGTACGCCACATCCCCATTGAGTTCCTGATGAAGGCTCTTAGGGTCCTGTTGATCTTGTACAATTCTAGGCATTCCAGTATCCAGCTGTGGGGCACTGAGTCATAGGCCTTCTTGTAATCAATCCAGGCAGTGCACAGGTTGGTCAGTCTGGTCTTGCAGTCTCGGCTGACTGTTCTGTCTACCAGTAGCTGGTGTTTTGCACCTCTGGTATTCTTGCCAATTCCTTTCTGTGTCCCGCTCATGTATTGACCCATGTGCCTGTTCATCTTAGCCGATATGATGCCTGACAGGAGCTTCCAAGTAATACTGAGGCAGGTTATTGGTCGGTAGTTGGAGGGGACTGGTCCCTTCTTGGGGTCCTTGGGGATCAGGACCGTCCGACCTTCGGTTAGCCATTCCGGGTGTCCCTCGTTAACTAGCAGCTGGTTCATTTGTGCTGCCAGACGCTCGTGGAGTGCAGTCAGCTTCTTTAGCCAGTAGGCGTGAACCATGTCGGGCCCTGGTGCTGTCCAACTCTTCATACTGGAGACCCTTTCATGGATATCTGCCACTGTGATGGTTACTGGACCCTGTTCAGGGAGGTCGCTATGGTCTGCCCTCAGATCCACTAGTGGATATATATATATAAAAAAAAAAAAAACAAACACCCAGCACGCCCCTGCGGGCGGTTTATCCTTCAAGGCCTGGGAGCTTGAGGGTCCTGCGCAGTATCTTAGCTGTTCCCAGGACTGCGCTCTTCTGGACAGAGATCTCCGATGTTATTCCCGGGATCTGCTGGAGCCACTCGCCTACATATATATATAATATATTATATATATACATATATATATATATATATATGTATATATCTCATTGTAATGTCACATTATTATATATATATATATGTGTGTATATATATATAATATATATATATATATATATATATATATATATATATATATATACAATAAGATATATACATGGACAAAAAAGGTTTGCAGTCTAAACCCCCCAAAAGGTTATTGGTTTTCATTTGGCTGTGACACTGCTCGACCTTGACAAGGAAAAAAAACCACCACAAAAGAACCACGAGAGAACACGAGTGGAAACCATAACCCAGTAATTTAATCAGATCAACCGAAATCAAAGGAGGCAAAAGTTCAGGATTTGAATGCAATGAAATGTATCAGCTTCTTAGAACCTACTGACATTGCTCACTTGTGGAGGAGCAAGCCTCGACAGAAAGGGCTGAGTAATGAAGATGGATGCATTCTGTTATCAGCCAGCCACTTACTGGGGCCTGATGTAACCTTAAACATTGAGGATAGCTCAGTTGCACAAAGAATCTAATTAATGAATAGCAGCCATGAAAGAGGACAAGGCAAGTGTGCATTTGCAGATGAATTCCAGACACTAATCAAACGCTGTTTAAGTGGTTTGGTTTGTCTCCAGAGCGAGGCGATATTTGGACAGGACTTAAGGCACTGTTTGCATGCACACTTAATGACTGCATGCATTTTTTAGTGCTTATATGTGTCTGTTATGTGTGTGTGTGTGTTTTATCCTGCTTTCAGGTGTTATGTACAACCATGCCAAGCCTGAAGTAATGAAGCACTGAATGTGTAGAGCAGGTGTGAGGTTAAAGCATTAGTTTGAGTTTCTTCCAATATTAGGAGGTTTTGTTTAGTCTCTATTACAGGGTCAAAGTGCAGTTACTGTACTAGGATTTGGATATGAAGAAACTTTGTTCTGCTGCTCAGTGTATGCTAACTGCTTTAAGATGGGGACACATTTACAAGCTAGAGTGCCTCTAATTTCTACGAGGTGGACAGCTATTAATCTCTATAAACTGAGATCTTTGTATGGATATACCAGATCTGTGGCGATCGGGTCAACATTTTTGTACTTCCATTTGTAGTCCAAGTTGTATTGACCAATCACAGCTGAGTAAGCATTGGCTGCATTTAGGTATTTCCATGTGGGCTGCAGAAGTGGCGCACAGTGCTATCTTGAGACCATTCCCTATCGTCTAATGATGATTTATCCTTCATTCTTTCCCTGTGGGATGGTATTGCTCTCTCACTTATTCTCTGTTGTGGTCAAATGACACATAAATCAGTCGCTAGATGTCAACAATGTTATGCGCAGTTTTTCTTAAATTTGTTTTTACACAAGTTACTGCAAACTTTTCACAATACAAGTGTTTTCTCTGAGAGCTTTTAATGTGAATTTGCACAGGAAAGGTTGGGTTGTTATAATCCATGAAGTTTAACAAAATGGGAGGAGATTGAAATGCCAAAAATCTGCCAGTTTTTCCATGTTAAACAGAAGAAATAATGAAAGGATATCTATCTTCAGACAATTAAAGGTCCGTCACTTAGTTTTGTTGGGATTTCACTGTTTCTGTTTGTGTTTTAATATTAATGCGTTAACATACAGAGCACAGACCACAGCTGGTAGTTTTAACATGAAGTATGTTCTCCAGTGAATCAGTCAGCACACTCCAGGCACTTAAGTTAGGTTTGGACAAGCAGTAACAGGCCATTATTTTAGTCAGCTAGAGAAATTAAAAACAAACTAATCCAAATCTGTGGAGTGCCTGAACCTGTTTTTTATGCCATTTTTTATGCTAATAATATTCTTTTTAATATCATGTCCTTTCACAGCGCTCCTGCTGTTATAACACCTTATTAAGACATGTTGCAATGTTTGTTTTGCCTTTATTGGCTCTTGAAATTAACCAGTAGATGAAATTAGCTTGAATGATGATTGATGTCTAAAGTATGCTAAATGTGGGTATTTTATTTCCTCTTTTGGAGAATAAAGAAAGTACAGTGTTGTTTAGGTGCACTCCAGAGTTTATGGACTCAAGTCAAAAATTTCATGTAAACTCAGAGAAAGTAATTTCCCCACGGGGATCAATAAAGTATACATTATTAAATTACAAAAATTTAAATTACAAACAATAAGATAAGAATGCAGATCATGTTATTGTGTTTCAAAATTGTGAGTCTCTATTTATGTAATCTTGCAAACTTCAGAGAGACAGCTTGAATTTGACTTTGGAGGATTTCACACTGAGCCAGAGCGCTCTGCACTTACCTGTCTGCGCTAACGTGGCGATAGTCATCGGCTCAGCTCACTTAACTCTTCGTGTCACAGATTTGCTGAGCTCATATTCAGGTAAACAAAACAACCTGAGTTACTGACTACAAAATATAATTTACCAAACCACTTAGAAGGACATAACGCATGCATAATATGCACACCCTTCGCTTTCCAGGCGGCCAGTCTGGACATTATTAATAAACAGAGTGACGCTGACAGACAGGTTGACGGCTGGTCTTTGCTTTTACTTCATGTTCTCCTGTCTTTCTTGCATAATACTCTCAGCTTGACAGGACTCATTTTAATTCTTTCGTTTTATCTCTCACCAGTAGCATGAATATGTTGATGTCACACACACACACACACACACAAGCTCACATTCAGTCGAAATGAGCACAGGGTAATTGTACTTTTAAGTGGTGCTTTTCATCCACACTGTAGTTGAAGTTATTCCGAAATAATCAGGGTGCTAAATTAAAAAATGAAAGTGTCGCATGAACGTTATTGTAGCATTAAATATGAAGTTTACGCAACTTGAGCTTTTTTTTTACTGCTTTGAGCATTTAAAGTGGGTTCATCCAAACGTGATCATGGAGGTCAGAATCAAAAACATTGCGTTTCTACATGTAGAATGAACGTTGTCACGAGGCTTCCTTCTTTGTGTCGTCCAGTACCAGCTGCAGAGGAGTTCCCCGTGGCGGTCGGTGAGCTTCCAGTGGCAGACGTGGCTCGTGCTGATCACGGCGACCGTTTTGATGAGTCTGGTGCCCTACGCTGTTTACTGCATGATGACGGCCTTCACCAGCCCTCCTCCTCCCAGCACCTTTAAAGTGGCAGCAATTTTCTTCGGTATACTGACAGAGACCCTGCTCATCAAGTGAGTGTGTTCTGTTTTACTCTGCATTTATTAACTAACTCATATGTGTACTGTTTTTTCCCCACCATGGAGTGCCCTTGGGCTGAACTCAGTCTAACACGGTCAGAATGATTGATGATTAAAACGGTGATAACATTCTTTCGGCACTCTTTCCACATTCTGTTCTGCTAAATACATAAAACAATATTATCAAGTAACATTTCATTTTTATGTGAGTTTAAAAACAAGAAGCAGCGAGTGCCTGTGTCATCCAAATAATCATCTCTGAAAACATGTTGTTGTCTGACCCACAGCACCCTCCCACCTCTCTTGTTTTCACTTAGTCTCCTTTTCCATCTCTATATTGCTAATTGGAACGATGCCTGCGGTACTGTAAACCATTAGTAAATGAACAGTCTGTTTTTATTAACATCTTACTTGTAAATAATGCATTAGATTTCTGGCATAAACAATATCTACTCTCTGATTAGAAAGCAGCATATGGCAGGTCCTGTAATCAGATTACAGATACAGGTTATGTAACCTGTAATTGCCTAAATTAGTGATAAATATATAATGGGTTACGTAGAATTATATTTCCTAATAATATTTTTGAAAATCAAGCTATGTTTTTAATGTGGCTTTGCCGACTTTGCTTAATTAAACTGGATGCTGGGATTCAGACAAGCTCCCCTGCTTAATAACTTTCTAAAATATGATGGTGGCAGTGGAAGTGACCCTCCAATCACCCTAAACAGCTTTCTGTGCCAGTAGCAAAATTAAAACTTTGTGTTCTACATGTGTCCTTCCTCTAGTATTTGTTTTAACTTGGAGAAAAAAAGGCAGGCTGTTTGTAATTAACTCAACAAGGCTTCTAATGTTTTTTTTCCCCTTCCTCTCCCTCCATTAACCGCCCTTGCAAGGAATGTGGCTACTCAACTGGTAATTAATAAATATAGTGGTGGTAATGTGCTTCTGCATCATTATGTTGTTGAAGCCCTTATCCACACTAGTAATGAGCTGTAATTTTATGACAGGAAGTTGGTTTGTTTACAGCATGTTTGGCAGCGTCAGATGGGCTGCGTTCTCAGCAGATCTCAGCTGCAGGTATTTGCTTGATAATTAAGTCAAAAGAGGTTCAAATATGTTTTAGTTCAAATTCTCACACTCTTACAGGAATCATTCATGCTGACATGTGGTTTTCAGTGAGTAGCACATTGGAGCATCTCCTTTGTGCTATTCATGTTTCCATGTGTCTACATAACAAGTTAAACAGATGATCTGTTTAGGTCCATAATGTGTCCATAAGTATTTGGACAGTGATGCATTGTCTTTTTTTGTAATTCTCGCCCCTGTACAGAGCTACAGTGTAGGGGTGGGCGATATAAACGATATACGATAGAAACGATATAAATTTGGCCAACGATAGAGATTTTGACTATACCGCTCTATCGCGATAGCGCATGTTGATGATGTCATCAAGCTGCGCCTGTTTTGGCCAAAAGCGTCACAGCGGCTACAACCATTATCATCTGCAAATTATGCTGACAGTCATAGCAAAGAGATGAAGCACTTTTGAAATATGGGGAAAGCCAAAAACTCTGCTTCACTTCCATAACATTGATTCATTAATGTTGAATTCTCTCGTAGCTGTTCTATTCCCATGTTGTTGCAGTACATTAATAACTACCTTGTATTGTGGATGAATAATCTCAGTTGTTCTCCTGACTGAAGTTTGGCCCGAATCCCTCACGTTAACTTTTATCGAGTGGAAAATAAGTTGGCGTTCATCCTCCAGCTTTACTGTGCTAATGTTATGCTAACATAGCTGTGTTGCTAGCAATCATGTAGCACAACATTATATACCAGGTAGTCCAACTTCAGTAACCCTGCAAATGCCACTGCTGTTTAGTTTTCTGTCTTTGTTTATGTTGGAAGTGATAGCAGAGCTGTACGTTTGAATTCGTTTCAAAAATCTCTCAGTCAGAACATCGTGTGTCATGTTTAGGTGGAAACTAGCGAGCTAACTTCCTGTTAACTTCTAACTCCGTTAAATTTAATAACTTCTGTTTTCAAGGATGCCTGGTTGTTAAACTTAATTGTTACACCTGGTAAAGCAACAACGCTGATGATTTTATTAAAGATGAAAGAATTTAGACTGTTTTTAACTCTCAGTGTTCGTTTGACTTTGGGACCTGAAGCGGATGGAGTTTTGGACCCAGATTACTCCGCAAAGCTCCTCACTACGGCAGCCGTAATGCTCTGACAATCCATCAAAACATTTTTTAACAGATTTCTGCACGCCAAAATCGGTTCGAGGTCAGTAAGCACAACCAGAATTCATACATAAGGCACACTCGATTTTTGAGAAAATTAAAGGATTTTAAGTGTGCCTTATAGTGTGGAAAATCGTTATACAGAAGAAAAGAATATATTGCGATATATATCGTTACCGCACATGCTTCAAATTATATCACGATATGGATTTCAGGCCATATCGCCCAGCCCTACTACAGTGGATGTTAAATTAAAAATCAATCAAAAATAAGACTGAAGTTCAGACTTTCAACTTTAACTCAAGTGGTTTAACAATCATAGTCATTTTTACACACAGCCAAACCATTTTCCAAGGTTTAAAACAAATTAAACTGTTGATGGACAAGCAGTTTGATATCCAAGTGAGTCTGCTTGCCTTGTATTTTCATGACAAAGTATGCAGATAAACAATCTGTATTTGATTTTAAGTGTTGAAATTGAGGCCTAAAGAAATATCAGTGCTAGTGAGGAAGGCATTTGAACTATCATAGATTTAGTAAAAACGTCATGAGTGTCCAAATCGACAATCTGGTTCCTTCTTAAAAAGAGGACTGTGCTGACCGGCTCAGTAACACCAACAGGTGTGAAAAAACTCAGTTCGATTAAAGTTGAACTACTAGTTATATTTTTCTGCTTTGATTGAAAGCCTTCAACCAAGAATGTGCAAACAACTTGTTACACCCAGGAAAAAGAATGTCAGATTAGACAAAAAACATCTAAAAGTGCCTGCACAGTTCTGGAAAACAGCCTTTGGACAGAAGCCAAGATGAAACTGGCACTGAAAGATGTACCAGAATGATGGGAAGAGAAAAACATGGAGAAGAAAAGGAAAAGTTTTGGACCTGAAGCATACTACATCATCTGTAAAACATGGTGTAATTTAATGGCATGGGCATGTATGGCTGCAAGTGGAACTGGGTCAGTAATGTTTTTATTGATGATGTCACTGCTAATAAAAGGAGCAGGATGAATTGTGAGGGGTACAGGGCAGCACTCTGCTCACGTTCACCCCAGTGCTGTAAAACTGGTGGGACGGCACTCATAGTGCAAATAGATAATAATCCAAAGCAAACCTCAAAAACAACCCAAGAGCTTCTCAAAGCAAAGAATTTAAAAATTCTTCAATGGACAAGTCAGTCATAGGATCTCAACCCAATGGATCAACTTTTCAGTTATCGAGTTTTCAGTTGAGCCTCTGAAAATGGGGCACTGTGTATAAAAAAGAAAGCTAATAAAATACTTTTTAAAAACCCTTTGAATGAATTAAAAGTGAAAGTTAAAATCCACCGTGGTGGTGTACAGAGGTAAAACTGCAAAAGTTGTTATTGTCTAAATAGTTAATGACCTAACTGTACATTATTACTGGTACAGTAAGAAGGTTAATGGGAGCCCTCATTAGGATTGGTGGTCTACACAGACCTTGTGTCTCATTGTGCTTGTGCTGCCTGGGATGTGCCAGTGTCCTGCTGCCCCTTGTCAGTGTGCATCTCAGTCACACTTCAGCCCCAAGGGTGGGAGCTCTAGTAAGGAACGACCCCAACTCACCCCCACCCACGACTCTGCCCGTTAGTCTGACAGACAGGGATAAGATGAAGATAAACAAGCAAACAGCTCAGAATGACCTTTTATTGTCTGCATCATGTTGGATCCTTGTTGTGAACTCATTTGCTTAATTTAAACAAAAAACTAATGGGGGAAAATAAGTGCAGGACACAGGTTCATCTTCTATGGAGTTACGTGCTAATTAGGGGGTGTATTTGACCATAAAACCTCGTCTTGCAAGAAAATCCACCAGTCAGTCCCTGGTAGATTTTGACACCAATGAGAGACTCAAGGGACAGTGGACTTGCACATCTTGAGGGTCCTACTCAGTAGCTACAGGGTGAACAACAAAAGGCAGAAGCCATTTGTTGCCTGCTACCAAAAGTGACAGACCCCGGGCGATCCAGAGACAAAGGCAGCTGCGGACGGACTCGCCAGATGTTGATCGACAAAAAGTTTTACTGCCCATAGAATGGATTTACTGTCCGAAGACTCTGTGAGCAACAGTGAACAAGAGGCACGCTTCATGTATAACATAACAAAACTTAATTCCAAAGAATAATCTTTTTATCCCAGTTATTTAGTTTTTAGAATCAATTCAATTCAATTGTATTTATATAGCACCAAATCACAACAAAAGTTGCCTCAAGGCGCTTTATATTGTAGAGTAGATCGCACAATAATAGATACAGAGAAAAACCCAACAATCATATGACCCCCTATCAGCAAGCACTTTGGCGACAGTGGGAAGGAAAAACTTCCTTTTAGCAGGAAGAAACCTCCGGCAGAACCAGGCTCAGGGAGGGGCGGGGCCATCTGCTGCGACCGGTTGGGGTGAGAGAAGGAAAACAGGATAATCACTGGGAAGCAAAATGGAACTGAGATTAAAATCTGATTAATCACCCAGATCTGTGTCGTTGTTGTGTGTCAGCTACAGCATCTTTTGTTATGTAAGATTTATTTAGACGAAACCACGCAGCAGGTCCAGCTCCACATGTAAGCTCAACTTGACAATAATAATTTTTATTTCACAGTTGAGTTCAAGAACGCACTTTTGTTCATCTCATAAAAACTCGAACAATCCTTCTTTTAGCGATGCTCTGGCCTCCTTCCGGCGTTTTGACCCTCCAAAATAATCTTCTTGCCTCCTCCTCGTGCTGCAGGTCTGTTATTGGACACATTCACGAAGTCACATGATATTTGTCAGACTTGAACTGCCTTTCAGAAGGCTGTCACACAGTATGCGCTCTCTCCTTCCTTTACTGTCATGGTGAGAGTTTGCGGCGCTGCGACAGTGCCCTGACCATGCAGCTCTGCGCTGTGAATTTTTATATGCCATTGCCTGGAGGTTAGAAACTCTCATTATGCCGTGTTAGATTTATTAAAATAGATTATGGAAATGTTAATTAAGTCATTAATTACATTATTTAAGCAGCATTGACAGATAAGGGAGTGTGTATGTGTGTGTGTGAGGGGGGGTGTCGAGCTCCCTGGGTGGTTTAAAAGGATGTGATTGGTGACAAGGGACACTGTGGAGATGGCGTCTAACCGCTAGCACTGACATGATACAAAGTGGCCTACACTGCTCTCTCACCTCACGCTACTGTCTACAGCAGTTTGCAGAGCTGCTTGAGGACGAATAGCTCATCGCCCTTTTACAGATTTAGAAGTGCACACAAGGCTACAAATGTGCTGCTTTTAAGTGGCCACTGCACGTAAGTTGAGCAGATTTGGAGACGAGTGCTCTGAGCGTACATTCTGCTTTACATTCTCGTTTTTTTGCGAACGTTTGGACAAAGCATTCGCGCTGACATTTGAGCAAAAGGCCTCAAACCAAATTTGCAAGCCGTTCCAAAGGAAAACACAACAGCACAATTGTAAGATGAATTACCCACGAGTTGATACCATGGACTCTCTTATCTGTTGACAGTTTAGTTACCACAAAGCACAAGAAATGTGTTTTCCAATTCTCTGAGAATTGAGCTTTTCTTTGTCCCATCAAACCTATATTAAGGGAGGGAAAATTGCTCTGATCACTCTTGATAAGAACAAATGATAGATGTTGTAAACAAGCCGAAGGCTTCAATTCTGATCTGAGGCATTGATTTGCCTCAGCAGCCAATTACTGTGGTGAACCGAGGTTATGCATTCAGTGTACTGGGAAAAGGATTTTTTTGTCCACCTATTATTATTTTGTAAAATGCTAAATTAAAACTGTTTTTTTTTTAATGGTGAAAAAATCCAGGTGGAAATAAGCAGTCTTCGCGTGGTTTTCGATCAGGTTGAAGGCAGCGCTGAAAGGTGAATGTCTTCATATTAAGTGGCTGCTGATTGTAGGAAATGATACAGTGTGTTGCCGCCTGGCCACGTCAGAGTCAAGCTATCATGATTAGCTTCTACATCAGTCACATGAACCCAATGATCAGTAACTGATTACTGAGATAGTTGGTATGCACTGTGTCTACAAGAACACACTCATGGAAGGTCTCCCAAGACTGAAACGTGCTTTTTTCCAGTGTCACAGTAGAATTTTACATTTTCAGCATTTTTTCTCTTTCTTTCTTTCTGTATGTTGTATGTATGAATGTATGTATTTGTTGTCCTGCCACATCCACTCCAAGACAGACATGGGACACTCTGTTTTTCACTTGTCAAACATTCTCTGAGTCGCTGATGCTTTGTATGCTTAATGTATAGGTGGGAGGTAAGGTGGAAAGAGCTAGTCTGGCTCCCATCACCAACTCCTCAAAGGTTTACCCATTAACATTTTATATTCAGATTAATTAAAAATTAAAGAAAAGACCACTGATGGCTTCTTTGGCATTGATTCTCCGTTGAGTTTCTGGAATTCAATTCGAGTTATAAATGCCACTCTACCAAAGCATATTTCTTAATTTGGTGTTTTGATGGTGAACACGGTCCAATGCACTGGCCTGTTATCTCTGGGTTGAGAGTGGGTTAATCTAAAAGCTTTATCATTTTTTTATACTCATCAAGCCACTCGGTGACCCATTGTGTCCACAGACATTATAGAAGATGAACATAGCCACTGAGATATTAGTGAAGACCTCTTATGAGTGTATTTTTCATTAGTATCTTGGTGGGTTGGATTTAATTGTTGTTCAAAGGAATTCTTCAAAAATCTGCAGTGCAGGAGTATTGACTAAAGAGTTGCCATTGAGTTATTACTTAGTTAGCATGCCTCCTTTTTAGCTTTAATAATGAGGATAATTTATATTTACTGAAGTCAGAGAACGGGGGCGCCGAGGGCTGAAATCCCAGAGACTTTTATGCAACCGGAAGTCTTTTTTAGCGAAGGACCCGGTCCCCACTGGTCATTAAAAAGAATGAAAGTTTAAGCACTTCCTCACCGGATTCACCTTTAAGACCCGCAAGCTCTGTCCATCTTTTATATCCTAGTTTTGTGCTGTGGGCGGAGGGGATCGTCAACCTGGAAGCGATCTCTCCCTTCAGGAAAGAGAGTAGTATTTATTGTGCTGACCTTTATTTTAACAAAATTCAACTTGTGTCTCATTTTGTTCATAAGCAAACTCAAACCATGTAAGCAAAATCCGCCCGCAGGACAACACAGGCACCAGATGCTCGCACAACAATACAACAATGCTCTCGTAACAATTGTTTGTGCATAGCAACTAAGAGGTGAGCGCATTGGTTGGTGAGATCTTTTCAGATACATTTTGAGCTACTGTGCACAAAGAAGAACATAGTTTTTTTTTTTTTTTAAAACATCCTCACAGTTCAGTTGGTCTCAGTTCAGCAGCAACAGTTTTTTGTAATATAAGGGCAAAAAGGTTTTGGCTGTATATTAGGTGACATGTGCTTTTTGCATGCAAGAGTCCAACAAACAAAGTGCTTCCAAGTTTTTATCCCTGTTTAATAAAGAGGGTGAATGTTAAGGAGTTAATGGCCCTGATGTACTCTAAAACACACAGACTTGGTTCTGTTAATACTTATTTCCATCTTCATGTGCCTGTTTACAAGACGTTCACAACAGTAAATATTGAGCAGCATCCGGACACTCCTTGTGGACTTTCACAGAAACCGTATTTAATCGTTTACACTCTTGCAGCTTTGTTGACCTCTCTGTGGAGTCCTGTTCTTTGGAATCTTAACTGCCCACACTGACCTCTTTCATACCTTTTCTCTGCAGTGCAGGAGTATTAAACATCCTGGCTTAGACGATCTGAGCAGTTTCTTCCAACATGTTTTTGACCAAGCAAAGACGTCTTGTATAGATGTTTTTGCAGGAGATGGTGCTGGATAGAAAAATGTGTAATTTCACTCCAGTGTAGCAGGTTCTGATTTACACAAATTAGCCAAATGATTACAAGAACTCGCAGAGGAAGTGAGTAATGATGATTGGCTCATGGCATGTTCAAAGGGTACGTGAACAGTTGGTTTGTGTAATCAGTATGTTGGATTTGGGAGACACAACCAGGTGTTAATCCCTGTAATCCAGACATAACGACTGATGACTAAGATTGATTGTTTCTAAAGTGGGAAAATTTGTGGGTCAACCGCAGGGTGAGGAGGGACAAACAGCCACAAGCTGTTGAGAAATATAATGAAAAAAGTATGATCTGCGGCCCCTCAAGCTCTTAAGGAATCTGCTGCTAACGATGAGTCGTGTAGGGATCGTGCCTCAGCTTGGTTTCAGATGCTTAGCGGCAAGCAGAGGACCACAGCATATTTGGGTTAGTGGTCGTAAAAGTTTGGCTCATCGGTGTTTACAGATGCATCAAAAGAATTTTAATGTCAGCATGAGACGGTGAAGCTCGTGAATATTTTAAGACTGGGCTGTATGGGAGGCCCTCTGAATTCAGCTGCAGGCTTCCACGCTCTCTAACGACTAAGTTAATGGGAGGAGAGGGACTTAGTAATGAGATTAGGATTATGTTATTACACTAACAAAGTTATTTGGGATTTGCCAAAGTGCGAATGTAGCTAATTGGACTTTTTCGGCAAAATTATGTGGGATGAAGCAGTCAAACCTTGAGTCTTTTCCTAATCTTTGTGCTTTGGCTGGATTTTCTCAGGTGTCTATGGAGTTACTTCAGCTCTCGGTACCGGCAGGCGGCGCAGAACTCCTTCGTAGTCCAGCCCAGAGGCTCGACGGAAGACAGAAGCAACCCCAGCCTCTGGGATCGGCCTGAGGCCGCCTCGGCATCATCAGCGGCCTCACCCACTCACATGGAGGAGAGGAAAGTGGATGTGTTGAAGAGTGGATGCCTCAGCCTTTTCTGAACCAACAACAGAAGGAGTTTACAGATTACAGGGTGAGAGTAAATCCTTGGGGAATTAGATGTGTCTGAGAGCCATTGAAGCTATCGCATCAGTATATCAGTGTGGCATTTATAAGAAGTTACACTTGAAAACCTATTTTTGAGGTGTCAAATATTCTTGTTTTCCTTACACTCTCACTCGTTTCAGTGGATATATTCACACATGTTGCAAATTGATAACAAGGAAGAGAATGCACGCAGGCAGCATGAGTGTATTCAGGCTTAGAGAGGGGAAAAAAAGCCTGAAATTACTCCCTTTCCTTAATGATGCCCACACAGAGACAATGGGGCGCCGCTCTGATTAGTGTCACCTGTCCTTGTGCATCTCATCAGCTCCATTATGGCTCCATCTCCCATGCTTCTTCTGCTAATTGAATAGCCTGTGAAGTGGTGACGAGGACGGGGGCGAGAGCAACGTCTGTCCCGCTGCTGCTTCAGAAATGAGACTAAAGCTTCCCAGAGAGACACTAGTTCTTTAAACATAAACCATTATTATACAGACAGAAAACGTGCTAACAAGTCGCTCTCATGTTATATTACCATCACACTGTCTGCACATTATTTTCACCTATAACTGCTTGGAATTAACATTTTGGGCCATTTGCAGCAAAAGAGATGGATGAGAGGAATGATAATCAAACACACATCTGTTTATTAAATATAAAATTATTGCTGGTTAGGTTAGCTTAGCACAAAGTCTGGGAACATAGAGCCTGGCTTTGATGAAATCTGCATACCAGGTGAGCTCTGAAGCTCACCCCCGACCCCCGATATGTTGTGTCTTTGGTCTCTTCCAAAACTGACGTTGTGGGCAGTTGAAAATGGTGTAAGACAGACATTAATCTATCAAGTGCATCTTTTTAGCCTGCTGTTCCTGATGACTGTCACCAATCAGCTTTGCAACTGCTAGATGAATCATGTAAAATATTAAATAGTACCGATTCCCATCTGCCACGGTTGCAGCCAGCGGGTCCTGGTGAATAAACTGCTTTTCTGGAGGAGAGACCTAACATGTTGATTGCACAATTACCTTGCTTGGTGTAAGTTTGCATTACTTTCAAATAAAGTTTCCCATAGCAGCTTCCCACAAAACCTTTGAATAGTTCACTTTGAATAGTTTACATCAGAACAACCCACTCAGACATCAGCAGGTGCTTCTTCTTTATTCAAAGCAGCTGTCAGTCACAGCGATCTGTAATGAGGACAAATAATCTTATTATAGCATCAAATAACTTATAATCAGCATACTGATAACAAAAAATATTAACATCAGTGTTATGGCAAGTTCCTGCAATAGGAAACTATTTTGTTTTTGTTTTTTTTTTTGGGGGGGGGGGGTGGTAATTAAAGGTTATATAAAGGTTATTCCTGGAAGTAAATATAGTGCAATTTTGGGAGATTGTCCGGGATTCATTTACATGTTTTTAACGGGGGGAGAAACTGAAGCTCCAAGGAGGGTATTAGACCTGCACTCAGAAGGACTCTTAACCTCCAAGCTGTCACCCGAGTGATGACACGTTGATGACATCATCCAGGTTTTGAGTGGAGTTCTCCTTCAGTATTCGCTCAAATGTGCTGTAAATTGGTGTTCCTGTATAAATGTGTTTCATAGGAAACTGTCTTGTATATTAAACAGTCAAATAACTGAGTGTTGTCCTTTGTTAAATCACTGTGGGGGGGTTATAAAGTAAATGAGAGTTATTATAAACTGAGGCGGGCCTCTATCTGATGTTTGTATTCAGTTGTTTTCAGGTCAGTCTATATTTAGTCAAAAGCAAACACGTGAGATATTATTCAGATGTGAAGACAAAACCTTGAAGTATAAAAAGCGCTCTTTTATTTTGATTGGATAAACATTGCCAGCTGTGATGCAGGGCTGCAGTGTTGGTGCCTCTCCTGCCAGGCAGGAGCTTTGCTGTTATCTGCATGTGCCTGAGGCTCAGCTAATGTAAAAAGATCCTCCTCGCTCTGCTCTGCTAGCAGTGAGCTCTGCAGGCTTATCCTGCTCAGTCCCTTTCCGTTTCACCTCCCAGTCACAGCCAAGTGACTCTCAGCTGTGCAGCGCCTCAGCTCGGGCCTTCCTACAGACAGAATAGAAGAAGTACAGCAGTATCTCAGGCTCTCGAATCTGTTAAATGCCACAACAACAGTGTCCCCATGCCTGTACGGGTTCTGGGACTTAATTTGAGCGCGTGGGACCAGATGGACACCTTCATGAGTGTACGAGTGTGGATTATTCTGTAGGCTACATCTGGGGCTCCACATGGCACAGCAGACTGCAGTAAGAGAGGCAGGTGGGCACATGGGGAGGGCACACCTCCAGTGGGCTCTCTTACATCTATACACACCGACAAGACATCTCCGCAAATGGCAGACTGAAAGGTTACGAGACCATCCTGCAAGACAAATGCCTTTCCGAATCCTGGCCGGTGTCCTCTTCTGTCCTTAACTTCCTGTGTGTCATCAGCATTCTGCTGCTTCCAGGTGACTTCAGGTTGTGTGTATTTTTTTTTTTTCTTAGTTTGTTTCTGTTTGACGCTTTTGTCCAAAACATATTTCACCACATCCACACAGTGGGAATAATTTGGGTTAAAGTGTCTTGCTCAAGGACACTTTGTCATATGGACAAAAAGAGAGAGGGAATGGACTGCCACTCGTATGATTAATGGCCTGCCTACTCTACCACCTGAGCTACAGCTGCCCATAGTACTGTAGGAGCATACCACCACCATCAGCACATTATCACATTGTTCAGTATTTATCAGTGGTGGAAATAGTAAAATCATGTGATAACAGCAAGTGAGCAATATGCTGTGTAGCATTAGGAAAATCCACTGCTGAAATAACAACTCAGTAATTTGGTAGATTAATAAAAATTAAAATCGAATTAAATGAGTTGTACGTGGTCATGCTACAGTATTGTGTTATTGAGCTGTTGGTGAGTTCATATTCTTAATCACCCTGAGAAAAGTTTAAAAAAAAGATGAGGTGGTAGACGTCGATCTTTTAAAAATAGGTCATTCTATCCTGTTGCTAGGTGGTTGCCAGGCAACCTAATTGGCGTTATAATGTATCATGAGTAACTGAAGCTTCGTGGATACAAATTATTACAAGTTATTGTGGTGAAATAAGCATGACACAATGCATAGAGGCTAAAATGGTTAATGACTCAATATATTTTGTGTAGAGCGCGCACACACACACACACACACACACACACACAGCGAGAGATTTTATGGAATATAGTAAATTGCACAATTCCAAATTTTAGTCAACAAATGTAACCATTATTTATTGCATAAATCTGCTGAATTACCATAGTAGCAAAGGGATAATGCAAATATTGTAAAGCATGCTAACAGCTAATGTGTCCAATATTCATTTTACACTGAGCTCAGTTTTGGTCTCCACCATTGGATGAAAATGTGTCTAGGTCTAGTTTGTGGATGCTCAACTATGTGCACTTGCTATTTTCTTTGTGTCATTTGCTGCTGTGTAATTGGATTTATCTGAGCTTGTAAACCAAATGACACTAAAATGCTCCACAACACTGAGAGGAATAGCAGTGCAGTGTATTTGTGGGTTCATGATTACAAGGGATGTCTTTCACATTACGCACAGTTGGTGTTGCTGCTTTTCAGTATTGCAAATCAAACATCTTCAGGGTTTAGACTGACTAATCAGAAGTTGTATTGCAGTATTTTGGAGGGTTTTTTTACATGATTTTTTACATGTGATACATTTTTTTAAATATATTGTTATACTTACTCTGTGTGACATATGTTGCATACTCTATATATTGCATTTTCACTGACTGCAGTAGCGAGGAAAGAAAGTGACTCGATTACCTGCCATTTCATTCCTTGTGACTCCTTTGTGCATAGGTAGGCAATCGAATTACAGCGTGGGAAGGACAGACTCTTCACTCCAATAAATTTGTACTAATATAAGGAGGATTTGCCTTTGATACTGGCATTTGATTTGTTAACAAGTGCATCACCTCTATAATCACCTTATGACACTGATACAATATGTGTTGCAGTTAAAAAGCGCTACCTACAAATGTCTAATTAGACCATAATATACCCAAGATGTGTATATTGTCACGTATCGGGGAACCCGAATCGTTCAGTCTCCTAATAAAAATTTTCCACGGAGCACATTCGCAAAACTCAACCCAAACTTATTAATGCCCCTCACTCATTAGATTGAACTCAAGCCCAGGGCTTTGTGAAATCAGAGCTCATTAGAAGAGTCCACCTCATTATGAGTGGCCAGATCCATCAGGAGAGATAAAGCTCCCGCTCTTCGCTGACTGAGATCCAGTCAAACACACCCGCAGCGCTTCAGACCACATGTGAACAAGATATTTGCTTTGAAGCGCCAACACACGGATTCGAATGAGCGTGTCAGAGCGCCAAATGTCCTAGGTTGCAAGTGACAGGGGATCCGCTTTAGAGCTGGCTACCTGTTGAGGAGGATTAAACAAAATACAGATGGTGTTTACATATTAAGCAAACAAAGGCAGGCTCTGCTCTGATGATGACAGGAGAGTGCTTTCATCATTTTAAAGTAGAACATTTTGATTTGTTGTTGTGACGCACTGCTTCTATACCTTTCCACGAGCCTCCAGAGTTTCACATTTGAGCAAGTGGCTGCAGATAGAAAGTCCTGAATGATGTTTCTGTGGCCCTGAGATCACCTCTGAAGGACGAAGGCTGCTGAGTGTCCGTCCGTGTACTCCAGCCATCAACACAACAGGAGCCCAGCGCGGTCTGATCCACCGCGGGTCGACTTGAATAAATTAAATGAATTACCAGCTGCCTCGTGCAAGTTCGCAGGATGCAGGGTGGCATGAGCACGCCATTACAACAATGATAAGGATATCTGCACGGCCTTGTGTTAAAGGAATTACGCATAGCATCCAGAGCCTCTAAGGGAGTGTGACAGTTTTGCGCACACTGGCAAGTTAGTATGACATGAAAATGTGTGTGGCTGCAGAACAGCACGGCTGCCACGTGGCCTGAGTCAGGGGCACGGAGCGCTCGCTGAGAAGTCAAAAAAAAAAAATGGAATCTTATTGTGATGCAAATGGACACCGTATTGTGCTTAAACAATGCATTAATCTGTCCCCTATTTGTGACGATAACATCAGAAGACGCACAGTAACACAAAATGATGTCCTGCGAGGTTATTTAAAGCGATATGACATCACATCCTGACACTGCGAGAAGTGCTTACTGCCCGTCCGGCTGGTTTTGTCTCCAGCTTTGATAAAAACTGATGAAGGATAGAACGCTGCTTTTGAGTCCCAGCCGCTATATTGGAGAGTCGATTTACATAATATTATGTATATTGTATTCCGCTGCGTCCTAATGTTTGAAAGTAAACTGAATTTAAGTGTTCAGCGGCTGGAAGGAGTGTTAAACGCAGGACACGTGGCGAGGTGTCCGATAGCTTTGTCTTCTACCTGTAATCTGATGCCGCGTGGAGAGGAGGGATCGGCCTCACTTCCCCTCAGAGTGATTTATGATTGAGGACATGTTAATAAAAATATCAAAACAATCTGAGCTCTGCTGGGGAAGATACCGGTCTGCTACGTACATCATGCTCGACAGGTCCATGCAGGGAATCGCCTGCTCGGTGATATTATGCTCATATGGATGCCCCGTTGCCCTGCTCTTGAATAGAATATGCAGCTGTTGTTGGGGGTCGGTGGGGGAAGTACTACTCACACAAGGTGACATTTGCATGAATGTATGCTCCTTGAGTGCAACTCTCTGCTCAATAGGTGAAGCTCCTCTTTAAAATCTTATGTCAACACTTGTATGTACCTATCAATCCATCAGGACGAGTTAAAAGTCATTAAATTTTGAGCTACACGGGTCGCCTGCCCTTTTCAAGAGCACAGTGTGCTGTCATTTGACAGCCGGCGGTACAGGAGTGAAGAACACGCCGCTTTTACTGAGTAAACATCCATTTAAAATCTGCTTTTCCTAAAGGATTCATGT
Source organism: Neolamprologus brichardi (assembly GCF_056152115.1). Taxonomy (NCBI): domain Eukaryota; kingdom Metazoa; phylum Chordata; class Actinopteri; order Cichliformes; family Cichlidae; genus Neolamprologus; species Neolamprologus brichardi. The sequence continues at coordinate 14,103,732 of NC_142125.1, read as the reverse complement.
GTGAAATCACTGGAGAGACACGGCCCAAATTGTTCATTAAATGCCCTCAGTGGCTGAATGAAACCATGTAACTGCCACACCACCACCACAATTCCCTTTGATGGATTTATATCGAGTATGGGCGTGGACGCGCTGTAATTTAGTATGTGTTAGGAGCTGCTGCCGAGATGTAGCCGTAACACTCACTCAAATCCACTTCCAATATCCCTGTTCCTGAAATCTCAATGATTTTCTGTCTCTGCCCGAACACAGAATCATCACAAAGCACACCGTCGAACGGAAAATATTCTGAAACATGAAATCTTCTCCACGCACGCATCGGCGTTGTTGTCAGAAAGCACACGGTGCATTGATGCTGCTACGCTGTGGAAAAACTTTAGCGAAGGGGGTGAAAGAAAATGCTGTAATAAGCATCGTGGATGTTGTCAGGTGCTTTAATACAGCAGATTGTTTCTTTCACTAGCCTCGCCGGGTCACTGGCTCCCATACGCGCACTGCTGGGTGTAGCAGCCATTCATAATTGTCTTATGTAGTCCATAATGGTCTATCCAGTGGAAGGTAGCGTTGTTTCGAGTTTTTCTTTTTTATTGGAAGTAATTAAGTGGATATTGTCAGATGTCAGAAGCAGATCGCCAGACAGGAGAGCAGCAAAGGCCGGGCTTCAAGCAGAGGAACTCAACAGACTTTGAGTGGGAGATCAGCCCTTCTTACACTGCTACAGTACAGTACACACGGGTTTGTGAACTTGGATGAGTAGATGGATGGGCAGAAGCGTTAAAGTTATTTTAAACAGGGTTTGTCTGTTAGATGAAAATAGGGACGAGATTACAGTAAAGGATCTGGAATCTGGGGCGTGACTTTGGCTGTTGTTAAATTCACAAAATCAAGTTATAACATATATGAACTTTTATGCAATTCATTAACTCAAGCACAACCCACACAGCCTAGTTGTAAAAGACACCGTTGAACTTTTACTGGCATTGCGAAATCTGTCAGTTTTAGTTTTACTTTCTTGAAAATCAGCAGTAAATAGTTTCGAGGTAAAGGTCAAGTCAAAGCCAAGCTACAAGAGACACTGCTTGGAATTGCAGAAGTAAGCTTCTCTAAAGCTTACTTCCTCTAAAGGGGCCCACTGTGCTAGCATGTAATAAACTCTACCCACGGGCTTCTACTCAGAAAGGTTCAAAAATTCTCTCAAATCAGTTTTTTATGCGGAAATTTTTATGATGTCACGAGTGGTCAGTCATTTTGAATTCCTTAGTAAGAAGATATCAGGCTTTAATGATGTGCATATTTACAACATGACTGACTCCACTGACACGCCTCGCCTGGGAGAACAAATAGTTTGGACCGAGTCATTCGCAGCTCGCAGTTTGTTGTTTGTTATCCTGTTTTAAGAAAGTTCCAGGTCATCATAGTCATGTGTTGTGCTTTTATTAATTGAAGTAACAGACCCTCAGGTGTTTCCACCTGCAGGGCTGGCAGGTTGCTGTTGTTGTCCTCAATATCATTAAGCTGCCTCTCCAGTGAGCCTCTGATTCCACCATCTTGGATTGCATGTGGTGATGGTAGTTCTTGTTTTGCCCTCCAGCAGTTTGCGCTGGAGGGACAGCAGGTAGAGAACCAGCTCATGTGAACTGATTCAACCTCCCAGAGGTCGCGGAGAACACGTCTGCCCAGGAAGGAATAAGCCCAACGCCGTCGCCGCTCACTGAAGTGGCATTGAGGGCACCTGACCCACCCGACACTGGGGAAAAAATGAGAGAGGTCGTGTCGGGGTTAGCTGATTAGCAGTATTCAAAATAAAACACTCGAGTGTAAAACCTCAGCACGTCTCCTTTTATCTACCAGGAAACCAGGAGTTCAGTTAGCCGCCTTTTACTGATGTCGGAGCCAGTCGTAGTTTTGAATCAGTCTCCAAACAGTGCAGGAAAACATTCCTTCAAGACAAATTTTACCCAGCATGAGCTGTTGCACCCTGACACTGGCAAAGTTGTATAAATGTCAAGAGAGATGTGCCCCCCTTTTGTTCGCCGCAGAATTTGCCAGCAGCTCATTTCCTCCAGGAACGCATTAACAAAGCAGTTAATTCTATCATTAATTAAAAGGAATCACAATTCAGTGAACACTTCAAATTAATCTATTGAGATTTGCTCTCACACAAAGCTCACATTCTATTTTCTTTGTCTCATCAAAGAAACTGCAGCTCGAGAGACATGGGTTTTTTTTCCCTTTCACTTGCGTCAGTCTGGTTGTGTGTAGCTCTGTTAGCAAAGCATGTCAACGACGCTGCCAGGTTTAAGGGTTTGATTCCAAAGGATGCATCCATGCAGTAAATGAACACACTCGTGGCATTAGCAAGGCGCTAACACAGGAGCAGTTTGGCTGGAAAAAAAAAAAAAAAAAAAAAAAAAAAAAAAAAAATATATATATATATATATATATATATATATATATATATGTAATATACACACACCCCCTCCCACAACCCCCCAAGTCATCTCAGAGATGTATTATGATGGCGCCTAAACTTGCCAAACAGAGCGGCCTCTGGAGCAGACAGTTCAGGTGAAAGTGATCTGAAAGGCGACGTCTCCTTTGTCTAGAACAATGCAGCTAAATAATTCTTTAACACCAGCAGAATGTTTGATCTGGCCATCGGCCACGCAGAGCTGTTTATCTCCTCAGTCACTGGGTTATAAATACTCGTGTGCTCGGCGTCTCCGCAGTATGGAGCTACTTGGAGGGTGATAAGGTGCTAATTAGCAACTGTTAGCACAAGTAAGAAAAAAAAAAAAACACTACATCCACAGAGCGAAGCACATCTTGCTGTTGCCACTGAATGTTCTGCCGCTGATCCTTTCTCCTCTTTCACCGAGACTTGAGAGATGTCTCTTATTAACACAGCGCCGCACGAGAAACTTGCCTTTTTTTCCCCCCCTTCCAGGCAAGCCAGGTCTGACAAATTAAGGCTGTGGAGTCATTAGATTAAGATAAGAACTTATCTTTTACTCTGAGACAGACTTTTATCTATTGTATTTTTCTTCCCTCCCATCTCTTTGGCCAAGGCCCCCCCCCCCCCTCCTCAACCCCCCCCACCACCACCACCTCTTCCTCCATTCACTGTGAGATTGTTAAAGTAATTGGGATGTTATGTGACCAGAAAGGCCAGATAAGTTTTTAACCCTGTCATGGATTAACCTTTCGTGTCTGAGGTAGGTCACGAGAGGTGCAGCCCGAGACATGTTAAGACTCATTTAAAGGATTCTTGATGTATTATTGCGCGGACACGGCTTGTTTTTTCTGCAGGTACATGTGCCAGGAGGTCTCGAGATGACTTCTGTATGCTGTCAGGGGGTTATTAAAGCATAAAGTGTATTCTTTTGGGGGTCGCTGGGCGAGACTGGTCTTCATCTCAGAGTACATCATTTCCAAACGTTCAACCAGGTTTCATCACATGCTCCCTGAAAGCTATTTTAAATGACCTTTTAAAGTTAATCACAGTCATGCTCTGTTGAACTAGTTTAAAGAGAATCGGCATCAAAAAAGAGAGAGAGAAAGGAGGGGGGGGGGGAAACTCCTTCATAATGTAGTCCGCGGCAGGATAATTAGGAAAGTAGCTCTCCGAACATCAAATAAACAATCAGCATCAGATGCTTCATCTTTGTCTAAAAGCTGCGTATGGATTCAGCTGAATCTGATGCTTGTGTATACTTTTCTGCGTTATTAATATCTAAGGGAAGAGTCACAGCCTGGAGCAGCGTGATTAGAGCATCTAGATTTATTATTCTTCAAAGCAGAACACATGAAAACCACCTGAAATAAATGAGTTGGAGCCTTATGGCGGCAGCCAGCGCACTTCTGTGATGCCGGTGTTTAGAATCCTTTGTTTTAAAGGTCATTGCACCACCTCGTTGATATCCAGACATCTCTTTGTAGCGCTAATTGTGTCTACATTCTTGACCACTTTGTCAGACAACTCCGCACTAGAGCTGAGAATTCAGAGGAGTATATGCGGCTTGTTTACTGCGATCAAGATAACAAGGACAAGTCTGTGAAATAACGAAGGCCGGGGCTGATGCAGAAAACACTGTATTTTCCATTTTAATGGTGTTTAAGCGTGGAAGCTGGAGGAGAGAGAGCTTGAAAAATGTAACTAAAGGATCGGATTCAGTGGGATCCAAATGGCAAGGGTAGCTGTTGGGCACGATGACGTTCCTTTGATGTGAGCTATAACTAGCTTTAAGCTCAGCTCGGGCGCATCACGGCTGCATCCTGACTGATGTGGGTATTCCACTTAGATGAGATGGCCACTTTGTCGTGTGAGCCAACTGTACCTTTAATTTCAGATTCTCTAATGTCTCTGATGGGATGACATTAAAGGGTCGGGTCATTAGTTTATTGTAATGTTTGCCCGCAAGTGTGTGAGCTGGACTGTCATCTTTTGGAATTTTTGTCACATTCATCAATGTTCTGCATAATGGGATGAGAAACTATTTACATATCGGATCAAAATTGCCAGAGGAGAGCATTAATTATTGAAAAAGTGACAGAATCAAAAGAGCTGCTTCCCCCCCACCCCCTCGTAGTTTGTGGTCTGCGCTGACTGAAAGCCACTCTGTGCCCAGTAAACACAATTATCTCAATTTTAAAGACATTTGAGAGAACACGCTCAAGCACAAAGGCCGGAGCATCTTCAGTCGGTGCAGTAGAATGAAGGTTTACGCTTCACGCCGCACTTCCGCCAATAGGCTGTAACAAGCATGTGCGAGAGGGTGCAGCCTCTGGAGAGCCTCCTCGGCTGCTCTCTGCATCTTTGTTTGTGTGTCAGGCTGCTGAACAGAAAGTGCGTCGTATCGATCGGCGTCATTGAGCATCAGGCTTGTACGCACTTAATTATTGAAAATAAAACAAGTGTGCTAACAAGAAGCGCGGCGGATTGGTGTGCATAATCATCCCAGGTAGTCCACTTCCTTCAACCTGCTTCATTCGCTTCCTCTGGCCTAAACTGTGATTTTACTGCACATTACTGAGATATATTATCAGAAACAGTATCAGCTACCTGCCTTGTTGTCTTGGCACCGCGAGCTGGAACTTTTGGATTTAGCTGTCATTATTTAATTTTTATGCTTGTTCCCTGTGGGGATCATTAAAATTTCATCTTGATCTTATCTTCTGAATCATAATCTTTAAATCTGTTTGAATCGTTGTAACCTGCTTTTCCACTGATGCAGTAAACTGCGTCTATTTTTACGCTCTAAAAACGAAAATATATCTTTTTTTTTTAGGTGTGGCACACCCTTGACATCTGTTTCAACAGAGTCATAATGGCACATAATGAAGTTTGTTTTACAGCACTGCCCTGATACGTATACAGTAAATTATATGCATAGGCAACTGGGACAGTAAAGACTTGAAAATGCAGACGGATACATTTTACTGCATTTCCCCCCACCCCATCCACAGTGTCATCCCCTTAAGCTGCCAAGAGAGTGTAGGGGGGTGAATTCATGAGGGTCTTCTGTAATAGGCTGGCACACACACAGGCACAGCCTGTGGAACCTTACAGGCTGCTGAAGCTGGTCTTGGCATCGCTTTTGGCAGCTATGTGGTTATGCGCTCTCTCACACTACACATTCTTTCTGGGAAAAAAAAAGTTTTAACTAGCTGGTCCTACCACTCCTTTATAAATGAGGAAGCCCTTGGCATAAATAGATCTACATGTTCATTTGGTATATTAAGAGAGACACACAGTTAAAGAGTGTTCATTACAATTGTAAATTTCTGCCCTCGGGCCCTTCGCCCGGCGCTAGATTACATGAGGTCTATGCTCACGGACAGCGCCTGGCATCTGATTGAGGGTCCAGTGCAGCTAATTAATTTCATTAGAAAGTGAAGTCATCTTCTAGCAGGAATTAATATTTGGAGCGTCATGTTGCTAATTTATTTCCAGATTTAATTAGCTCAGAGAAGAAATGTTGCTTGGGCAAGAGGACTTTTTAATTATCAGCTTGGATAAATTTGAAAATGTTGATGCCTAAGGGTTGAGTTAATTAAAACCTGCATTATTTTAACTTTAATTAGCTCCCATCTTTGTTTTTCTTCACCATATGGCCATGTCCTGTAGTCAAATTTAGTTAATTAAGCTAATTAAGCTAATCATTTTAATTACTCAAGACAATGTGATTGGATAGAGGATGACTACAAGTTTATAGCCAAGTACTTGTTTTTCATTAAGTTGAAGGGACAGAGTTATTTCTGATTGCAGTTGGCAAGCATAGCAGAGTAGTTTGAGAATGTGACAGCCTCTGAGATATTAAGGCTGAAGTCTAATTGCATTCCTTGATAATAAAAAAAAGAAATCTTGTCACCAGCACAACTCTTTTTAAAGGAGAAATGGTTTGCTACAACATATTCGAGCTTTCTGCTCGTATGCTGATATCGGCCCCTTGTACTCCATCACATTAAATAATGTCTGCTCTTCCTCACGTTTAAAGAGGCTCGACTCCACAATAGATGCTCCCCACCGGGAGCATGTGGGAGACGAAATAACAGATATCATGATCTGCAGATAGAGTACGTGTTGTTTCTTTTGACCGCAGCAGGCTGGGAAATTGAATTGTAATTGGGTAATAGGGTGTGTGGTTGGTGGTGGGATAGTATGCTGCCCTTCCCATTTGTGACCCTGGAGTGTGGGATGGCCGGGGCGTGGGTCTGTGCGAGCTGCTAGCAGCTGTGCGTCAGTCTGGACACAAGCTGGGCCCATCCAGAAGCCAGGCCTAGCTGACAGATGCAGGGGCTAAACCCAATAATGAAATAATACTGGGAGACATCATGTCCGTGGTTTCCATCATTGTTAAAAGAGTTGTTTTTTTTTTTTTTTTGTAGTGAGTACCCCCACTTAGGTAATTTGTTTCCATGTATAATCCTATTGCTCACTATTAAATTAAACCAACTGGTCATTTCAGTTTGAGGCTTATAAATAAACTGGTTGCTATGTGCACGGGCAGTATGTGGGACGTCTCATCTGATTAGAGGGGAAGCACTTAATAATTTCAACTGCAAGAGGTGACCTTCAGTGTCAGGTGACCTCAGTGGTCTGCCACACATATGGCCCAGTAATATTACTAATGTCCCTTCCTAATGTATTTTTACAATCCTCATGCTGGACCACTATCCACAAATTGTTTTTTATCCAAATGTTGACGTGCGTGGAGATGGCAGAGGGTGCCACTGCGAGAGCTGTTTACATGGTTGAGAGCGGTGATGTAGTGGACCACGGACACACCGGTGAAGAGAGACAATAGGCCCCTCTCTGCTTTTATCAGAGCGAGGCTGGTTAGTCAACAGCGTGCATTCGGGTTCTGGTCAGCGCTGGAGGGGCGGAGCCCCCGGCCTTCTCGTAGTCGCACTGTAACTTAGAAAGCAACACGAGAGCTGAATTAGTCACCACGTCCCCAACAGGCATGCACATCCTTCACTAATGGTTTTCGTCACCACCTGCATACTGTAAATGCTCCACCTGATCTGCTTGCACAGTTATGGCTTTCAGATGAAAATAAGTAGTTGGGCCCTCAGTTACTCATTCCTTTCATTACTCTTAGAAATTATCTGTTGCTTTTAAACATTTTACAAACTAGAATATTTATTAGACCGTTTGACATTTATGAATCAGTTCAGGGTGGACAAGAGTGGTGCAAAGAAATCTGAAAGAAATTTTAATCACAAGTATCCTCTAAACAATAAAATACAACTCTTCGCACGCTGTCTCACTTTCAAAAGCACATTTATCAGTCACAAAAAGTATCTATGTCCCCCTGCGGGGTGCAAGCTTCAGGCTCAGGCCCATCTGAGCAACTCTCCCAGTCGACGGGGTCACTGTCCCGACTGCGTCAGTCTGCCCCACCGACAAGAGACTTTATCATGCGCGTTTTACTCTCAGATGTCTTAGAGTCTGCTGTTTTTAGAATATACTATATACTGGTCATATTACATGGACAGCAATTACAAGTTACAACAGCTAAATAATTATGTAGCATAGAGTAGGACATCAAAAACATGGCAAGTCTGAGCAGATTTGAATGAATGTACTATACAACTGCATGATAATGTCAGGAGTATCTCAGGGAAGTGCAGGAGGATCGCAAGACTGTGGTGAGGTGTGCAGTAGGAGTGACAGATGGTTTCAAGGTGGGGGTGGGATTACATCAGGGATCTGAGCCCCTTCTTATTTGCAGTGGTGATGGACAGCTGACATATGAGGTCAGACAGGAGTCTCCGTGGACTACGATGTTTGCAGACGACATTGTGATCTGCAGTAAGAGTTCAGAGGATGTGGAATAGAGCCTAGAGAGGTGGAGGTACGCTCTGGAGAGACGAGGAATTGCAGCAGAAGCAAGACAAGAATGCATGTGTGTGAAAGAGAAGGTGACAGGTGGAAAGGTGGACATGCAAGCAGAGGCAGTGAAGGTGGATGAGTTGGTTTGGTTTGGAAATGATAGGACTGGAAAATAAACAAGAGGCTGACCTGAAGATGGCAGAGCTGAAGATGCTAAGAGTTTCACTGAGAGTGATCAAGATGGACTGTATCAGAGGGAAAGCTCAGAGAGGCAAGGCTGAGGTGTTGTGGATATAATGTGGAGAGCAGAGATGAGGAGAGACGGTCAATAAATTGGAAAAGATGTTAAATATGGAGCTGCCAGGCAGAAGAAAAAGAGGAAAACGACCGAGAAGATTCACAGCGTAAAGGACATGCAGAGGGTCAGTGTGACAGAGGAGAACGTTGGGGACAGGGTAAGAGGAAGGCAAGTGATCCACTGTGGTGACCCTTACAGGGAGCAGCCGAAAGAGATGAATATCATGAATACACATGAATACCGTATAAATTCTCGGGTGCAAAAGCACTACAAAATTGGAGCACTCTCCACTGGTAGCATTTGTTTCTTGTACTAGCTGGGATGCTAGCTTGTGGCTAGGATAATTACAGTTTTGTATGGACTGGATTTACTAGATTTCTCATTTACAGGCTAAGAAGGCTGGCCTATTATCAGTGTTAGCATTTGTGGCTAGGATTATAATACATTTTTTAGATGAATAAATACTTGCTAGAAGATATTAACACAGGAATAGGCTGGCCGTTGTGTTTTAAGTATTATTTTTCAGGGCACAGCTAACTGGAAAAGTGGCATGTTAGCATGTAGCTAAAGTAATAGAGAATTTGTGATGCCCATTCAAGAAGATACTTACCCATTTCAAGATAGAAACCATCCCAAAATGTGCCTGAAGTAACTAAAAATGGCAAGTATGTTATAAATATGGGCATATGTGTTTGTTTTAGATGGTAATTATTTGTTCATTTAAGAGGTGATGCATCATCGGTAGTTCTGGCCACTATAACCTGGCAAGCTAACCATCCTGCTTGTAGCTAAACATAGTGTCCAGTTTTTATAAATTAAATTACTGATATCAAGAGTCCATTGCTGCTAAAGGGCATAAATTACACATCACCTTGACTACAGTATAGTAAAAAAAATAAAAAATAAAAGGGAGAAAAGTAAAGCTGAGTATAGCCAACTGTGGTGAAATTTAAGCTGCTGTTTAAAGGAAAGAAATACTTTTTAATTGCATTAGTATACATCATGTGAATACACACAGCTTTACAATATGAAATAGTAAATTATCTCCCCAAGGTTTTATTACATTTACATGAGCCCCGGAGCCTCAGCTAGATTAACTATTGCAACCTACATTAGCCAGTTGTTTATTTTTATAGTTGCTCACTTTTTCAGTCTTATTCACAACTTAACATTACAACATAACTATCATTTTCATTGATGGCATTATAGGATTCAATGCTTTTTAACTGTTGTCATTTGCTTGGGGAATTTTTGAGGGCACAATTCAGTTTAACGCTCAATGAAAAAACTTTAATTGTTTTTACCTTATAATCTTAATATATCGGGGAGATAGCGGCTCAAAGAGTTGGCAGTTCGTCTTGTAACCGGAAGGTTGCCGGTTCGAGCACCGGCTCGGACAGCCTCGGTTGTTGTGTCCTTGGGCAAGACACTTCACCTACCGCCTACTGGTGATGTCCAGAGGGGCCGATTGCGCGATATGGCAGCCTCGCTTCTGTCAGTCTGCCCCAGGGCAGCTGTGGCTACAACTGTAGCTTGCCTCCACCAGTGTGTGAATGTGAGAGTGAATGAATAGTGGAATTGTACAGTGCTTTAAGGGCCCCGAAAAGCGCTATATAAATGCAATCCATTATTATTAATATATATATATGTGTGTGTGTGTGTGTACACTGGTGTGACCAACTGTCCAGTATAAGCTCCTCCACCAGCCAAGGAGCTCGGTGAGAAGCAGCTTAATAGCTTTAGATGAAAGGAGGGAGTCATGGAAGCTTCAACCAGCAGAGAGCGAGGAGAGCATCTGCTTAAAGGCCACCTCCCCACGCCCGGATCACCATCTCCAGAAGAACTCGGGCATGGAGCCTCCATCTCCACAGCTCCACACTAATTCCAGTGCCCCCACCACACGCAGGCTAATTAAGGCCATGCATTTATTTATGACTGAGCTCATTAAACAGGGAAAAAGATGGTCGCCGCTCTGAAAACACATTAGTCCCCGAGGAAACCGCCTGTGAAGTCGCTCTCCTCGGGCTGTTTCAGGTCACAGATTCTGAATCTTTGTGACATATGAAGAAACAGCGAGCTGTAATGCCTTCAAAAAAAGAATAGGGGGTAAAAAAAAAAAACATCAGTTGTGAGGCGATGAAGTGATAGTGCAGGACATTCTTCAGGGTATATTTGAAGCTGCTTGAACTGGTCCTGTAATTACATGTATAGGTCATTGACCGGGGGACGAAAAGAAATTTCACTTGCAGGACTTGTGCTTTGCATTTGCATTTGCATTGTCTTCGGGTCTTTGTGAAATCTGTTCCCTTAATGACGCACTTCCTTTAATAGGATATGACAACTGCAGCAAAAAGATGGCGATGCAGTCATTAACAGACATAACTCAGTTTAGCTGCACACAGACTGTCCCCATCCTCAACCACAACTCACTGCTTCCACCCACTTTTTATATTACTATGGTATATAAGTTAATTTAGGACTCAGGCAGAGCTATGAAATCAAAGAGGATATCCTCAGGTGTATTTTCCTCTCCCTGGAGTGCTTGTCTTCTTACTCTCTCGCTCTGTGTGTGTGTGTGTATGTGTGTGTAAAGGGCATAGACAGAGAGATCTTAGGCAGATCCAGCTCCCTTCCTTGTAATTGCAAAGATAATGCCAAATCACACAGTTCTTTGCTGAGACAACTGGAAACTTGATTTAGTGCTCTTTAATGGCTCCAACTTTTAAGACACTGAGAAATTCCTTCGCTCTGCTTGTAGGCTGCTGGTAGAGATGCTTAAAAGACAGCATTGTTATTAGTATAGTTTGAAGTGTAATGCCTCTGCTAGCAGTGGCCACAGTCTGGGTGAATTTTCCAAAGGAAGCAAAGGAACACTGAGGCAACATCAACAGTTAAAAATGGTCCAAATTATTTCGGCTTCATATAATTGAAGTGTGTCACTGTTCTCCCGCATGTTACAACAGTACAAAATAGTGCAAAAATATGCCATCATGTAGAAACCCACTGGTTAGTCGACTACTGTTTTGGCATCTGGGACAGATACCAAATATTAGATCATAAGATTAGATCATCATTACATCATAAGTTTTTAAAATCTTAAAGACGTGCTAATACACAGCACATACACTTAATTCAAGGCGTAGCCTATTTATCGTAAAAATACTTTGAGCTTTTGTCGTGCTAATATGTGACAGTGGTCATTTTACAACATTGGTGAGAAAGTAGGCTCAGTTATGTGCGACTGCGTCCTTTGCAATATTGCTAAAGTTATCATTTCTGGCCACTGCTAGGTAGAAAATTCACAGATCGTGGTTGGAAAAAGAGAAGAGGAAAAGGCCGGCATATTGTTCGCGCTCCTGGTTGCGTTTCAGGAAGCTAACACATTGGCTGGTTTTTAGGATTATAACACAGCTGTGTTTGGTCATTTGAGGAAACCATTATGTGATGTTTCAGCTGAGGCTATAGAGTCCAAAATTTGAGTTTTATTTTTTTTAAACACCTTATCTATAGAACTAGCTGTCAAGACGTCACCCACTGATTTGTCGAGTACTGTTTTTAAGTCTTGAATTTTGTCCGTCATCTTCTTGTTTTTTTTGTTTTGTTTTGTTTTTTATAAACTGAACCATAGCTGGACAAGACAGAAGAGTTCCCAAATTAAGTTCACTACTCCATACCAGGAAGTTCTATCTGGGCCATTAGATTAAAGTCAGAAATTGATGAGAATATCTGAAATGTCTTTATTTGGACCGATATCATCATTTTAATCTTTCTTTAGTATCTTGTCTGCTGGAACCTGAAAAATTTGTGACATAATTTGCTTTAAAACCTTTTTGGCTTATCAGACTTTTTTAAAGTGAATTTTTCTTCTTTTTTGTCATTTTAATTAAATTATATGTCATTTCCTCTCATATTGTGATTTAGGGGATTTTGTGGCAATTATAGGCCACAGTAATATAGAACAGATGGCGTTAAAGCTGGGGTGCCATAACCTTGCTTTTCTGTGCTCCCCTGCGCTCCTGTAATAAAGGCATTAATGTCAAAAATAAAAATGTTTATCCACATATTGAATTATTGCAAAAATTCACTTTCTTTACATCATATTTACAAAAACAAACAAACAAACAAAAACATATTGGTTGTAAGCTTGCCCAGTCATTAAGCCTACAGCCTTACTACTTTTATATTTTTTGCAGTGTTTGTGTGGACATAATGATTAGGGTGTGTTTGTGATGCCGCTCACTGTAGAGGGGCTAAAATCAATCCACAGGATACTCGCTCGGTGCTTCATTTCAGGATGGCTGATAAACAACAGCATTTGGTGACCTTTTGCTGTTCTTATGGGGGATTTAACCCCCTGCTCAGAGCTGCACCATGCTGGTGGCTCCAGCAGACAGAAGCACGTTGAACGCTAAAACTCAGGTGGGACTCTTTCTGCAGGATGCCTGCACAAAAGCAACGATACCAGACGCAGAAGTCCACAGATTCACCAGACAGCACGAGAGCCCGACGGTGTTTTTAGTTTCTTCACCTAGACTTGCAGATAGGAGCGTATTTCTGCGTCTGTCTGTGAGTGTGTGCGTGTGCGAGGCAGAAAGAGAAGGATGGGGGTGGGGGTGCCGAGGCAAACTCTCCACTCTCTGTAGGACTGTGTGTAAGATGCTTTCAACAGCAGGCAAACTGGTTCTGCACTTACTGTGAGAGGAAGCTCTGAGTGTTTAGAGTACTCAGCCCACTTAATGCATTATTATTGTTACTACATTCTTGAGGAGAATGGGGGAAAATGGAACAAGGAATGCTTTTCAAGAGTCAAACCAGTAAAAGGGGAGGAGATGGTGTGCGAGCGTGTGTGTGCGTGCGTGCACGAGAAAGTAAACATGACACGACTGTTGACTGTCTCATTCCTTTTGTATTTATCCTCTTTTTTTTAAATATGAGCCAGATGTCATGTTTGTAATATTCTCCTGTGAAATAAACATTTATGTCAGCAGAGAACGAGTGGCTCCCATTCCATTTGTGTATTTATTTATTTATTAAAAGAGACGCTGCAGTTTGAAGACAAAGAAATGCAATCCGTTTATAAGCAGCTAATAGTGTAATTTAAGGGAAAGCTTACAAAAAAAATCTGAGGTCGAGTTTAATAAGTGAAAAAAAGCCACATGTTTATTGCTCATAAGAAAAAGCAATATTTATTTTTCATATGGTCTCAAAACACTTTGGTGTCTTCTACCATGACTTGCCAAGGAGGGTCATCTAATCGGTTCAGATTGTCTGTTTGTTTGTTAGCAGGATTACTCAAAAAGTTATGGACAGATTTGCATGAAAATCTTACAGAAGTTGGGACTTGGCCCAGCTTAGAAACAATTAACTTTTGGAATCGATTTGGATCTGGAGCCAGGAATTTTTGGAAGGATTCTTTACCATTGTGAGGTTGATTAAAATTGAGCATTTTGCATCACGGCTACACAAATACATATCAAATAGAAGTGAAGGGAAAAAAACATTAGGAAACACTGTGTTAAAATATAACAAACTTTTACAAATCCAGATATACAAATCCTTCAGTAACTCAATTCATGCAAACGGGATACGGAAGAATTTTCAGCCTCGACATATGTTTAGCGACTTGGATAGCTTCTTGTTATGGATATCAGTTATCACTCAAATTGAAATGTGTGAAAAATTCACTTTTAAATAATAAAAAAAAAAAAAAAAAACAATTTGCTCTTTGATGGAACTGTAAATTCTTACAAGTATTATTTGTTACTTTTCCAATTTCCACTTTGCCTAAAGGTGGCTTCAGGTCCTGCGGGCATGAGGTGCTTCATTTCTCTCATTGCATTACGAGTGCATTTCCACCGTGAAGGACATCTGAGTGTAAAGTGAACCTCTTCTGCTCAGTTAAAAGCAACGCTTTACCAGTGCACCTCGCACCACACTTCACAGCATGCATAATGGAGAGGATAGAGTTACCTGCTACTTTAGGCCAAACACAACTGCCAATAATCACCCCACTAATATTTGCATGTCCCTCTCTGTGTGTTATTGAACACCCGGCTAAGTAACTGAGCGCTGTGCCCAGGCATTATTTTCAGTTGTTTGCTGATTCCACAGTGGGCTGAAACAAGGCAATTATGAAGCGCATTTCACACCATGATGGTGTTTTTAAGGGGCTTCAGGTTTCACTGAAAGCTGAGATTCTGGTAACCTTTGTATGGATAGTCTATAGATGTCTGATGGTGTTAAAGTTAATGGAAATGAGACTTTCTAAGATACATTTATAGGTGAAGATTTGCCAAGTGCTGGCAGGAAACTGCATACACTTTTGAATCTTCACTGTGACCCGTAATCGTTAGAAATCTGAGGAAAAAGATGCTTCACTTTCTCAAGTTTAGTGAAAGCCTGATAAATGGTTTATGAGATACAAGTGAACAAAGGAACAGACAAAACCCCTTGGACCTCATCAGTGTAATTACAGAAATGCTGGAACGTGAAAGTGAGATGCATAATTTTCACAGGTTTTGGCAAAATCTGATCAAGTCTGGCCAAGAAAACAGATGGCTGGATGAACTAATGAAGGAACAAATAAAGAAATGGAAGTTGAACGATGCTATAGAGAACGTTCTGTTTAAGAAGTACAGGGAGTATCGGAGAAAGGAATGGAAATTATTCACACAACCTAACAAAAGATAATATGAAAGAAAACAAACAAATAAGCTTTAGTTTAACACCGATTTAGTTCATCCTTCTGGAAGTGATGTTGATCCGTTTCCTGATGGTTTTATTGATTAGTTTGATAGATGTGAAACTGATCGCTTTAATATAGGTTCATTACACATCAGGCTACAATCAGCAGCTGTTTCCCAAAAATGGGAACAACTAGCGTAGCTTGACATAGTTTTTGAAACTTGAGAGCGTATGTAGGTTATAATTAATGAATTACTGTTAATTAATGGATTAATTAGGGTAGCACAATGGTTAGCACTGTTGCCTCACAGCAAGAAGGTCCTGGGTTCAAATCCACCATCTGGCCAAGGCCTTTATGTGTCTGCGTGGGTTCTCTCTGGGTACTCTTGCTTCCTCAGTTAGAGGGAATAGATTAACTGGTGATTCTAAATTGCCCAGAAGTGTGAATGTGAGTGTCAGTGGTTGTTTGTCTCTCCATGTTAGTCCTGCAACAAACTGGCGGATTGTCCAGTCCCTTCTCACCCTATGGCAGCTGGGACAGGCGTCAGCTCCCCTGCTAGATCGGTGGATGGATAATGGATTAATTAATGAACTTTAAAAATGCCGATGTTGCTTTAAGCTCTTCTGAGGTTAGCCATCTCCTCATGCTTCTAGTGTAAATAACACTAGAAGCATGATTGTACTTTTTCCCCCTTTGCCAAGTACCACTTTCTTCATCCTCTAAGAACGTATCCCTGGCCACATCACATAAGAAGTATCGTTCATATTAATGCCACCTTATATAAATTGCAGCTACATTCACAAACTAGACCTCACCGTGGCTACGTCCATCTTTTACATACAGTCTATGGTTGTCTGACTAAGTGCAGGACTCACTGTATTCAATTTGAGAAAAGTCTGTTTAAATTCATATACTACACAAACAGTGTATAACATTTTATTTTGAAAGGTTTCTCCGGGACTCCTGTGGAAAGTGCACCCCATGATTCAGTGTCTTGTAGAACCACCTTTAGCAGCAATAAACTGAAGTGATCAGTTTCTATATGACTTTATCAGTTTCTGGCTCCCACTTCTTCAAAGTGTTGCTTCAGTATATTGAGATTTGCAGTTCTCTTAAGGTCCCATCGCAGCGCAGGTGGTCTAGATTGCGGTTTGTTCAGATGCACCTTTGCAGGCCTGAGCTGTGCTGTCGTGTTCTTTTTTAAATATTGAAGAGGTTTTCTTCAGCAAATCTCTCCAAACAAACCGTATTTATTGAGTCTTTTTAAAACTGTGTCATTTCATTATGAACTTTAACATTTAGCATGCTAACTGAGGCCTGTAGAACCTGTGATGCTTCTTTCTTTTGCAATTTCATTTTAACTCTTGAGAAGATAATACAGACTTGAGTGCTTCAGACAAGCAAGGTGCCAAAACCTTTGCATTTATAGAGTTGTTCACACTTGCTGATGATCAATTAATCAAGTTCACTTGATTACCAGCACCTGGCTGCTACTTATCCTCTTAATTCCTATGGAAGCAGTGAGGGTGTACTTAATTTTTCATGTAATTGCAAAGAGTCTTGTGAAAGTCTACTTTTCCACATGGATGTAGTATACACACTGCACTATATGAACGCATCCTGACTAAGTCGCAGTAATTATCTTCATTTTAATTCAATTCAATTCAATTTTATTTATATAGCGCCAAATCACAACAAAAGTCGCCTCAAGGCACTTCATAGATACAGAGAAAAACCCAACAATCATATGACCCCCTATGAGCAAGCACTTTGGCGACAGTGGCTATATTAAAACTGACTATGAACCGGACAACAGTGCGACGTTTAATTTAATCCCCAATGGCACCCAAGAAGACAAAGTTGTGCACACATAACACAAAAGCATCATCCACCGAGCCAAACTGCTGGAAGATTTTTCTGTATGCTATTATTTCAGAAAGAGGAAATACTAGAAGGATGGAATAAATAAATAAATCGATTTAATGTGTTGATGTTATTATCTCAAAGCATCTGGAAGGTGTTAAGTATATTGTTTCGGATGCAGTAAACAAAAGGAGATAAAACTAGCTTGGCAGATGTCTTCGGTTTGCACAGGCTGTCATGCAGAACACAACATCCACTCTGTCATAAAAAAAAAAAACTCTTCCAATCACACAGAGATAAATGATAATCAAAAACTTGCAGCAGAATGAAGACGTAAACTAATTAGAAATAAATACAAGGTGGCTAATCATAAGTAATCCAGTTGTGGTGCATCAGCAGACTCCCCAGTGAGCGCAGGAAGGAGCTGGAGTTGAAGCAAAGTGATTTCCCTCAGGCTGCCGTGCCATTTAAGTGTGCTTCATTGTTGTGGGTGGGATCCCATAGCCCTCACTCTGGTTTACCACATCAAAGCAAACTCTCACATATGTATTAAGTCCCAAACTGAGCAATTTGACTCAATAAGTTGATTTGAAAAATGACTCATGAAATCTGTTAGTACGCACGTGCACGGCTTATGTATATTCATATGTGTGTATGCATGTATTTATGTGTGTGAGAGAGTAAACAGCTTAATGGAACCAAGCGGATTTCATAATGGAAAAGGCCAACGTTAGTGTAGCACGAAATGGTCTTGTTCTGATGTGGATTACTGAGATCACTTTAAACCAAAATCAACTTAAAGGATAATTCTTTTTTTTTTAATCTGATACTCAAAGGCTTCTGCGGCCTGACAGCCATTCATATGCAGGTGAAAGTGGGGATGCACGTTGCAGTTATCACCTCTGCAATAGCAGCAATGGATGGGCATCATGTTTCATAATTCTCCCTTAAATCAAATGCGACAGTTAAGCTAAATGAGGATGATGGTTTTGAAGCGTTTTGCAGTCCTCTAAGTATTAACACTGCCACATTTTAATGATGTTTACATAGTTATCCTCCCCTTTTCCACACAAAAAATTCCTGTTTTAAGAGGTTCATAGAACCTCTAGCCAAAGCCCCATTTGAATTTCATGTAAAAAAAAAAAAAAAAAAAAAAAAAAGTGGAATTATCCTTTGAGATTGTTTCATTTTTTTGCGAATCTGACTGTCTTGTGCATTTGCATTGAGGCGTCGGTGAAACTGTATTTTTAAATTTGTACATTTATTTATTTTTTACATTCTTCTTCACTTCACTTTTGTTTGGACTCAGATCGAAATGTTACGTTTCCATGCTGTAGCTCCAGAGACATTTTAGTATTGAGTGTAAGTACTATCTGCACGATCTTAAAAAAGCTAATTGAGGTAATGATATGAAGTAGAGCAACATATTGCTAGCCTTTCATTGATCAAGTTATTCATTTGCTAGAAATGCATTTAGTCCATAAACGGGTGAAAACCGGTAGTATGAAGCAATATATGATTTACATGGAATATATGAATTGTTGTGATACTTGAGATTAATTTAATGCAATGATTGTGAAACTGAATATGAATATAAACTTTCCTGCCTCAGTTCTGGTACGTCCACACGGTGCGTTTTACTCTGGATTCTTTCCATCTCAGTTCATCAAATTTAAAAAACTACAATTTATAAATATGAGTTATTCAAACTTGAGGAATATCACACTGATATGTTGTGGAAATGTGTGGGGTTTTAAAAAAAAAATAAAAAAATCTTTATTTAATATCCGTGAAAGCATTCAGCTGATTTGGATTGTCATAGAGTTATTATGTATCTTGCATATGAGAAGCTGTAAATCAAAAAGAGTCCCCAACCAGCAACATTGTGATTTCTGCAGGAATCCAAATCTGCTGTCAGAGATCGGGCATCCAAATATTTCCGGGACTTCAAGCGTTTGTAACTTGTAACTTAAGCTACACAAGGGCCCACAGCCATAGAGCCATAGTACCAGATATTCATTGTAAAATATTTGAAGCACCGAGCTCAAGTAGTTTTATAGGTAATGAAATTTAAAAAAAAAAAAAAAAAGGGCTTGAAAAATGAATAAAACAGACCAACTTTCATCCCTAAAAGTATATTTTTGGGAAAACTAATGAAAGCAGCAACTGGGAATTTTCCATAATTCCTTTTAAGAAGTGAATATTGTCTCTGGATTCCTTTCAGGGATGGTCGGGTGGGAGGGACTCTTTACATTTTGGAAAATTAGGGGACAATTAACAGTTTTTATATAACATTCAATAAACCTACCACTAGAGCTAAATTGCTTTGAGAGGCGGTCTTAAATTTGGGGGATTTTCAGGAAACCTGTGAAGTAAACTTCGGCTTGATTAATTTTGTTTTTAATACAGAGCCGTTCTGTCTATACGAACTTTTTAGTGTTCCACAAAATCCAAACATAAACCTACCTGCTTATTATTGTGTATAAATGAACTTCTGTCCTCAATTTGGTGTTGCATTTTCCTCATTATTAATAATCATTTTCATGTTTTAATATGCCCACTTTTTCCCACTATTAGTAAAGCTCTTTGATCTGCAGCCGTGTATGAAATGTGCAGCATTAATAAGCTGCCTTGCCTTTGTCACACTGGAAGACATTTTGGCTTGTCGTAGTCAGAGAGGCACAGGTGTTACTAATAACATTAACTATGGCTCCGTTCCATTAAAGCCATTTCCCTCCACCTGTATCGATGTGCATCTCCCGTCGATTTGTCCGTGAAAAAAAACAAAAGAAAGCTGAGCGGAAGTGCAGGAAATTTAACAAAATGTAAATATTGCAAAAAAGGCTGAGGTGGAAAATGTGATGTATGGATAATCAAAGCTAGACATTTGTCAGGTACATGCGAGTACCTGCATGCTCAAACAATGCAAGCAAGCAAGCAAAGAGATACAAATCGAGAATGTTGAAGTGGTGTTCCTGCCAGGAAACGACTTGTTTGTTAAATGGTCTGGTATGTGGCCATGCAAGCTGTTCGCCCGCCATACCAAGCAGGTTGGCATTCAAGCGTCTTGCCCAAGGACACTTTAGCACGGGATCGAAGCCCATCTATTACCTGAGCCACGGATTTAGTTACATTGTCCTGTTTAGTGTATCTGTTATACGCACCAATCGGCCACAACATTAAAACCAGAGATGAGTGACGTGAGCGTTAATTCAGTGTCCTGCTGGGAAACATGGGACCTTGCATTTGTGTTATTCTGACTTGTACCACCTCCTGAAACACCACCACAGACCAAGCACTCCTGTCCATTGCACCCCCATCCCCGAAGCCCCACAGGACGCAAAGGATTTGCTGTTAGTTCCATTACAGCGTTTTGTTGTGATGTTCAAGGTAACAGGTGTGTATTTGTTGTTTTGTTTTTTTAATATTTCTTTTTGTTCAGGTTTGCACATCAGAGTCGTATTAGATACTTGGCTAGACTTTGATCAGCATGTTCAGAACCAGGACTTTGCTAACAATCGCTATGTTTAGGTTGTGCTTTAGAAGGTCGAGAACAAATCCACTCGGCGTGATTTTCATGCCATTGAAATTCCAATTTAAAACACAAGAGTCTGTTTACTCTTCAGGTCCATTTCCTTTCCTTTTCGAGATGATTTTTTTTGCATCAAAGCCTCCTTCTGGAGAAGAGCAGCATTGTTTCAGCGGCAGCAGCGAGCTCATGCGAGGCCGCAGACTCCGCAGATAAGCGCATCAGCCATTACCGGGTCCCTCCTTCAGACCTATTAGGTCTTGCAAGGACTTCAAACACCAATTTGTTCTGCAAATAGCCCATTCAATTTGTGCCTGCCAGAAAGAGACACCTCTCTCCCTCTCTGCAGTAATTGAATCTTCAAAGGGACATTTTCCTCCATTTCTGTCAGGTATTAGAGTGATGAATAGCAAACGGTCATCCGAACAGAAAAGAGAGGATACATGTTTATCCATTTTCAGTTAGACGCTCATCATGCGCCTTGATGATTGCGAGGCTGGGAATTGAATGGCAGCGCTGCAGGATGTTCAATAGAGGATTTTCAGCCATGCTGATATCAGGCTTTTGCCCACTTGAATAGACAAAATTAGCCAGGTACTCATTACAACATCTAAAAACCCAAGTTTAGCTAATTAGATACGCTGAAGCTTTACAATGAATTTAAGGAGGCTTTTAAATCTTCAATATTTTTATTACTTAAATACACCATACTGGAGCAAATGTCTCGGAAAATATCACAAATAAATTTCTCTTTCATTCAGCATTTAAATGTTGGTGATGATCTCTACATTACTGACTATGAGCAAATTTCTTCAGCTTGCCATGAGTTTCAAAGGGAGGAGCTGAGTGCGGAGGGGTCAGATGTACTGTAGCCACACCTGGACAACGACATTTACATGCATACTGTACATACATGGTAGTTTTACAAATACACCAAGAGAGTGTTCATGATTTGTTTTCCACAAAATGCCACAGATTTTTTTTTTAAACCCCATCTTAATATATAGATATATACCACCAAAAAGAAAGAAAGAAAACCAAAAACCAAAAAACACATTCCCCTTTGACAACACTTAAAATATAGAAAGTGGAAACACCATGTTGCTGGGAAATGAGGATAGAAAAGGAGGAGAGGAGAAATGAAAAAGTCCCGGTTTTCCCCCAAAATGTCTTTAAACAAATGTGCAGAGTTGAAAAGCCTGCGCCTTTTAAACCTCATTAGTCTCGTTCCTTCTCTTCAGTCACAACATAGTCTCGTCACGTTGTTTAATTTTCTCCTCCCGTAGAGTCCTCTAGGATTTGGATCGGTCTCCCCTTTTTGTCACTTTTCTTCCCCCCCCCCCCCCCTTTAAATCGTCCCAAGGTCACAGACTCCGCAGTGTCCCGATTCAGGTGTAGTAAGTGCAAGTATCCACCCACAGTTGGGGAAAAGCCAAGGATTGAAGGCTGAGCGCTGGGTATGAGTTGCAGAAATAAAAAGTCAGGTTACTGGTTGAGATGTGAGGAGGATTCCTTTAGGACAAAAGGGCCTGGGGGCACAGCTAAAAAGGCCGGGCTGCTGCTGATCCACACTGTCTCGGGTGTCAATGGGTAAGGGTTAAAATGAAGGCACACATCCTGCTTCCTGCACGGCTCCCGCCTAACACACCTGAAAGGAGAGGGCGATAAAAAATTTAAAAAAAGGGCGAAAAGTTTAAATGAGAACAGACATCAAGCCGTCATTAAGAGCATCAGTTCACAAAATGTCATAAATGTTTCACCCCTTGATAAATAAACTTTCCACCAGCTCCAGTGTTTAATTTATTGATCAGCCAGGCTTTGAAAACCATCTGGTGTCCCATTTACTTTGCATTAACTAAAAGTGCATTCATGAAGCGATTCTCTTTGGTATAATTAGAACCACGCTCCGACATAACTGCAGGAGGTGTTCAGTCCTTTGAAACAGAAAAATGCAGGGGAGGAAAGACAATTATCTGTCTGGGTACCAGCAGCATTCAACTTTTTCATCTTTCTTGTTTTTTTCCTCCGCGATTCGAAGGGGCGATTTACTTTTCCCTTCATCCCTCAAATCACTAGGAGGGCTTCAATCTATTAGTAATTGCAAACTCCTACTTGGGGGCTAATTAAAGTGACTGACGCTGGGAGGGTCCCTCTCCCCTGGGTCAAAGCAGCTCTGTATGAGAGCGGTAATTTGTCTGTTCTGAACAAAGAGATTAGGAAGAAGCTGGGAAGAAAGCTTAATAAATGAGCATCACATGTCCTACGCCATGATCGTGAACAACACCAATTATGTCACAGCGAAATCGCGCATAATCAAAACAACGGTCAGAAGATAACCCTGTGACTGCTTCATTTTCTCCTCTGCTAAACCAGCTTCTATATTCAGGCCGATACACTGGAGCCGTATTGATTCAGAGGGCTGTTATCCTGCCGTAAGCCTCTGCTGTTTGAGGCCGTCGAAATTCTGTTCGAGCAAAAGAAATACAGTGTGATAAAGTGCTTGAGCGGCAGAATAATTCTCCTTATTTCACTCGCGCAGATAACAAAAGCATCCAGAGACTGTTCCCACTGAGCGATGAGTCTCTGTTTATTTAATAATTCGCTCTCTGCTATAATTAAAGCACCAGGGCCAATATTCAGATTGCATTTTAGCATCAATAATTCAGCAGTTTTCACTACAATTGATGTTAGTGCATAAATAAACAATGAGGCCTCATATTTACTACACCAGCCATGCTGCAAGAGACACTGGGGGTGGGAGCAAGGACTTAAACAGACATTTAAAATTAAGCTAGATAATGCAACGGCTTTCAATTTAAATGTGAGGAGCTCTTAGAGCTCCAAGAGCTGATTTGTAAAAGTGACAAGCCCTTAAAAGGCCTGTGACGTAAGGGGAGGAGGGATGTGGGGGGGCTTAATGGAGTTCTACCTCTCCTCTACTCACAGAACCACTCAAGGTGAAATGCATGCTCCCAACAATATAATTCCTCTTTCAGTCAGACTCTGACACACTCCAAACACCTCCCATATCTCTCAGTGTGCTCTGTGTGCAGACAAGGTATCAATAAAGCTGCTTGTTGTGAGGCAAAAATGATTAGATCTGCTGCAGGCACAATGAAGCTATCCTGAAGAATGAAGTTATCCTTCGTATATGATTAGGCCTTCTGTTTTGCTTTCACTGGAGGCATCGAGATCAAATCAGGGAAAGCCATGATGACAGCTTTCATGATATACATGCTGCTGCAGCTTGCTGTCTGTGTTCGCTTCTCGCCCCCACTCGGATGCACATTTTTGGCCTCGGAGTAATAACTTAACCCAGGTGATCCCAGGCGTGTTGATAGAAAAGTCAAATTCGGTTTTAAACACTCCGTATTAATGTTAAAAGTGGACGTCTGGCTCAGAACGGCAAAATAAATTCACAATGAGTCAAATATGTGTCTGCTGGTAACAAAGTGTGAGGGCAGCGGTACACAAAAACATCATTTTCGCATGCTTTGTGCTGACAGTTAATACAGATTTTCTAAGTTCATGTCCTCCAACAAGAATGATGGAAAAATCCATTGGCTGTCTAAAAATAAAATTCATCTCTGCTCTGTAAGATTTAATATCGGCTGCATGCCTTGCAGTGAAGTCGAATCGACGACATCAATATAAACAGAGTGAAAAATGTTGCCGTGAAAATTACAGATGTTTTTCTTTTCCTGCTAATGACTCCGGCTGACTGATGACTTTTGCTGCTTGTCTTGTACTTGGAAATGAGACCACAAAGAACCGCGGGGCTCCCTCCGCCATCACGGGGGTCTTACCTTCTGGTCGGGCAGCAGCGGGTTCGTCTGCAGTGAACTCAAATGGCCGTTGATGAGCGCTGTGGGTCTGTCGTGTTCGCAGAACAGGCTGCCGTTGATGTAGTGGAACCGGTCCCCGGGGACGAGCCGGTTCCGACAGGTGGAACATGTGAAACACTGTAAACAAAGACAGGACCGATCTTAAAGGTCTTACAGGTCCTTCTCTGTAGTGTGCTTACATTGAACTTGTAAAGGAAGCTGAGCATAAAAATGTTGCTTAAGCAGGTTCCAAGAATCTTATTTGTGACATGAGCGCCTGTGATCTGTAAATCTCAATTTCAATTAAAGGATCCTGCCTTTAAATTCCTCCTTAAATAAAGCCAGCGCACATTAAGGTTTAGTGTTTGTGGAAGACACAACCATCATTCGGTTTCTAAACAGCTTCCCTGTTCTCAGTAATGTTATCAAATAGCTAAAAAACAGACTTTTTACATTTTAACACACTAGAACACCACGTCACATCTGTAAATTCAAAGATCTTGCATCTGGCATTTATTTCCTTACATCTGTCAAGGAGAAATATTGTCACGTTGTTGATAGATATCATGCAAAATTCAGCCTTGGATACATACATGTGCAAATTGCAGTACTACTATTTAACCACTAGGGACATCACGTCATGTCAAAGTTTCATAGCCAAGTATTTCTTTGTTTCTGTTGCAAGCAGCAACACCTGAGCCTTAATGCTGAAGCGCCAAAAAAAAAGGTCAGATCCTGTAGTGTCCACTTTATTCTGCTCCACAAACAAGTCACCCCCACAGCCTCCCTCCTCCTGTTAACACGTCCAGCTTTACAGCTTTAAAAATGCATGGTACAAAAATCTGTTTTTCTCTTAATGAACGCTCTTCTCCTTCAGAGACACATTCACGCAGTTTATGAACCACAGCTAACCGTCATTAACCGATAAATCAGTATGCCCTCATCCCGCCTAAACATGGCAACTTTAAATTTGAAACAACCAATATAGTTGTTTTTAAGCACCGAGGCTTCAAAACCAATGACTAACACCAGGGCAGCTACATCAATTTTTCATACGCAATCTATAGTTTTTGTAGAGACTTTGAGGCTTCAACCAAATATCTACACAAAATATTAATGTTTTCTCATAGCTAAGATCAAAACTGATCCTAAGTCTGTTTCATAAGTCTTCAAACACACGCTCACATCATTTTTCATCACAACATTTTAATACAGTGATGCTATAAAATTTCCTTTTTTGTGAAATAATATCAAAATGCAAAATGGATTAACATTACTCAAGAAGCTGAACATTTTAATTATTAAACATGAGAACAGATGGTGATTAAATGATTAATCCACTTATTGTTTTAGCGCTCCAGCAGTTGGATTTTACACCAATTTGAATTCAAACTAAAGTTTTTGCTTTAATACTTTTTTGGATCTCCTGTTAATCATATCTCATTAGTCCTGCTCCGTACAGACAGTAGTCGCTATTGACCACAACAGAGACATCTTAAGCCAAGCGCACAACATAATTAGTGTAAAGTTACTTCAATGTGATGCTGATTTGTGTGTGCTTCGAAGAGCTAATTCCGATACTAAAGAAAACACTGTTATACACAAAACTGAAAAGTAGGAGTGTGCTGATGTATCGGCTGAATATCCGTTTGTTCAGCTGATACAGCTGATTGATATCGGTATATTGGCAAAATGCTAAAATATGAAGTTACAAATGAAAAAAAAAAAAAATGGGATCACCATCAGTTATCTCCAAAAAATGTTATTTGAAACATCGGCCCATGATTTCATAACCGATGCATCGCTGCTAAAAACAAAACAAAGGCTTTAAACTGTGCAGCACTCCAACTTTATCAAGTTCAAAACTCAAGAGAGGAAACTTGACTTTACCTTGAGATGGTACACATTGCCCTGTGCCCTCATCACCAGTTCACTGGCTGGAATAGACTGACCACAGGCGCTGCAAGCTCCGCTGTTCCCAAATAATCTGGGGGGGGGGAAGAAAGGGACGAAGAAGGAGTGTTACTGTGGAGCTGCTGTATGCATCTGCACAGATTTAGCCTTGTGTAATGGACTGTCCACACTTTTCTCTGCCGAGTGTGTGACTGAATGAAAAGTGTATCCGGCGCTAAGTTTCCCCCCAACTCCATTTCTGCCTCGAAGGGAAAACATACAGCAGAAGAAATAGAAAATCATCACAGTATCAACAGGAAAAATGAATCCTACACGACTCTGCCCTCCACAAGCATCTAGCACTGAAACTGCATATTACTTTGGCTGCACATTTTTTGCAGCCTAATAATAACGTGGAACATAAGCAATAAGGACCTAAGAGGATTTGATTGTACATCCAGGCGGAGATGTAGTGCTTTTGCCATTAGGACTCCTGTGAATGCTCCGTCAGTGCCGTGTTTCCATTAGAAACCCCGTAGCTACTCGGGTTGATATATAATGTGCATGGGTTAACCTTTTCAATCATGGTGTCAACACTTTAGATTTGCTTCTGCTCATCTCTTTCGTCCCTAACCTTCTCTCTCTCTCTCTCTCTCTCTCTCTGCCTCTTGATAATGAAATGCTTGCTCCAGCTTCCCTTCTATCTTCCTTCTGAGTCCACAATTTAGATTACTTCATCTCGGTGAGCAGCAAACTGAATGAAATTTCGATTTGAGCAGAAAGTAATTTACTGGGATCTGGACCCATTTGTCATCATATCTCACCGGGTGTTTGCTCTATCACTGCACTTTTCCTAAGCAATCAAATAAGACCACGGCATCTGACATGCTCCGGAGAGAAGGAGAGAGAGGGAGAGAGAGGGATGGAGACAGAAAGGGATAGGGGGGAGTGGTTAACACTGGTGTGTGTGCATCAGATAAAGTTGTTTGGTTGGGGGGAAAAAAAATTAAGAAAGAAAGAACAACACGATCAAAGTGTCTTTCTGCGCAGACCTTCTTGAAGACATTTTTTTATGAAATGTATTTAACAAAGAGGGAATAAATGCCTCTACCATCCCAACCATAACCCGAGCAGTTGTTAGAAAAACTGACAAACAAACAAGCCAGAGCTCTTTGCAAAGGGACACAGAAATGGCTTTCAATAAGGCAGCTTAGGCTGAAGCAAATTTTGTCTTGGCATCATTTGGAATGGCTCCATCAAAACTCAATTTCAGAAACTAATTAACTGGAGACCGTCGTCACAACACTGCCAATTCTCTGCTCTCGCTGGGACAAACATGACAGTGGAAATGAACATATATGCCTTGCTTTAAGACTCTTGTGCTCTGCTGCGATGTGTGTGTGTGTGTGTGTGTGTGTGCGCGTGTGTGTGGAGAAGCAAAACTACACTTTCCCCACAAGATGTTTCTGCATATCAAAGCCGGCTCATTCCGAAATTCAAACTTCGCTCAAATTGAAAACATGTTCCTCGTGCTCTTGTTGAATATGTTGCTCGAAGAGTTTCCTCCTGCGCGAAAGCTTTTGAGAGGTGTGGAAACAAAGGACAAAAGGAGTTTTCACCGCAGCCTTTTTACATTTGGGCGCAGTGTGAAACTCGTACCGGGTTAATTATTTTACCAGGGGATAGCTCTTGATAGTATTTGATTTAGGAGCCAAAGCCTTTAGGTGCTCAATTAAGTTGCTGCATCGGTTTAGAGTTGGGCTCTAATGGCCTCTTCTGCCAGTGAACTACAGCGCTGAGGTGAAGCCAACACCCCAGGTCAGTATAATTAAGGCCAAGGGACTCTTAATTGCAATGACACATCTGGTTTCTGCTTTTTGCAAAAAAAAAAAATCAGTTACTCACTACGTTTCTCGGGGATGGCTTTATCTTGATTTATCTGTCGTCTTCCGCCCTTGTGAATCTGTCTTAGATTAAATTAAATAACAAACAAAAAAACACATTTGGACCTGTCTGTTGCCTATGCAGGCAATGACTATTGGATTTCATTTCAGCGCTGACTGCCGGGTGAAATATAGCATAGCTTGCTGCGAGGCTGTCTGGTAAATGCAGACCTCATTCACCAAGGCCTTTGAGTAGGGTAAAATTACCCCACAACAATGATTTCTGCAACACAGTCCATTAAAAATGCCTCTCTACATCAGCAGCCAAAGCACCTTAAAAGCACTAGGCCATATTGATACTGAAGCGGGGCTTTGCATAATGGCAAGAGCTGCATTAGAGAAAAGGGTGGAAGGGGGGGGGGGGGGGGGGGGGGGGTAGGACAGGGCGGGGTGGGGAGATTGCGAGGATGAGGGAGGGTTCGCGTGAATCTGTGATGTGCATGTGTTTCAGGAGGAGGGGGTGGGGGTGTGTAGGGCTGGAGTCGGAGGCTGGGTGGTGCTGGCGGTGGGGGATCAGCCAAATTACACTTGGTTAATTCAGAGTAACAGATCTGGCCCCAAGTGAATTGAAGGCCTTGAATTAATTCTGTTATGACAAATCAAGATAAACGTTTCCCCTAAATTGCATGCGATTTAATTAATTTCTGAGATCCAGTTTTTTTTTTCTCCTCCCCTGGCCTAATAGTTCACATTCTCTTGTGCTGTCATAGTGCTTGAGTGGGCAGACTTCAAAGTGATATTAAATAACCAACTATTAGATTTACCTCACACGTTCTATTGGAAAAGTGCCATTTAATTACCTAGGCTTATTCAATTAAGGGGACACACATTCTCCCTGAATCCAGCAGCCACAAGTAAATTAATTCTCCCTCTACTAGCAGCCCACAGAAATAATATCACCTCCAGCTTAAAACAACATGATCCCTACAGCAAACACAACTTTGGCTTTAAGTTAAAGCTTTTGGGGACAAGCGCTGCATGAAAAACAGGGGATGGGTTATCATCCCAGGCCAGGCATACAACTCGACTCCCGATCAGTCAGATGAGCATTATTAAATCAGCTGTATGGATATAAAGCTGAGGCTGCAGCTGAGAACGTATGTTGAGCTGTTTAGCACTCTATTACAAATATGAATCTGCCCCTTTAAGATGAAGAGGGGGGAAAAAAACAGCAGCAAATGGCCTTCACAATAATCCCTCTTCTCTATCTGTCTTTCTCTCTTGCTCTCTCTCAAAAGCCAATTTGGTTAATTAAATGTTTTGTTTGCAGTGTGGCTCTCATTCATTTCGGACACGTCATTGGGAGCGGATACAAGCCAGGGACCAGATCTCATTAGATAAAACCCATCAGGACTAAAGGAAATGGAGGGGGACTATAATTAAAGCATTTAATTGTGTAGACTCACTGTCAGATGTTTTTTTCCCTACCCCGCTCCTGTCTTTATCTCCACAGAGATCTCATGGTTCCATAATGTGCGTTTTAGCTCTTCCACCAAGCATGCTCTCATTACAAGTGGAAAGGTGTATCCACATTTTCCCCCCTTCCAATTTTAATTACGTTATAGTCCCATTATGAATGAAGTACCCCATTGACTTCCCCATCCTTTTTATGAGGTGGGTGTGAGAGCGCACAGGCGCACTTTAGATTTTGAATTATCCGTGCAGATTTGATAGCAGCGTTGTACGTTAACTGGAGTGTGGTTCCATCCATTAGAATATGAGCATGCATTTCTATTATATAACAATAAAAACAGGCTCTCCGACTGTCTTGCATGAATAGAAACTCAAGTTTAGCAAATGGCTAATTGATTGGCTTAAAAATCCATACCAGTCTAGCACATGAGGCTGAGTCAAGGATGCATGTCAACTTTCAGTAAACTGCACCTTCTCTCGTCACTTAAGACTGCTCAACATGACCAGAATGAGTGTCATCAACAAGCTCTGGTTGGGTGTCTGGCACACCTACTTGAATATTTAAAAAGGCTCTCTTTGCTAATTAAATGATCCTTTTTCCACTGTATTAAAAAAATTGAATAAAACAGCCTTCACTGAACACAGATCCTGTCCGTGTCTCTTGCAGAGCTAACTCAAGTCATTTAGGACCAGTTTTCTGTTCTTTTGTTGACTGTAAAACAGGACAGACCACATTATGACCTGCAGAGACTCTCTCCTTTTGCTTTGTGCTCTGTCAACATGGCGCCACGTTTGGCGTCTTTCAGGGCAGGCCAGAGAGCCTTCAACCAGGATGCCTTAATGAGCACTGATGACATTAGTACAATTTGAGACACATGTCGTGCAGGAATGCGCCAAACTTTGCGGACGGTTGCATGACCATGACAGATCTACATCAGCTTAGTCCTGCTTTTAACTTGATTTAATATCACAGCCTAATATAATCCAGAAGAAAAGTTCTACGGGCTACGAGAAGCACAATTTTTCCTTTTAAATTCATGCAAGATGTTTAAACGATTTAACTTGCTCAGTAAGGCTGCAACAGCGAAATAGGGAAAACTGAACACACAACCTGGTGATTTCCTCACCTGATGTAGTCGTTTCTACAGAGGATCATGCCACTTTTTGTGTAGCACGATGTGCCGATCTCACCCAGCTGGGCCTGGCAGCAGGAGCACTTGAGGCATCGGCTGTGCCAGTAGCTGTCCATGGTGTAAAGGAGGAAACGGTCCGCAATTTTGCCCCCGCAGCCGGCGCACCGCTTCCAGGACAGAGAACCTGTGCCCACCGGTGGTGGCTGGCTGCTGCCTCCGGGATTCACCATCGTACCTGAGAACACACAGAAGAAACCATGACAGGTTGCTGTTCAGACTATTTTTTTTTCCCTTTTACACTCAAGGACTGCTTTGTACACACAAGGGTCAGGACTTACACAGCTATGAGTTGACACATTTGTCATAACTGATCAGTTATCAGCTGTTTGAACATGTTGTATCTGCAGCTGCGAAGCCCGATCTCTGCTACAAGACAACCACGAGTCACTTAGTGAATTAATCTGCCCTTGATCTCTACGCTGTTGCTTCATCAGACCTCTTGTGATGAATGTCTATTCACTGATAACACTGTGGGGCCAGAGGAACAATTACACAGCACGGGCCTTTGTTGAGCTGTCCTAAAAATTTCTAAATGGCGCACAATTCCTCACTCTGCAAAGAGGTGATGTCCACAGCAAAACTCAAGCGAGTGAGTAAAGAGAGGCTGATGTTTGGCACATTAGTTCTGATGCTGCATGAGCCTTTGACCTCAGCTAAGTATATGATCACGCATCTACACCACAGCCCTGATACAGCGATGTGCACACGCTGTAATGACGTTAAATGTTCTAATCTACTGAAATGCAGGCATTTGTTTCACCCACCAAATTAATGTGGGCTCTTTCAAATGTAATCCTCTCCAATTTGGTCAGGCAGCCTCGCCTGGATAAAGCCAAATCTTTGTTGAAAGACAGGTAGGCTAATTAGAGTTAGGAAGAGGGAGGGTGGGGGGTGCACAGAGAAAAGCATTCAGTAAGCCCATTAGCGATGGCTCTTAGGGACAAACCACAGCGTACCTTAGTGCTGATTAAATCTAAAAGGAGATGAATCAAAAAAGCCGACCTGAAAGTGACTCCCGGATAAACAAGACGGGGCCATCATCAAGTTTCATTCAGAGGAGTTTCCTTTTTTTCCGCTGAGGGATGGAGGGGACGGGGAGGGGAAGAGGAGGGGGTGGCTTTTAACTTAAATGGGCTAACTCAAGTAATTACACGGGCAAGCAATTTGGAGACCAAGTCATGGAAATAGAAGAGGGAGCGAGAGAGACGGAGGGGGGGAACATATCAGACAGCCATGTGCTAAAAGCTTCTGTCCGCTGCCTGCTGCCTGATTTTGTTTTTGAAATAGAAAATAAAAGAAATGCAGCTTCACATCTCAATTACTACGAGCTGAGTCCTTAAAAAAGACCAGTGTAATGTCCGCTGTCACATCAGAGCGCAGGCATTCCTAAAATAGACACAGGCGGACTCAAAACCGACTGTTTCCACTCTGAAAACTACGGACAATTGCAGGTAGCATATATACATATAAAAATATATATATAGCGCAAACACACAGAACAGCTGTACCAGCGGCAAACACCCACCTCGTGTGTCTCCTTTCAGGGTAATGGCTGTAAAGTTGACGGCTTGAATGGCAGGTAGGCGAACAGGTAGGCGCAAACAACAGTACCCCAAAAAAGTACAGGTAGAAAGCGGACGCAACACCGCGCGCGGTCGTCGGCCTCCAGCTCCGCGCGGCAGCGAAACCCTCGAGCTCGGCTCTTCAGCAAGCAAATGGAGTTATCAGATAGTATTTCCACTGGATGCTTCCCGTTTAACTGCTGCTGCCGCTTTTAGTGCTCTTTTTCTCGCTGGAACAAAAACGAGTCCATCACAAGCCGTAATTACAGGTCTGCGCATGCCGTTGTGTCCACAGAGCTGGAGAAGTGCGTGGAGAAGAGGGAGGGAGGAAAAGCAGAAACACGGAGGCAGGCAGAGAAGCTGTAATTGACTGTCCTCTGCTCTGGTCTCTGGGTCCCGTTAGCTGCTTGTTCTACATGTGTCGCTGACAGGAAGAAACCTCCAGTAAAAAAGCCCCTTCAGCCGCGTGACGAAAGGGCCTCGGCAGCCAATCCGCGCGCGGTCCATTTAAGAGGAATAACAATTCTGGCCAATCAGAGGGAGGCGAGACTGACTCGGACACGCAGACAGAGAAGGATGGAAACGGAGGTGAGGTGGACCGGAGAGAAGAGACACGCAGCAGTCCAACGTATACAAGCCAAATCAGGGGCCGAGACGAGATTAGAGCGGATTTATACGCCAAAGAAAATCCGTAGAATAAGCTCAGTGTCCTGTTTAAGGAGCTTCAATATCACCGTAATAAATATATTATCTCTTCTAAACGTCCATAATACTCGGACATGGAGAGATTGCATATGAAGCATTGTAATAATATACAGATCAAACTGTCTCCTTTGTCGGGACTACTGGAAGCTGCATAGCAACATCCTGTAGGCTGCATTCATCTCACGCCCGACTTTAATTAGTTGACATTCAATAACTACTTAGTTTACCGAGGGTGACTCCAACCTCTGGGAAATATCAAGCCCCCCTAATAGCTGCGTAGTGGCGCCATCGTCTGTCACTGAAAAAAATCGCAGCGAGGCCTGCTGTCGTTTACAACCTCATTAAGCCTCGGGTCATTGGTTTCAACACCTATTAAGGCTAATCTGCAAGACCTGATTTGGCTGAGATCCTTTCAATTCCTTCAGTTTGAGTTTTTCCACCATCACGTGACACTTCTGAGATCCCATCAACTGAAGGTAACTGTGACGCTTTTTAATAAAAATGAAATGTATATGGTGGCGACACCACGACAGAGAGGCGGGGGGGCTGCTCTCCTTGAAAAGAAAAGCTGCAAACAAGTGACGTCTTCAGTTTAACCAAAAACAGTTGCTATTGGAGAAAAGTTTCCCTGTTTGAGATTCAGCAGGCTGAGTGGTTTTACATGACAAAACGGCTCTCTTATAAGATGCCCCTGGCTTCATTAGAAAGACGTCAGATGTATAAAGATGATCTTTTTCTTGACTTTAATTGTTTAATTATTCCTGCAGCTCCGAAGAGATCGCGCTGCATCAAGCTGATTTCCCTTTTGGCAAAGCCGGTGCTACTCCGCCTTGGTTTGAGCCACATTCTCCTGACATTCTCATCAAGCCTCTCACTCAGCAGAACAAAAAAACCCCACGGAAGATTGCAAAGAATGTCTTTTCCACCAAGGAATGATTAATTGATATAAATGATTAAAACAGAGGAAAATTATGAAATGAATTTGAAAAGAGGCCTCACAGGAAAAGCTTTGTTTGTTCCGGGCCTTTTTTAATGAGCTTTTCATAACTGGGCAAGAGAAATTACTCTGCGTGTTCTTTTTCTGGAGCTCTTTTGCAAAATAATTATGGCTAGTTGAAGTGAGGAGGAGGAGGTGGAGGGGTCAGGGAGACGAGGAGGGAGAGAAGAGTGGGTGGGTGGCTGGGTAGGTGGGGGTTCCCTCAGAAATTGATCACCTCCTTTCTCCGCTGAGATCTTTGAGTCCTGTGGCAGTTTCCAAGCAGCTGCATTATGACAAAAAAAAAAAAGAAAAAAGAAAGCAGCCAACAACAATATGATTGAACACTATTTCAGTGTTTAAACAGGGACGAGAGAGCGTCAGATGTGGCTCACAGTGTTGATACTCCCCACAGGGGTGATCTCACTGAGATGAAAAGGAGACCACGGTGCTTCATAATGAAGCTGCTTGTCCTGTGGGAAAAAGCAATAGAGCCGCAGTGAGCACGGTGGTTAACTTCAGCCTGGGATTCGCTCTGTGTTCTCGTCTATTGACGTGACACCGAGCCGCAGAGAGGTCGGTTTCAGCCTGAGAGTTTACACAAAACATCCAGGCCACTCCAACTTTCTCTCAGGCTCATATTCTGAGATCGCACAGCTACATGTGGCCTCGTCCGCCGTTAGCGATACGTCGTTGCCCTCGCTTTACTGCACATGTTGTCTGTAAAAGAGAATGATGTTCGGTTAGCCGAGCCAACTGATCAGGGAAGATTAGAGTTCAGATTATCTGCAGATACGGAGAAGCTGCTCTAGGACTGCACACAGGGTGGCACAAAGATCTCTGAGTGAAATCTGCTAAATGAGTAAAAGGTTACTTACCTAAAGAGCCATTAAAGGAACACTTAAAGTCCACATTCTCTGAAAAACATGTTGATTCAGGATGCTTCTGAAAGTGCTAAACTGATTTCCTGAACATCTAAAGTGCTTTTTTCTGGATCAGACACAACACACCAATACACACAACTTTGTGCATCTGGGGAAATAGCAAAGGTTTGCAAAACTTTAAAGTTATCATAATTATATAATCCAGGCCTGACAAAGTCAGTTTCACCAAGGGCAACATATATATTTTCTTCAACTGCTTTAATTGGATCAAAAATGCATGCCCTGCATAGCCTTCTCATGTACAGTTTGATCCACATACTTCACCCAGGCCACAAAAGTGCTCCTTTGCCTTTCCATGATGGGAATCTGCACACCGTACCAAAGAAACTCTGCTGGATTGAGATCTGGTGACTGTGGAGACCATATGAGTATTATGAGCTCATTGTAATGTTCAAGTAGCCAGTTTGAAATGATCTGAGGTTTGTGACATGTTGCGATCAGAAAAGGGGTACACTGTGGTCATAAAGGAATGCACATGGTCAGCAGCAATACTCAGACAGACTATGGTGTTTAAATTATGCTGAGCTCATACTAGTATTCCAAGAAATATTCCCCACACCACTGCCGGCAGCCTGAAATGTTGATACAAGGCAGGATGGATCTGTGCTTCCATGCTGTTCATGCCAAATTCTGACGCCACCAATTGAAAGTGGCAACAGAAACTGAGGCTCATCTGACTAAGCATCTCTTTTCCAGTCTTCTAATATCCAATGTTGAGAATTCCCATATGAATTGGAGGCTCAATTTCCTGTTCTTAGTTGATAGGAGTTGCACCAGGTGTGGTCTTCTGCTGCTGTAGGCCATCTGCTTCACAGTTCAATCTGTTGTTTGGTGTGTGTGGACTTACTGTTCCTTTCCTGTCAGCTCAAAGAAGTCTGGTAGTTGTCCTCTGACCTCTGGCATCAACACGGCATTTTCACCCAGTGAACTGTTGCTCATATCTTCTCAGACCATTCCCTATAAACCCTATAGATGGTTAAGTGGGAAAATCCCAGCAGATCAGCACTTTCTGAAATACTCAGATCAGCCCATCTGGCATCAACAACAATGTTGCATCAAGCTGTAGCTCAGGAGGTGGAGCAGGTCATTCACTGATTGGAAGGTTGGTAGTTCGATTCCTGGCTTCCCCCTCGTTTGAATGCCAAATATCCTTGGGCAACATACTAACCCCATGTTGCATTCATTGGAGTATGAATGTTAGATAAGCACTAACAGCTTAGAAAAAGTAATTGGGTGAATGAATTAGTTGTATAAAACTCAGAGTAAAAAAGCGCTGTATAAGAATGAGTCCATTCATTTTTTACAGTCTATGGTGGAAGAAATTGGCTAGGCTGTGTCCTAAGCTGTCACCAGTACTGTACTCTTTCCTCTTTCTCATCGTGTGATCAGTCTCATGTGTATACGTAGTCATCTCTTCCCAGTTGTGTTTATCAGATCCTCTGTTGAGATTCTAGTGTTTAACCTGTCTTGCTTCCTGGTTTTGGTGCTGCTTAGAATTCCTTTTTAAGTTTGGCTGTGTTTTTGAAAGTATCATATAAATAATTTTTGTGTTTTTGACTGAGCTTTTGCTTCTGCATTTGGACATCCTGACTTGTGGTTAATTATAACACCACAGCCGTGTTGACACTCTGATTGTGTGGCCAGCAAGTAACATACTGAAAGACAGATGTAGCGACTGTGACATCACCCATTTGTCTGTGAAACTTAGATTGGTTTTTACTACAGCTGAACAGTGAAGCCTGCCTAGGATTTGCTATAGAGAACCAAACCCTTTCTTTATACCAGGGTGTGAAGCTTTTTCTTTTCTGGATTCTGTCCCATGGCCAATTGTGGAACTGCAGCTTTGGCACTTCCACACTGGCTTCATTTGTCCAACCCAGGAGGTCTCTGCTCACATTTTACCCCCTTTATTGCTCAAAAGGTGCTAAAAGCTGTCTCTGTCTTCCCCAGCCACTATACTTAACTGCGTTAACAGATTACTGGTTGTACATGGCTGTACCTACACGTAGCATGCAAAATTATGTTAAATACCATCTAAATCTCATGCGGAATGCAGATAACCACATTTTATTTTCGCACTGTTCGTTGATTCGATTGCTCAAACATTTAATAGCAGTGAAGCCTGGAGGTAAATTAGACACGAAAAGAACAACAAATAAGAATCCAGCCGACCACATTCAGCTCACTACAGTGCAAATCACTCCACGTTATGGTTACGGTAGAATACAGTTGTGCAATATGTAGCAGAAATGGTATGAAAATAAGCACATTCAGAATGACTAAAGTTTCATCAAACCCTTCAATCTGAGGTCACGGCTGCGTTGCTTTGTTTTGTGGTATGCTGCGGTGGTTCCAACTCGACTTGGGTCACGAAACAATGAAACAGCCTGAAGTGTTTAGCTCGATATTCCCACGTTAAAATGTGCCTCACTTCATTTATTTGGGGGTATTGATCGCGTTCATTTATCGTTTGTAATTAAACAGAGAACAAGCAAGCTTAGGTAAACAGAAATCAACAGCTCAATAAATGCTTCATCTGTGTCAGAGGGGTTAGTTAAAACCTCTGCTGGAAGTTTCTGATTTTTCCGGAGTAAGAAATTTGAAAAATATGTCAGCAACAATACAGTGGCCTGAAGTTTTAGACATAAAAAGAAAGCCGAGTGATACTAAGTAAGAGCCCATTATCCAAACTTTAATATTAGAGATATTTCTTGGTTTTTAAAAGTGACACTCCACATTTTGGGAAAATGTAATTATTTGTTTTCCATCTCAGGGTGACATTCGAGGTTTGATGTGTCAATGCGCATTAATTAAATGAAGCTGAAGTTAGGTTTAGCCTAGCTTAGCATAAAATAAGACATATAAGGAGCTCCTTATATGTACAATACTAAGTTAAAAAAAAACAACACACATTTAAAGCTGTTGTATTTAGAAAGCTGTTTAGTGATAAGGTGTTATTTGGTACTAAAGCAGGAAAAGCTCATTTTGATAGCAAAACAAAGACTGTCTAAGGAGTTTGTTCCATTGATACTAGAATGGGACATGAGCTGATAAGGTTTACTAGAATTAGGGTTTGATACCCTTGTATATATGGTTCCAATCAAGCAACAACAACCCCCAAAGGTAAAAAAGGAAGCTTTTTTTCAATGGCCACTTCAGGTAGCCATCAAAAAATGAGTCAGTCCCCACAGACTCTGATTTGCTGTTGCTTTCTAGTTTTACAGTATTTTAAAGGACGTTTATGTTAAGTTTTGGCTGTTATTTATTTTTTTAAAGAAACCCTCTGGATACTGGAGGTAAGGGCATGGCCACTTTGATAAACAGGTGTTCAGACACAAGCAACTGGAGCTGATCACAATAATTCAAGTCACTTAACTAAACCTCTGGTCCAACACTGTCTAATGGCCTACACTGGAATGATTTGCTCACAGCTGTACCAAAAAACTGTTTTCTATGTCGTAGGAAAGTTTTACGTTTGTGCAACTTCCAATTATTTCTTTTTATAGAAATCTTTTTAATTAGATCAAGCAATCTTGAAAACACCAGTAGTTTATGTCAGCATTCTTTTCATTATGTGGGTAAATTGATATTAAAAAGGCAGTGGGTTCGTCACTAGTGCCTGGAACAGGATTCACTGTGTTAACAAAGAAATTGTTTGTTGCTGAGAGAAGTTGATGGTGAAAGGGTCTCTTCAAATCTATGCAATAATCTTATAGATCCAGCAAAAAAACCAAATGAATAATTAAATTACATCCACATGAGATACAAACTTGGGAATCCTGGTTGAAAGCATCATGTCCGATTTACATCACTGCAAGCTACTAACGTAGATGTAATTAAAGCTCATTGTTTTGGCCCGGAGCTCTATTTCTTTGGTTCAGCCTCAGTTCTCTCATTAGACAACAAAATGCTAAAGTCACCTTGAGCTACCTGCCCTGGACAAAACATGAAAAACTATCTAGTGAACACAGTGGAGCATTTACAACTAAAGATTTCCACCTGGAGTCAGTTTATAAACTGAAGCATGAACTGGAGTTTGAGCTACTGCCCTCAGGTCAGTGTATTAGGACATTTGTTTGGTGGGCCAAAACATGTCTCTCTTATTCTAAGGATTATTGATGGCAAATACAACTATGATCTTGGTTTTGACGCTACATTGAATCTTTGGCAGACATGGTGTGAATTTCCATTTCCTGCAGTTGCACGTGTTGTCATCGAATTTACTGAGATGGCGTTAACTCTCGCAAGGCTACATTCTCTATGTCTAACTTGACTAACCATCCAAGACCACCTAACAGTACTCTTTTAAAACAAACTGTCCCAGCAATGCTAGTCGCCTGTTTCCAGCATTAAGATCAAAGTTACACCTCTATTTACATCTCTTTACCGTTTGACCTTATCAAATTCTTTATGCTGGATTTTAAAACTCATCGTAAAACACATTTATACTCCTTGGCCTTCGATGTATTTAATCATTTTTGTGTACATCACTTTGTATCTCCTGTGCCTGCTGAAGTAAAGTTAAAGTGCTTTATATATAAAGTTGATATTTGTTGTCTGTTGGTGCAGCAGAAGCTAAATGGTTTGAATCAGAAAGGTTTTTGCATTTTAAATCTATTTAAAGGGAAAATGGGGAGACTACCGCGTTTGGACAATACTGGCTACTTCCATGTAGGTCATAAATCATCACAGGACAAGAAGATTTTTGTTATAAGTTGCTCCTACATACTATTTCCTTTTTCTTTTGGTGGCATTATTGGTGGTTTGTCACTTTCATATCCTCACACGATATCTAAATCTATTTTTCTTTCAACAAACATTTTGTCATTTGATGCTTTTCTAAACAAAAGGGGGACTTTTGCTCTCCTAAATTAACCGTGCTAAGTCTGTACAGGTCAGGATTGAGAGACAGACGTCTTTCGTAAAGCTGTGTAATGAAACCATCTAGTCATGACATTTTCCTATAAATGTAATGGATTTTGTACGTTTTTTGATGGATCAGGGTGCACATTTCCAAATGCACCCGAAGCCCTTGACAGTAATGAATGTGCACAACAGAGCCAGAAAACATTTCAGTGACGGGAGAGGAGGGGGGGGGGAGAGAGGGAGAGAGACGTGAAATGATGGAATTCAGACTAAATGACAGAGAAGCAAAAACAGCCTTTCCTTTAAGTGCTTTAATCGTTGGATAATTGCTTCTACACACTATTTCAGACTCTCTGCATGCGCACACGTACAAACACAAACAGAACACCATGTGCTGCCTCTAACAACGTTGCTTTAATGAAATGTCGCGAATCCTTAATGAGTCTCAATGTCTTGTGATAAATTTCATAATTATTCAACCCCACGCAACTGGAGCGGGAAATTCATCAGTCAAAGCAAATTAGTTGGGATCCATTAGGGTTCAGTGTCTTGTAGGGACATTCACTTTATTAGCTCCTTACACCCATTGCAATAATTGGGAGCATATTTCATTTGGCTCTAACCCCACTTTACTGAATGACTGCTCTTTCCCGTTTTATTTACAGCGATGTGCTGTGTGCTGCATACTGTTCTTCAGTCTCTGTGATACAGTACGGAGCAGCGTGAGTGACAGCGCTGCTTCTTTGTTTCGATCTTGCTGTTTATTTTGGGAGTGGCATTTCTTCTAGTTTGCTCGTTTTTCTTTCAGTGAAGCACAAGGCCGAGTCTACCTGTGCCGTCTTTACCGATTCATCTAAAACTTCAAATGAAGCAAGTGGAGAGAAGCAGTGATTAAAACAAGCCAATAATGAAAGAGGGTTTTGTCTGTTTGTGAGGAGACCGCAGTCCGATCATGCAGGTCCTTGGTGATCAGTGGGACATGGCAGAGGGGATAATTTCTTTAAGATGACTGACGGTGGTTTCCACTCACAGATGCCTCTCTTGTTTGTCCTGGGGGTGCCTCGGGGTTCGCCTTCCCCTCGCTCCTCTGCCTCTTTTTCTGACAACCTGCAGACATCTCAGACGAGCTGCATTCTTCCCACAGAGACACCAAGTCTCAGACATGAAAGAGTGAGCAGGGAAGTGTCTCTGTTTAGTGTCGAGGCCATGGGAAACTGATGTTGGAGAGAAATGTGCACAAGGGTTCAGGTGTTGGCTGTCTTTGAGTGAAAGACCTTAACGTGCGTTACTTTGTATTACTTTGGCTCTACTTTACTGCAAACTCCAAGGACCTTCAGCTGGGCAATGAATGTCTCAAAAGTTTAAAGGTACAGTCTGTGTTTTTTGAGCTTATTCAATAGAAAAATGTATATGGTATTGCTGAAATTACTTATTGTCATCAGATTAGACATGCAACCCTCCTGTCTCTGGACAGCTGGCAACAAGCCTGCTAAACAACAACACCAGCTGGTCCTAAACTAACATTGCATCACCTAATGTTAGACTCCAGTGTCCCCAAAAAAATCACACTTTGCCTCTGATAAACAAAAAAAGTTTTTTTGTTAAGTATCCGAATCCAAAATTTCAACTTGGATCCACTTCAAACAAAGTTTTGCTAACCCATGCTAACACTGGCAAAAACAGCAGTGCTTAAGGACTGAAAAGTTCAGAATATCCTCAACAACTTACCTCAATATGGCTGTCATCAGAGAGAAATGAGTTTCACTGACTCATACTGACCTCTTTACAGTCCAAATAGTGGATACTTGGTATATTGAAAGCTTAAAGCTGAGGTAAACAGCTGACTGACAGCCAACACTCACTACAGCTCAAAAGCCAACAGAGTTGGTTGTCTTACAGTGGCCACCATAGCTAGGATTATGCACTTCAATTTAAAAAAAAAAAAATCAGTTGACTACTTGTTTGTTTTACATCATTGGTTATTTGTCCAGACGTTTGCTTGTCAGGTGCCTTTTGTAGATTTATTAATGACTAGAGTCTGTCTGGAGGTAAAGAAGATCTTATAGCACTGGAAAACCTCACGGGGAGGAGGTCAGGGTGCACGGGTGGGTATCTTCAGTGTGACTTTAACACAAGCATGCTTATAAATTACATTTTCTCTAAACTTAATCTGCAGATGTTCAGTGGATTATGTTGATGAAGCTGTTTCATTGAATCCTGAACCTGTGCTCACTCACAGTTTTGTTTTGTTTTAATTAGCTGACTTGTTGGTATTTACATACCACTAAAGTGCCTCTGTGCACTCATTTCCTGTTTTCATGGCTTCGTACAAAACCTGTATGCACCAGAATGGGTGGACAGGAGCAGCAGAGTTTAGGTTTATGATGACCAGAGGCCTGTACCTACAAAGCAGAATTTTGTTTTATTCAGATAACTTTTGGATTAATCCTGAGTTTTCAGTATTTCAGGTATCGGGGAATATCACCTTGGTAAATTGTGTTGTGAACCAAGCATGCTCTAGAGAAAGTTGGGTTACAGATTAGAGATCAACAGGTATCACATCACTGCCTTCTGACCAATCAGTTCTCTGGAAAATCATGTCACCATTCCTAGAGTGTGCTGACAATAGAAGGGTGTAAAGTTTTCTAATAGCATTTTATGAATATATAAGTATATAAATTCATAAGAGGCAATTTTATTATTTTATTCTTTTCCCGTTGGCTACAAATGATTTTACAACAGTTCTATTGTTGCATAAACATTAAGATCCTAAAACAGTGCAGCTATTTGTACTTGCTGACCTGCAGACTCATTTTGAATTCTGTTTTTATATTTATTCTTTACTTATTCTTTATTTTTAAAACATGACTGAGGCTGCAGCTGAGAGATACAAAATTAAAAGTGTCTTTTAGAGATGAATTTATTAGATACTCAATTATAATCTAACAGTATCTT
The DNA here is from genome assembly GCF_056152115.1 of Neolamprologus brichardi. Lineage (NCBI taxonomy): Eukaryota > Metazoa > Chordata > Actinopteri > Cichliformes > Cichlidae > Neolamprologus > Neolamprologus brichardi. The sequence goes on along the minus strand of NC_142125.1, from coordinate 14,060,745 downwards.
CTGTGTCTTAAAGACAGAGCTGTGATATTGATAAGTCAACCAACTTTTGTGTTGGTTGACTTTTTTAATAGGCTTCATACGACAACTAGCTTATTTCTCAACAGGCTAAATCTATTTAGTATGGTGGCGCTTTTCCAGTCTTATTGATAAAAGTGGACCATCTGTGTTGCTTTCATTCTGTATTATCCTTGTAACCTCTTCATTTTTAAAAATAATAGTTCATTTCTTATTTTCAGCTGCCGGTCCAATAGTCAGTGTGACTGGTCAGATGCTGCCAGCGGCATGCGTGAACATGCTCATATTCAGAACCCTGGGTTAACACTAGTGCTTTGATAACCAGATTAATGCAATCACTTATTCTGACTGCCGATGTTAGGACAAGTCAAAGCGGATAACACAACCTTTTGCCAGATGATGTTCCATTTTGGTAACCCTGAGTCAACCTTTTGCCAGCTTTGCATTTAAAAATGTATTTTTTTTTGCTGCCATGTGTTTAAATTCATCTGAGGGCTGCAATTTTATCTCATCTGTCTTCTTGATATCACAAGTATGTTTAGGTCCACGGTAATCACTGCCTTAATTACATGCCAGTGATTACCGTGAATGGTGCACATACAACATGCACGCATTCTCAAATCAACCAGGATTCTCTTGTCAATGTTACCACGTTAACAGGAAAAAAATCACTTACTTTAAAATGTTTAGTTTTAAACTCATCAGCCAGTTTATAAGGTACACATGTTCAGCTCCTCATTAATGCAAATATCTAATCACCAATCACATGACCTGCTGAGGTTTTCAAACTAAGCATAAAAATGGGAAAGGTGATTAAGTGAATTTGAATGAAACTTTGTTGTTGGTGACCAGATGGGCTGGCCTGGTTATTTTCAGAAACTGCTGATCTACTGAGCTTTTCCTATATAACCATCTCTAGTTTTTACAGAGAATGCTGTGAGAAAATATTCACAGAGTGTTGGTTCTCTGGGTGACAATGCATTATTGAAACCATAGGAGAATGGCCAGACTGCTTTGAAATAATAGGAAAACAAAATCTTGAGTCTTGAAACAAGATGAGCTGCAGCAGGAAACATACCGATCTCCGAGGAATGCTTCCAATACCTTGTTGAATTTTAGTAACAAAGAAGGAAGGCAGTTCATTTCAGTTTTCTTTATACAGCGCCAACTCACTTTTTATATTGTAAGGTAGACCCTACAATACAGAGGAAAAACCCAACAATCATATGACCCCATATGAGCAAGCACTTTAGCGAAAGTGGGAAGGAAAAATTCCCTTTTAACAGGAAGAAACCTCCAGCAGAACCAGGCTCAGGGAGGAGCGGCCATCTGCCGTGACCAGTTGGGGTGGGAGAATTAAGACAGGATAAAAGACATGCTGTGGAAGAGAGCCAGATATAATAACAAATATGATTCAATGGAGAGAGTTCTGAAGGCAAAAAGATGTCCAACCTAGTACTAGTAAGGTATACCTAATGAATTGGCTATGAAGTGTATATAGAGATAAAGCTTTTTGAAGATGTTTGGCCTAAACCCTTTAATAACACTTGATATCTTCCTTTAAATTTACTGTGGTTCGTGCCTAAGATCAAAAACATACAACAAAGACTGATTATAAAAATGTTTAATTGGTGCTAAATAAAATCCATCTAAATCATTTTTCTTATTAAATTTAATAAGGAACCTTGGCCAAGTATTTCTTAATGTCTTTATCTGGTGTCTTGTCCATTTATTATGTGAAGCAGTCATGTTTGCAGTCGCAATCTGTGGATATATTTTTCATTTAAGTAAAAGGATTGCGGGATGAGACTCTGCTCAAAGTTGAAGGGCAAACTCACTTTCACACTGAAGCATTTTCTGAGTTATCAGGGGACACTGAATGCTCCGCAGCAGCTGAAGGCCCTTCACCGAGGCCTTGTTGTAGCATCTTAATCTCATTCTGCCCACATCATGGCCATGTTTGTCCAAAAAGCCTCTGCTGTGGAGCTGACCTGATTGGAAGGTAATAAAAATCTAAGTCGAACAAAGGAAAAGAAATAAGCTACACTGAAGCACACACGCACACACAGAGAAAATAGCAGCCTTATCATCCCTGTTTCATTTAGAGTTGATTGCTGTCGGATTATAATGCAATCACCACGCTGTGCGAGCCGTAACTATGGGAACTGGTTTTAACTGTTTATCTTGCCAGAGATCTTAATTTAAGTTTGAACACTCTGGATCACTTAGATGTGAGAGACATGGGAAATTGACAAAAAAAAGGAGGACAACAAAGGGAAGGGAGGGACTGTGAGCTGTGGACGAAAATGGAGAAACAGACACTTTCTTGTTCTTTCTGTTGTATTTCATATGCAATTTAATTTGTCTTTGAGAGAAAATCAGTTTATGATGACAATCCACGGGGGCAGTAATGAAAGCAGCGGAGTTCCTTTGCCATGGGAAAGCTTCTGCCGGAGAATGCCGCTAATCTTGGCAAAATGAATCATTCACACTTTATTTGGACATCTGTGTTAACCCCCCCTGCTGCCCCTCCCCCTCGTCCAGACTTTCATTCATTTGTGACAGTTTTATTACAAGTCGTGCAGGTGGCTGGAGGCTCAGGAGTCAAAAAAGAATGCCACATGGAGATAGTCCAAAATGTTGAGGAGCTGTTGAGTTTTACAGGGGTGTTTCCTCTGCACAGAGCAAATAGTCTTACAGGACACTCTCAGCTTACACAGCCTCACTCCATAAAAAGGCACACTGGATCAAAAACAAGCGTCTGCTTTGTTGCGGTTTCTGTTTTTTGAACAAGACCACATTAAATGTTCTGAGGCCCCAACTTTGTTGACCCTACTCTGTCCTAAATACAGGAAATTGCACATGCTGCCGTATCCACAACATGATTTAGCACTCGCAGCCTTTTAGGTATTCCAAGAATTTCTGTAAAGTATCTACAAGCTGCTCTTATTTTGAAACAGCAAGATAAGAATACAGCTCAGTACCAATCCGATTATTAAGTGATGACGTGACGAATCCTACTTCCGGGCCTAAAGTAGTCTGCGTTTAATATGGCTTTTGTGTTGTTAACATGTTTAATGTTTTGTATTTTCTTCTATTTAATCTCAAAAAGCTCCTAAAAACAGTCAGTGATCCCCGTTAACCTCCCTCGGCTTTTATTACCGCTAATCATTTATTTAAGCTCAGTTTTAAAACCTTACGATGTAACTACAGCCCAGCCAATGCAGCAGTATATGAATGACTAACCTCGTATTGTGGATGGATTATCTCAGTTGTTCTCCTGGCTGAAGTTTGGTCCTTTTACAGCATCCTGCCATGCGATTACATTTGTTCCTGACCACCGAGAACACTCACGTTAACTTTTATCGAGTGGAAAAAAAGTTAGCTTGTTTATATTATGCTAACATAGCTGTGTCGCTAGCAGTCACATAACACATCATTAAATACCAGCTAGCCAAACTTCAGTAACCCTACAAACGTCACTGCTGTTTAGTTTTCTGTCTTCATTTATGCTGGAAGTGATAACAGAGCTGTACGTTTTAATTTGTTTCCAAAACCCCGCAGTCAGGACATGCTATATTGTATTTAGATGGAAGCTAGCGAGCTAACTTCCTGCTAACTTCTAACTCCGTTAAATGTCATAAATTCTGTTTTCATGGATGACTGGATGTTAAACTCAATTGTTACACCTGGTAGAGCAGAACGCTGATCATTTTACTAAAGATGAAAGACTTTATACAGTGTTTTAACTCTCGGTAATGCCATAGTGATCGTTTGATATATGGACCTGCAGCGGAGTTTAGGCCCAGACACGGCTAGTGACGTCAGACTTAACGATCGGATAGCCACTGACGGACCACCACACTAGTACATGTCCAGGGCCCTGAATATAATACAGGACCTTGGTCTTACTGTTTTTAAAATTTTGGAGTAAAGAAATTATAAAGGTGTTTGTCTGTTTTTAAGTTAGTCATTATGATTTGATTTAATTCACTAAGTGTCAGTTGTCTGGTAGTCAACAAGGAGAAAACGTAGACTGTGGGAGAAAGGAACTGTGCTAATGCTACAGGCCTGCCCAGCTGACTGTTTGATGCTTGCTTTATGCAAATGCTGAGGACTGGGGCAGCTGCTAAGTGTTGGTCTGTCTCATGCTGCTGTCTGCTCAGTGTGTGTCTGTGTGTGTGTGATCTGTTTCTTTAAGTTGAAGGTTCTCTCTGATGACAGACTTGGGCCAGTTGCATTGAGTTGTACACACAGGTATAATTTCTATTACAGTTTTATCTTAAGGCTGCAGATGTTATTTTATAGCTACCAAGGATCAAATGTTATCTTCAGTGTAATTTGACAAGCTGTTCCCATTCCCGTGGTGTAAAGTGATGTCATTCTTGTCAAAGCTTCTGGCGTGTCTCAGTTACACACAAGGTGTCCTTTGATAGTGGTGTGTGACGTAGTGGGTTATGGCATTAGTGAAATGGGACTGTCACTCCTAACCCTCTCATTTATTAACACAAAGGGGGTGTGAGGGGGACTTTTGTAACGTATTCAACAGCAAACATAGACCTTTACATGGACTAAAGAGAGCTGCTGTCTGCCGGTGGCCAGTTTTGCCATAGTTGGTGGATCAGTGTTGTTGGTGGTGGCTAAAGACTCAATATATGTAATTGTGACGCTCAGGTGGCATTTGAAGATACGGTATGATGTTAGGATTAATGGGTCATCAATACAAGCAAGGATAACGGTTTGTTTCCCCCGCTTCAATCCAACAGCCAGCAAAAGCATCTATTACTATAATCTAATCTTTTTATGGTGTTTCCCTGACCTATACAAAGTACTGGTTTATCCTCAGCTTTCATAAAACATGTAAGCTTTATACCAGAAACAACTTTTATGTCTCCTTGAAGAGAAGATTTAATATATTTGGAAGACTTGGAAGAGGACTGTTTGTTACATCATTCATCACAACATTTTTTTTCTCACTGGAAAAAGATTATTAATGTTTTAGTCCTCGAGTATGAGCTAAAAGGAGCTTCCAATATAGTACTTAGTAGACTTCACCATATTTTTTTTTAATTTGGAAGAGCTCTGAAGCAGTGTCCTCATCTAAACCCTTTCGGTTTGATTTGTAGCCCATATTTGTCTCCAGCATTGGTAACAGTCATATATGTTTTTACTTTTTTTATTTTAGATTTTACCTCACAGTTGAGAGGAGTATCCACCACCTATGCCTTTTTGGTGTTTGTTTGCGCTTTATTTCATGATTGCAACATTGCTGCTAGTCTCTCTCTGCATGTACACCCCTTAAAAATAGAGTACTTTTTTGTTTGTTTTTTTGATAGAAAAAATACTGTTTTACTCATAAATATATATTGATTAGTGTTAAATTACATTTTCCAACAATGTAAAGCATTGTCATAAACGTAAAATTGGTGCCGGTTTGTAGAAGCTGCCATCTTTATCCCATATTGAAAACGGTGGCTAGGATGGGACTCATTATTCTGCTTTTTATGTATGTGCCTAGAGACCATCCACATACATAGTACGCCTTTTAAATTTTACATCTCTTTTAATTAAAAAATCTCAAATAGCACTTTGAAACTATATACGACCACTTAACATCTGTTTTTCCCCTCCTTCACAACTGCTCTTTCTCCTCCCTTATTTCCATCTCAATCTCTGCCTCCTCATTTCCTGAACTAATTTCTGGGCTCTAACACATGAAAACATGTATCAATATACTTTTTTATTCCCAGTATCATTGTAATTACTCATTAGCAGCAGATTAGTTAATTGCGTTCTTATATCGTATGAGCGTTGATTTGCCAAGTGTCCAAGTCCAATGTTGTTAGAAATTGTCTCACTAACAAAAGCTAACAACGGCAAAAACTTACAGAAAGAAAAGTTCAAGATCCCAACAACTCACCTCACTATCCCTGTCATCAGGCAGAAGAGTTTCAATTACCAACTCACATCAACAACCTTTCACAGCTTCCTCCAGAGTAAATAGACATAGATGCAGTATATTGCCAGCTGAGGTAAACAGCAGACTGACAGCCTACACTCACTACTGATGAATGATGGCCAGAGGTTTTTGTTCTACAGCAATCACCATAGGATTGTGCATTTCAATTGGGAGATGTAAGAAGTCTGTTTCCTGCAAGGTTGGGCCTTCTGTGGTCTTCACTCACAAACATCTCAAATAACTTTCACAGAGAAGGGCAGTTTCTGGGGGATGAAAATGCATTTTATATGAGGGGTTAAAGAAGAATGGTTGGAGAGCCTGTAGTAAGAACCTGCGATGAGGGGGAAAGGCATTTCAGACTGCACAATATGTTCGGATTTAAGCAGGATGGGCTACAACAGCAGAGGTCCAGGTTGGGTTCCACTCCTGTCAGCCAAGAAGAGAAATCTATAGCTGCAGTGGGCATTGGCTCACCAAAGCTGGGCACATGGTGACTGGGGATTAAGTCTCTCTGCTAAGATTTCTGCTGTATGGCTGCAGATCAGCTAATACACTCAAACTGACTTTTTTCGTCAGGTTGCTGTTGGTGTGGTGGGATGGAGAATGTTTTCCTGGCAGCTAAAGTTGAAATCTTTTTACAAGAACCTCCTGCACTCTACACTACTAGAAAATCTACCTATTTATCAGATTTTTAATTTTTTTGCATTTGTAAGCTGTGACATTTCAGTTTGAAAACTGAGCTCGTCTCATGATTCAAATGCAGTGACAGAGTCGGGCCCACAAAGACTCCGTCGCGTCCTCCAGCCTCCTGAGCCTGCAGTTGCACGGGTCTTTCAGCTCAAAACTGCACTTTACATTTCTGAAAAATCCATTATGAAAACTTGCATTTTCTTTAAACATACCGACATTAAATTAACTCCCACTTGACCTCACCACTTATTTCTTCTCCTGCGCTGTGTTTTACTGGAACACACATTGGCTGAATTGTAAGCCGATGTGTGAATTGAAAATAAGTTGAAGTGGCAAGGTCAGTGATCAATAGGAAGTTAATTAATGAAGAGTATGCAATGTTGTGGAAGTATAGATTTGTGAATGCCTTTGACTATGTTCCAATCATTGAAATGTCACCAGCACCCATGTTAAAAAAATAAATAAATCAGCCTATCTTTAATTTACCTTGAATCGCAAACCTAATAAAGAAGAAATATTCAGCTTTGCCTATTAACTTATACTGCACTGCAGATTTCTTTCCCCGTAGACTCCAGTGTTGACTTTGAGAAATGAATAAAGCCGTCATAACAAAAATTCATTGCATGACTGAAGACAGATAACCTTAATAAGTCTTTTGATCCATTAAATGCTTTTTTTTTTCAATCTTGAATGCATTAATGTAAAAATTCCACTTGTGTTTCAGCTGCTGATGCATAAAGATGAATTAAATCTATTTTACTTAGAATGAATTTAAACAGCTTTGATCCAGGTGATAGGAAGACCAAGCAGAGGTTCAGTCCTTTGAAAAAAAAGAGGCTTTCAAGTGCAAAATGGAGTAAGAAAAGGCGAGAACATGCACTGTATATATGGTTAAGGCAATATGTGTAAACTGTGGCGAGGAAGCTAATGATTTGATTATATACTGTGTTGAAGACACACGCAGATCATCGAGTCATTTACCCATAAAGGCGGGGATTAGGTCTCGTTGGACAATCCCGTTCGAGCATTATTATTGTATGTAGAACATAGCTGCAGTATTGTTCAAGCTTTAAAAGTTTGCGTGAGAAAAGTTGTGCTCTGAAAAGAGAACAAGGATGAAAAATTAAGTTCTGATTACAATTATGGGACGTGACACTTAGCTGATTTCAAATCAGCGAGGCCAAATTTCACAAAGCCTGTCAATGGTGGCAGCAAGCTCGCCAGATCCCTCCCCAATCAAAAGTTTGCTCTATATAATTTTACGCAATCAGATTTCTCCACAGTCATCCAGTGCAATCAGGTAATCAGAGGGGAGCATTAACAAGACAAATGGGGTTTAAAAAGTGGGTGCACTCTGTTTGCAGGAACTTCCTATGGAGAAGCCCCCTCCTCTTCTTGATTACTCCTATCACCCTCATACAGCGCAACATCCCCACTAAACAGCTTTCTACTACAGTACAGGCAGTATGTGTAGTAGGAACAAATGTGATTGGCTTTGCACGCAAAATTCGACAGGTAAATTGTTACTCTTAAGGTTATTTATGTCAAGTGACTAACTGCTCCAAGTAACAGTTTCTCTAAATGCCTCATATTGTGTACAGTAATGGCACTGTGGCCTCTTTCATTATAGGAGAAATTCTGTGATCCAGATGGCACAGTGAGTGACTGCTGATGCCCAGAGGTTTGCCCTCCGTGTATCTACGTGTTGCATCTTAGTGTCCGGACTGGAAATGTTACTTCTTTGATCATTAGTAAGGAAGACTGAATGTACCTTTATTAACTATGATGATATTTAGGAAAACAAACTAATGATATCATGTGTGTATTTAACCACATCCTAGTATCATACATAAATCATCCCCAGTTTGTATGTACTATTGATGGCTGTTAGGCCTTTTGCTTGTTGTTCTTCATTATTCTTCAACTGTAACAATTTTTTTTTGTAGAATTATGGTTTAAGTCTATCTCCAGTTCCCCACATTTATTTATTTTATGTAAGTCATTTGCCAAAAGACGCTAGGCAATAAACAAGACCAAATATTATTGTTTTGTCCTAATTTTGTTCTTAATAATCCTGACTTTGAATTGCTTTGTCAACAATAATTTTGTCGTCAAAGGTCTGATGTCTTCTGCTCAGCTACAATTTCACCCTGTCAGTGTATTGCAGGCTACTCTAAATCAAGCTAATACACAAATTGTGTTGCACTAGCCATTTCACAATCTTTGAGACTTGTTTATATGTTAATAGAAGTCCCCTTTACCAGCCAATGAGACATCCAGTCATTTTTGCCACCCAGTCAGGGTTGTGGGATCAGTAGTCTAAACACAGAAGCTTAGACCTCCTTCACCCTAGTAATCTCCACAATCTTTTTCAGGGGGACACTAAGGCATTTCCAGGCCAGCTGAGAGAAATAATTTCTTTAGTCTGCTCTGGACCTGCTGGGGGTCTCCTCCTGGTAGAACATGCCAATGCCACACCTGTCCTTGGTGCCTAGGAGCCATCCTCGCCAGATGCCTGAACCACCTCAACTGGCTCCTTTTGGTGTGTCGAATAGAAGGTTTTCTCTGAGCCCCTTCTGAATGAGCAACGAAGATCCCAGACATTCATCAGAAGCGAATTTCTGTTCAGTACCCACAGCTCATGGAAGATGGTAGGAACGTAGGTCGACTGCTAAATCAACAGCTTTGCTTTCAGGCTCAGCTCTCCCTTTGACAGACTGGTATAGTATCTGCATCACTACAGACACCACAGCAATCTGTCAGTTTCCTGCTCCAGTCTCCCTCACTTGTAAATAACTCCAAGATAATAATAATAAAAAAACCCTGTGAGAAAACATCTGTCAAAGGATATTGTCCAGGGACAGGGTTACCAGGGCCCATCCTGGTCCAGGCCTGGAAAAGGGAAACAAGGGGAAGCGTTTCATGGCCGACTTTTACCCCGTGGGCCCAACTGGGCCTACCCTATAACAGGCACATAGGTTGGGGTTGGGTGTTGAATGCATTATGGACTGTTGCCCCTTTTAAAATAAGTCAAAAACTGGTTTTAAAACTAGCAAATTTCTTATCATCTCGGACTACTAATGTACAATGTGGAGAATATGTAAAGTAAACAGTTTCTTGCAAGTTTAGATGACCAAAGACTATAAACTCAGTAGTTTATAGTGTAACAACTGTAGAAAACAGTCATTTTATAAATTCATTGTTATTTACACACATGCAGATAAATTTGTACCTCAGGGTTATTCAGAATTAGCAGTGATCTCACACATAGGCTTCTGAAAAGTAATCGTTTATCAGTACTGTGTGCTGACAAACCATAATGATATACAGTAAATCTGAATTTCACTGCAAATCACCTTTACCACATGAATCCATCGAAATGCTGACCTACAATAAGAACTGAAAATATTCATTATTGTGTTCTTAAAGCAGGAAAAACTGTATCTCATATCAGAAAATGTTATGCAAAACAACATCTGGTACAATGCTGAATTCCAATCTTGGGCTGTTATGCATAATGTTGGTCTTTAACGCTGATATAATTATCGGATTTAGCTATAAGTTGCACTGGATGAACAGACACATTATATATGAAGAATGTTTATCCTTTGCAGCACCCCAATGCAATTAGTTTTTTCTCTCCCCAACTTTACTTCTTCCTCAGCTCTGCTTGCACATTTCTGAGTCATCTAAGAGACTGACCTCTTCAGACACTTAAGCAATCCTTTGAGCAGATTTTCCTAGCTCTGAAATAATTAGGGAAAACGATGTGAGGACGACAAAAGACAACAGGAAAATGAAATGGGCCCTCTCTCCGGACCCTTAGGGTCTTTGCAGCAATTCTAATTAAGCCCATCCAGAAACAGAGGAGCTGGATTGAGGCAGTTTCTCATCAGAGTCCCTCCATGAGCCTCTTTTGTCATGAACACACAGCCAATTACAAAGCTCAACAATGGAGTGGGGAAGTCTTATACCCTCCACAAAGACGAGGGACTACAGAGAGTTACAAATATCCATGAGCATGGAGTGACACTCTCACCTTTCTGAGGAGTGAAATCAAATCTGCATTCTTGGTTTGCTTGTGTGCATGTGACCCAGATTGGTAGACGTTCTCTGAAGTGTGCATGCCAGATTCAAAGGAGCCGTGCAGATCCAATAAAAGTGTTTTTGTTTTGTTTTTTCCAACTCTTCTACTAATTAAATTGAAATAAATTTCCACATAAAATAAAACTGGACAGCTCTCACTTCATATCAAGACAAGCCAAAGATAACCTCGCTTGTTTATCATATTTGCATATTAATCTCGGTGAATAATAATATGAGTGGCTGTGTAATCTTCGAGCTTGCCAGACCTTAGATTATGGAGCTGTCTCTCATTTTATTCATTGTGCACAGAGAGTAATTACCCAGAGATAAGTGTTCTTCTATCAGGGTCCAGTCGCTGCGCCCCGAAAGCAATCTCCTCAGACACGGGTCCCGTCCCAGGCTATTTGGGCGTCACGGAGTGGCAAGTGGGTGAGCTTTGTGGTTGCCTGCGCTCGGATGAGGCCTCCTGACAGTCACGGCAAGGTGGGCCAATCTTTCAATCAGACACCCTATTTACCATTGCAAAGCTCTACTGCCCTGCCTCATTTATAGCAGCTAAGGTTGCTTGTGATGAAAGCAGATAAGAGGGTACATTCAGCCTCCCACAGCTTTCCTCGGAGGGGGAGAAAACATCCTCTGCTAGGGAGGGAGGGTTTGGACTATTATTTTTTTTTTGCTGCATCAAGAATGAAAGCCCCATCAGATTTGCTGGGGAAATCAGGTGACGTGTCACAAAGTGCAATTAGTCACTGAAAGAGTGTTCTATTTTCTGTTTGATTTGTGATGAGGATAAGTGAGGCAAGATCAATGCTTCAAGAAAAAAAAAATCAATGGGTGGAAGAAAAACACACCCTTTGGTGTTGTGCATTTGTAGCCAGGATGTTTGAGGCAGGTGCACGCACAGCAACACGGAAAATCAATGTAAGGCAATGAAACAATAATCCTTCCTCCATATGACTGAGCGGACAGGTCTGCATAGATTTAAAAGACTGAAAGGAATGTTTGACTTGAACGGGGGAAAAAAAATGAAGGTGAAATGTCAGCGTTTCATCCGTGTCCTAAAAGGTTATGATTAACAATACGAATCTATTCTTCTCCTGTGTTTGCACATATAACAAACCAATCGATCGATCGATCTGTCATTTTGCTCTGTGGATGGGCAATTTAATTTTTAGTTTTTAGCTTCAAATATGATTTCAGCAAGTATGGAAACAATATACGATGAGATGCAAACTCCGGTTGTCTTTAATTTCCATAACAATTGTGCATTTTCACCTCTTTCTAAAATCGCAGATTCAATCAGGCTCTAGTTCACCTCAAGGCAAGATTAAAAGAGTTTTTATTCAAGTTTCACATCTTGTGCACATAATGGTTCCCTGTGCCGCTAGGCTTCTTGTTGCCACCCTGTCTGCACCCACAGACATCTTGGAGTGGAGGCAGGAGGCTGCCCTGGCAGATCAGGCTTCAGTGTATGAGTCTAAATGCCTACTAGTCATGTTCCCTACCTCTTTATTGTTTTATTTGTAATAAGAAACACTACTTAATCTAATAACATTCTTAATTAAAAGTGTGTTATCAATAAATTAACTTATTTCCATATTTCCATCAAGTTTACTATATTCCTTTTCTGGCTGGCTTGGGTTTTGACTCTTTGGGTGTTATCATACTGCTGTGCTCTCTTCTTTTCTTCCCGTGGTATAAGATAAGAAAATGGGAAATTGTTTTGCTACATCAGTTATCATCATCATCCTTCCTAGCTGCTATTTATGATGAACCAACTATTTGTATACAAGTAGTGTGGTCATATTGATCTTGAATTTCTTCTGATATATTTTCTCACTATTTAAGTAAACTTTGATCTTCACCATTGATGGAAACACGGAAGCAAAATTTTTATTGTTATACCAGATGGGAAGAAGCTCATTCCTTCTTGTGGAATCAGAAAAAGGGTTGTGGCACTTCATATCCTTGCACTAAATCTTAAACTACCAAAGCTTAGCATTAAGAATGGAAGTGACTGCTACTGTCTGGGGGGAAAAAATGCTGCTAGTACCTAAGCTGAGCTAACCAGCTGCTAGCAGCGGTTTGATAGTTTTCCACAAAAGCATGTGTGTAATATCAATCTTCTCATTCCACTCTTTGTTAGGAGGCTGAATCAATATCTTGGACTCTTTGTTGTGTTCCTCCAGCTGTTCCTGAGCAGGTTTTTTTCAAGATGCATGCATTATGTTGGGAAACTGCTGCTATGGGAGGGTGTGTTTGGTCTGCAGCAGTGATTAGGTAGGTGCGTGTCAAAGTAAAATCTGCTTTCTGTTCTTCTAGGACCCAAAGGTTTCCAAGGAGAGAACACTGCACTGTGCCAAAACGATTGATACTATTCATTTCTCCTGTCTGTGGTTTTAATGTTGTGGCTGGCTGATGTAGTTCCCAAAAGTGTTGAACTATTCCTTTAAATCTGACTCTTATATTTTGTGGAGTGTTCTTTTTTTTTTCTTTTCTTTTTACTATGATTGCCCATGATGCTCTTCTCTCTGGAGCCTCTTTAGTTCGTTCATTTCTCTGACCTTCGTCTATATGTAGTGAACAGACATAAGGAGACCGTATGTGCACCATGTCAGAATCATAGAAGGAATTCCTTTATGATGCTCTTAATGAATAGCATTGAGGGAAAGCTTTTGATTATAGAAAATAAACATCCTACCTCCACCCATCGAGTGGAGTCACCCCAACATTTGGCTCTTGAATTCCAAACGGCACAAACGGCAAATCTGTTCCGCAGCCTTACCTACTGGTACATGTAAACATTAGTTACTGAGCAACCCATTTTAAATGGCTAATTCAAACTGTTGTCTATGTGCAGCTAGTTACAATCTCTCCAAACTACCTGCTGCAGTGCTTCCGTTAGATTGACATATATGAACAGATAATCCTCTCAGATTACCCAGCAGTCAGAAAATTACAAAATTACTTACCAATTACTTTTGTGGATCCAAAACAAATGGAAAGCTCCAGATGTTAATGTTCATCTAACTAGTTTTGTTTTTGCTAGTTTCTTAAGAAATTTCTTATCTGAGATTAAGAAGTTATTTTAAAGTGCAAATGCTTTTATATCATAACGCAGTTTGAGAAAAACTGGCTTACATGAAGGAAAATTTTTGAAATAAGGTCTTTGCATTAGTAGCACATTATGTGGGCTGTAGAGGGCATTATAATTATGATTACATTCAGAAGTTTGGACGTGCCTCCTTCGAGAGTTTTGTTTATGTTTGCTGGCTGTATAGCCGAGGGCGGGCAGAGGGCCATGCTCACTGAGATCAGTAAGCAAAGAGCCACACATCACACAACTGGATTAAAACATGAAACACAAAGTACTGAATAATGTTGAACTTTATAAAAGTGGTACAGATTGATGGGGTATTCGTCAACACAGAAGACCTGAGTCACTGTTTCGTGAAAGAAGAATTTTTTAAACTATACTACAACAAACAAAGTGAATACTGGAGTTCGGGATGTGACTTTATTGACTGAGGTGCGCTGATACATGTGGGTGCAGCCACAGACAATTGAAAGACTTCATCTTTGCTAACCAGAAGCACTGAACTGGACATCTCAGCCATGTGTGTTGTTGCTGCCTTCTTGAACAATTTTGTTATTATGTGGCACCTAATATGATGTCATGTGTAACAAACAACAACAACAGGCTTAAAAATTCATCGTGTAAAACCACTGAGTAATATTACGTCAATCTAAAGTTTATGGTACAGATTGACTGCAGTTATTCACCTGGAGATTGACTAAGACAGTGCTATCTTTTCTTAATTCCTCAAAGTAGACACTGTTGTTAACAGCTTTTTACAGTATTTTTAATCCCCGAGCAGCTTTGTGAGTTCATTTGGGAGGTTTTTAAGTTGACAGATGAGCCTCATCAAAAATTAATTTACTACTGTATGCTGTCTTGCATACTATGATCTAATTAGTGTTATGTATTATACTACATTTTCCAGTATTTCATAAGTAGTTTTTATGCTATTAAAGTCGGCTATATACACAGGTGACAGACTAAAAGCAAAGTATGATCCCTGCAACACAAAGAGCAAAAATGTAGGGGCTCAGTGTTTTCTGGAGAGAATGTATAATACGTAACTCGAGGCTTCACGTCTCTCAGAGCAGGATCAACGCCCAGCTTCTCCCCTTCTTCAAAGTTAAAATCGGTTGTCTCAAAGTCAAAACAAGGACATTTTCTTTTATCAATCATTTCCTGTGTACTGCTGGGCTTCAGCTGATCCCACTGAGAGTCCAGCAGTCCCACTCGGGCATCCAGAGCAAAGACGTCTAGGGCAGCCATCCCTGTGGCTGTGTATATTTTTGCCTATACTTGTCATGGGAAATATTTTGCTAAGCATGCATGTTCTTTTCTTGCTCTCGCGACTGCCGACATCTCGTTTTTGCCCTCTGAGCTGCATTAGCGGAACAAATGGGAGCAAAATGGTTGTTTTTGGAGGTGAAAACATTACTCATTCCTTTTCTGCAGTGAGATTTTCCCAGCTGGCGTGCAGAGTCCAACACACACAAACCTACTTCAGGCTACCGCTGCCTCGTGAAAAGTTCACCCAAAACACGCTTTGTGCGTTTTTAGCATTTATTATTGTTCTTATGTGTTCATTTACATTGCATCTTCAATAAGTCCTGAAAAAAGCCAACTGCTTTTCTCCCCTGCTGCTTCCATTCTGTCCAACCGGTTTCTGAACAGCATCATCGCTTATTTCTCCTGCCAAGAAAAAGACGCTGCCTCTCTCAGACAAGAGAGTAACAGCACCAAACCATTTCCTGGTGTCAGATGTTTCAGCTCTGTAAAGCTGAAACAATTCTTTCTTTCATTACAATGAAACACGAGATGCCACATAATCTTATAAATATGAGTTGTATTTCTTTTTCTGCACTCCCGCTGCTCGGGAGAAAGAGGCAGACCTTTGTTTGGGGCTTCCTGGCCCACAGGAAGTGATTGCAGTGGGACAGTGAGGGACACTCATCTCTTGGAAAGGGGGAATGCTGGAAGACGTATCCCTTTTTGATCAAGGCTTGCTGACGGATCACCCGGAGAAAGGCAAATGGGATCATACCAGGGCCTGATGACAAGAGGCCAATTTTGATGTCCCTTTTCTCTCATTGCGGTGCTTCTCTTTCAAGCCAAAATCTGCTTGAGCAGCCTGGGAAAATGGTCTTTTACCCACCTTCCCGGTCTCACAGTTGACAGGACAGCTAAGCTTAATGGAATCTAGATGAATGTTGAGGCTGAAGTAAAATGAGTTCTTTAGCTCCACGCGTTCTTTTGTCTTCACGGTCACAGGAAAAAGCAGAAAATGCTGTCGTGAAACTGCAGAGAGAGCAAAGAGCGAGGAATAAAAGCCGTCTGCGAGCAAAAACAAGGGCGCTGCTTCGTTTCATCCCAGATTGTTTAATTCAAAAATGTTGACCCATGTGAGAAACATTATATCTGAGCAGCATCGAGCTCCATATTCAGTGTAACTAGAACCTCAAAGGCCACATGTTCTCTCAGTGTTTATAATGCATTAGTGGAACAAACTCTACACTGTACTCTCTTTACAAATCCCACCTGGCCATGTATTAGTTGCAGATGTGGCTCTCTAATTCATAATGAACTAATAATGGTTTTGTTAGTGCAAGATTGTTTTCCTTTCCTCCCTCGCACACACATAGATGGAGCTAATCTGTGCTGGAGGTGTGGCAGGGCAGGAGGAGATATTGCTCTCTGCATGAAACACAGACTTTGGAATGTGTTGTTGCAGCTAGCAGGCTCTGAATTGTCTTAATATGACTCACTCGTCGTGAATGGATCTGTATCATTAAGTAACCGCCGAGATTATAATGAGTCAGTGTAAGCTCTCCAACATACACAAGAGACGCCGCAGAAGTTCAGCACCTTGTTTTATTGAAAGTCTTTGACTATATTTGCTGCAAATTAAACTGCATGACACAGAACTGCAAATTAATGACTCCATATTTTGATGGTGCGCTGATAAAAAGGAGAGCTCAAGGACTAGACAAACGAGATAGAAGTACAACAAAAGACGGAGATCTAAAGGCATCAATTAACAGCCTGATCCAGCTTTTATGTCAAAGAGACTGCAATAACAAAAAAAACCCCTCACTAACTCACTTGCAGCTGCTGAGATGGATTTATATCGACTATGCTAATGCAAATAAGTCTCACTTTTAAATTATGCTCAATCTGTCTTTTTATATGTTAATGATCACAATACTACTTAATGAATATTATGAATGCTTCATTTGAATGATAACATATGGAATTCAATTAGAAGGTCCCACGACTGCACATATAAAAATAAAAAATAAAAAACTTGCCTGTATAAATTTGGCTGTCACCACCTTCACGATTGTCCCCTTGTGCACCTCTGAACCATTTCCAAAGCAGCTGCTACCTTTAAACCACCCCCTGAAAGTCGCTTTCTCACCATTTGCATGTGTGCTCTGGGAATTTTAGCACAAAGAGAGCGAATTCCAGCTTCTGTGTCAAACCGACCAAAGTTACCTGGGTTTCCACTACAACTCAAATACTGGTCTTCAGCGGAAGAATTTATGTTGTCATAGCCTGGAGGTCTCATATCAGGTCAGGAACATGAGCAGGATGTTTTGCATTGTGAATTTATCCCCAGGGTCAAGTTTGTTTGTTTTTTGCCACACCAACTCAATCTTTGCCCACTGCATGTCATATTTACCTGATCTGGCTGACTATGAGTTCATCCTCTTCTCCAGAATTACGAGCAATCATTTTGAGACAGTAGAGAGGACTCGATGGACGTCACAGATGGGCAAATAATCAGAACAGAACTTGTACAGACTAAGCTGAAAAGAAAAGTAGCTTTGGTAGCAGTTGGGAGGTGCAGTGAAACACAACCTTGAAGAATAGATTGGCTAAAAAGGGTTTTTTTGTTTAAACGCAAAACGCACGTTTGCTTAATAAAGGCTAGAATAAAAAACAGTACCCTCTAAAGTCTTCACATGCTGTTCTTACTGTAGCACCAGCCACACTGTGCTTGGCACAGGACGAGATCCAAAGCTCAACAGTCCTGCAATCAGTCTCTAAGCTATCTACTGAAGGGTCAGTTTTATGTCACATTCATGTCAGGATAAACTATCAAGATGGAAATCCCTGCTATGGTCCAAGCTGCCAAATGTAATATCAGTATATTACTCTTTAGAAAAAAAAAATCTGCTTATGATTTTAAAATGCCACAGACGATGATGCATTATGTATTGAGCAGCTTATTTTTGTGATTTATCTGTATGGATTTGGCCAATCGCCCCTGCTCGAATCGAGCTCTGAGGAAAATGGAGGGAAGGTCCGCGCGCTGGGTTGTGTTTTAAATTTATATGTAGTTTGTCTACAGAAAATGACTTCTCGTGTATCCAAACTCAGAAGTAAAGCCCGCTATTTGAAATATTGGCGATCGTGTGTACAGTACGGCTAGTGCTACTAGAAGCCAAGAGGTTTCGTATTTTTCAGTGCAGACCGAGGTAGCTGTGCAGGCTGTCTACGTGCAAAGAGAGGCCGTATTGTACTGAGGAGCGTGCTATTCTGCTTTCAGTTTATCAAAGGTTTGAAAGCGCATTAATGACGTGCAAAGAACAAAGCCGTAACACGTGTGGCGTGAAGTTATTAAATTAAAACGTCTTCCTGTTACTTCCCTCCAAGTTTTCACCTCACCACTTTGATGTCTGACCTGTGAGGAAGAATGGAATGAAGCCGCAGCTCTGCACTATACAGCGTATGTGTGTGTGCATAGAAGAGTCTCATTAGGGAATTTTACCCCTGTGAAAGATTTCGCAATAAGGTAAACAAGGGTGATAAAGAAAATGAAAGAAAGGGAGACAGCAGGAGGAAATCCAGAGGTAAGGAGTACTGGGGATATTGTAATTAGTTGCACCTGTTTCCTTTAACCCAGCTCCAGTTTCCCTCTACAAACGTATGCAGATTACCCATCAAAGCCCCTCTTCACTGCCTCTGCTCAATGGTTCCTTTGTTGCCAGTTGTCAGGGAGGCGGCCCACAAAAGTATGTAACACAAGCAGGCCACATTGCTCTGGAACTTACAGTACATGCAAGCCTCTGTCGGCCACCACAGGAATAAAAAGGGAGCGTTTGTAGACACAGAGTCTGCATCAGTCTGCATGGGAGACGCTGGTGGTGGCACTTTTTTTTCAGTGTGACCACAACAGTTGCGTTGTCTGTCAACACTCTTAAACGGGCCTGTGTTTGCTGTGCCACACATGGCTGATGTCAGGAGTGGAAAGACGACTTTTTCTGTCTACATGTTCACAGAGACACATGCGTAGCACTATTACTGTCAGCAGCAGTGAACAATGAGGGACTAGTCCTGTATACTGTAGGGAGTATGCAACTGTTCAATAGCTAAAGCAACTTTTATATTTATATCTATCTATCCATCCATATATGTATGTATATATGTGTGTGTGTGTGTGTGTGTGTGTGTGTGCATATGTTTTGGCTGTTTGGGATCACTTTACTGATAAGATCTAGGGGATTTTAGTTTATTTCAGGTTAATTCCACTTACATCAATTTAATTTTATTTATATATAGACTCCCATGTTAAACTATCCAACATTACGGCTTTAAAAAACAGGTGTGTGCTGTTGGTGCCTGCTGTTGATTTTTGATTGATTTATTTTTGTCTGTTACTCATGAGCAGATGTGTATGATACGGTTTATGAACATTTTATTCTTAGCACGTCCATCTTTCTTGTCACAAGTTGTTAGCCAGATGATAAACCTGGATAATTCCCGGATAATCCCCCTGTCTGAGACATAGAATTACCAGATTTTACAAAGTGAACTCAATAGTTTATTCAATATTCCCTGAAATGACCAAGTGAAATGGTAAACTCATTGGGAAAGAATTTAAAAAGGCCTAGTCATAAAGCTCTTTTCCCCGTAGACTTCTACAGGCCTGGAAATCTTTTTGTAGCAACAGGTATCGCCCCCTGGGGGCCATTAAAAATGATGCAGGTTTAAGGCACTTCCTTAGCTCTATGAATCTGTTGTTCCTTCCGTGACAGTAACTCTGAACTCCATTGGGTAACGTTGCGGTCATTATCTCATCTTTTTCTATTATTTGATGTTTTCAGTGGCTTTTTGGTTTGGTTTGGGCACCAAATCTATTTTCATTAAAACACACCCAGTTACAAGTGCACATTATAAGGATTCATTTGCTGGAACCCTGGTTTTTACCACTGTTTTACGTGCATTTCACAAAACAGATGCCTGCATAATATTTTGCTCGTTTTGTCATTCATTTTAAAATTGATAGTAGCCATTCAGTGGACTGATAATGTCCAGTTTTGTTGTATTTGCCGAAAAAATCTGTGGCACAGCTGTTTATGGACATTTCTTTGACCCCCTTAAAATTGAAAATACATCTCTGTGATCCCGTTTTTAAAAATCTGCATTCTTCTGTAAGAAGTGGTGAGTTTGGGGCTTTAAATTTCACAAAGTATTCAGACAGACTGCATTGTTGATTTCAGCCTTTTCAAGGGATTTGCTGACAATAAAAAGAGTGTAAAATATTGCCAGCCTTAATCCTTAGGCAAATCTGACAACAAAGGGGGAAAAAAAACTACAATGATAATAAAATGGAAGATTTAACGATTACATTTTTGTCAAAGGACCAGTAATCTGGATTTGTTTATTTCTTCGCTGTTGCTTCTCATTACAAACTCGTGCTGTGCAGCCAAACATTCAATCAACGTGTTAAAAGTTTATTAAAATCCAGAAAAAACGAAGAAGAAGAAATCAGATTAGATTGAATTTTGAGCATGGGTGCATAAAATAATGCGTCAGTTAAGAAACAACAACCCACCTCCCCCTGCCTAACAAATCCACCCTGGACTGTGGTTACATCTCTTGCAAAGTTGGGAATTAAATGTTGAATTGCATCATTCAAAGATCTCACCCTTAAAGTCCAGCTTCCTTCCTTCCTGTTTGTTAAAAAACAAACAAACCTAGAGCCGAAAATATTGATTTTCAAAGATCCCAAACTCTGTTCTGTGTAGTTCTGTGGCATGTTCAACCCATCTGTAGTTTTTGTCACTTTGAAAGTGGAACACAAATTTAAATAGCACTCTGTGTGGTTAAAAGATCTCAAAAAGCATCATGCCATGACCCATAAAAACAAAGAAACTATCTATCAGTTGTTTCTAAGGCTTTAGGATTTAAGTGAACTAGGGCTGGGCCCTATCATACCATTCATGGTAATACCGGTATATTATTGGGCAACGATAAGAAAATCAAATATGGGTAAAACGTGCATGCGCAGTGCCTTTGTTTTCATACGCAGATGGCGGAAAAAAAGCACGGCGGCGACGGAGAATGAGAAGGGCAAAAGCGGATCGTTGAATGAAACGGATGAACCAGAACTAGTTTGTAAAAATGCTGCAACTTCAGTGGTGTGGAGCTGGTTTAGCTTTCGTCCGTCAGATACACAACAAAGCACTATTTTTGGTAGCGCATGCTAGCGGGCCGTTGTTATTACCGTGTTTTTTGGAAAATACGGCACACTTAAAATCAACACTTTGATTTTTCTGAAAATTGACAGTGCCCCTTATAATCCCGTGTGCCTTATGTATGAATTCTGGTTGTGTTTACTGACCTCGAAACGATTTTATGTGGTACACGGTACTCGAAAATCTGTCAAATGTTTTACTACGACTTTGCTAAGCTACGAAGCCGCACCGCTTGATGGATTGTCGGAGCCTTACTGCTATCGTAGGCAGGAGCCCTCGCGGAGTGATACCTACTGTGCTTCAACATAAAATTACCGTATTGTGTGTGTGTGTGTATAACCTCTTTTTAAGTTTTGTGGATATTCTACATGGTTATGGTTTTCACTGGAAATGCATTTTGGTTAAACTGTCAGCAAGGAATTTGCATTTGCACAGTTAAATTTTTATATAACTTTAATGCACATAAAAAACAGCTGCTTGTGTGAATGCTTGTGTGTGCTTGTGAAAATACATTGATGTTTGTTTTGTTTTTTGCACTAATAAAGTTGTGGGGTTGTAAAGTATTTTGTCTAGTGTCAATTATATCATCAGTTATATCGTTATCGCAAATTTTCAAATGTATATCGTGATAAATATTTTTGGTCATATCGCCCTGCTCTAAAGTGAACCACAGTGAAAGCTGTTATCCACAAATGGAGAAAACTGTGATGAGCCTTCCAAGGAGAGGCCAGCCCACCAAAATTACTTAAAGTAATGACGGCTCATCCAGGAGGCCACAAATAACCCAAAGAATATTTAAACAACTTGCACATGCCTCATTAAAGACTGCATTTGCCAAAAAATATCACGATGGTTCCCAAGACCTTTTGAAAAATAGTCTGTGGCCTGCCCAGACAAAAGCTGAACTTTCTTAAAGGGTCGAGTATCATTAATATCATGCACTCAGTCAAACACGGTGGTTGTAGTCAGAGATGGGCAGTAACGCGTTACTCGTTAGTGTCAAGTAAGTTTTTCAAGTAACGAGTAAGGGATTACTATTGCAAAAAAGATGTAATTCGATTACTGTTACTTTTCCGTAAGCACACTGTGATACTGCGTTACTAAAACTGTAATTTTTTTGCGAGAGTGTCTCATGACAATGACGTAAGCGAGTGCGTTGTTGCAGATCAACAATGGATAATATATCGAGTGCGGGAGAGAGTATGAGCGTGCAGCGTTTAAAGTGTGGAAGTACTGACCTTACTTTGAGTTTGATTCCATAAAAAGTGACAAAAACATTAGTGTCCGTTGTGCGTGGGAAGAAAACTTCTTTTTACAGGTGAAAATAGAGCAACAGGACCGCTAGTCTTTGATTTTATGTATTTTCTGCTGTGTTTTACTTGCATCTATTTGAAAGAGTGAGTGTAAACACAAAAACCTATTTTATTTTATGTGCTGGAATGTGCTGAAAATAGGTTTAAATGTTAAACAAATTTCTTCCAGTCAGAGAATGTTGCATATAATTAAATTTTTGCTTGATGCATAAAGTTAAAAGATTAAAACTAATAAAACAAGTTTTAAAAAGAGACTTTTCTATTTGATTACATTTTGTATGATCAATTATGCAGAAAAAGTAGAATTGGGCTGAAAGATCTATCGCTTTATCACCTATTCAGGTTGTAAATCGTGTTTTTAAAAAGTAACTAAGTAATTAATTACTTTTGAAAATAAGTAATCAGTAAAGTACAGGATTACTTTTTGGTGGGAGTAATCAGTAATTAGTTACTGATTACTTTTTTCAAGTAACTTGACCAACACTGGTTGTAGTCTGATGGTCTTGGGCTGCTTTAGCTTGCTCCAAATGATGGAACCATGAATTCTGCTCTGTACCAGAAAGTCCTGAAGTAATTTCACTTAATGCTCTCAAGCTTAAGCACACCTGGTCTATGCAACGGATGCATAAATGCAATGGATGGATGACTGAAGTCAAATCTGGACTTAGATCTTCAAAACTTTCTGATTGGGATGCTTTGGTCCAACTTTAAACAAGCTGTCCATACCCAAACCTCTGCAATGTGGCTGAATTAAAAGATTTCTGCAAAGAAAAGTCAGGCAAAATTTCTCTGCAGTGATGTGACGGAAGCACACACATGCACAAAAAAAGTGAAGCCACCTCTTGTTTTCCTGGTGACTACATTTTAAATTGGTTTTATGCTAGCCAAATGATGGGACTTCATATCACTGTGAATTCTGGTTATACTTTGCAAAGCTAGTGTTGGTGTTGGCTGAAAACGCCCCAGGTCTACACATTCATCCATTATGATTGTGTCTGATTTAAAAGAAACAAAGGTACAAACACCGTGGCGGCAGCTGCCATGTTTTGTATGAAAGATTTACTCTATATAAAAAAATTTCTGAAAGGTCTAAACTACAACTCAGTGCACCAAGAAATATCACAGTTAAATTATCTGACTATGTGAAGTTTTTTTTTAAACTTCTTAATCTTTTTTGCTTCATTTTAGCTATTACTTTGAGATTAATGTGAAAATATTTATTTTGTATCAAACAGTATAATTTACTGTAGTTCCTTTTTCTTCTTCTACCCGTCTGATACGATTTTACTGGGTTTTGTTGATTTTAGAACTTCAGTTGATTCATTTAAAAAAGTTTAAAGCTTTCTAAATGGTTCAATCACTCGATTCTGTTCGCTTGTGACTCACTTGATTTTAAAGCATTTATGCAACTTTGATTTTTGTTTAATTTTTTACGTGTTTTGGGAGATGTTTGAGATTTTAATTTCACTGTTAAAAATGAGAGCACGTTAGAGTTTTCATTGTTAGACTGAAAGCGATGAGTAGCGGGTTACATTGGTTTGAAAACTGTGGATAAAGACAGCTGGTGGCCATTGTTTACATGTTTGTCTATGGTTCAGTGTGAATCCAGGAGCCTCCGTATCATCGCCAGCTAAATGAAAACACTTTGAGGAGTGGTATTTTGGTAACAGATCTCAGATCAGCTGGTGCTCAGCTGCTGCAGTCTAATTCACTCATTTAAAGAAACTGTCCTTGATTAGGTTATTATCAAAATCACTTAGTGGTTGAATAAGAGGAGTATGGGGAGGACTGATGGCGATGTGGTGGTACAGTGATATTCTCTGGCATTGAATTGAACGCTGATAGGTTCACATGCTCACCTCATGGAATGCATCTGACAATGAACGGCACAGTGGAAGCAGGAGGTAAAAAGGGGGAGAGACCGTTCTTCATTCAGGCGCTAATTAGAAAAATTAGATCTATGAAAGGCAGGGAGTGATCGAGGCCTTCAACCTACGTCTGTGTACCGCTGTAGCAGCACAAAGAGGAGGCAACAATGAGCACTGAGGAGGAGGAGGAGGGGGGATAAATAATTTAATCCATTATCTACTCTGCAAAGCTCATCAGCACTGCTACACAATGGCCACGATTGAATTGCTGATTGCATTTCTCTCCTACCCTCCAGGAGAAAATGCCCATGCTCCACAATGTTCTCTCAGCCTGCCGGCACAACCAAGAGCAAGAGAAAGACGGAGAGGGAGGGAGGGGGAGAGAGAGATGGAGCAGTGTAGAGTGTCTTCCACCAAGGTCAAACTACAATACAGCAATCTAATTAAGAGTATCAGAGAGTTTCCTGTATGGGGTCAACCTCCCTGTTGTGCTCACTGGCTCATAATGTCCATTAAGAATTAGTTTATGTACTTCAACATGTAAATGACAGAAATGATCCTGATTAAATCTTTTTTACTCTGATCTTTATTACAATACAATTTTAAAAGTTTATCTATAAAAAGGTGCATAGCCATTGCCTGTTTAACAAGCGGTATGTTTGCATAGATTACTGTAGAGAGGTGTGTGTGTGAGAGCTGTACTTAAACCATGTTAACAGCATGCTTCTGGTTAGTCCGTCACTTAATATATGAAGAGTCCCCAGCGGACAATAATCCTTTTTGTGTCACCCTGGGGGACATTTGGGTTTTTAATATTTCAGCAAGTATTAGATGGATTGCAGTTGACTTCAGTAGTACTAGTCCCTCACAGTTTTCACTTTAGTAACACATACACTCACTGGCTATTTCAGTCGGTCCAATGTTCAACTGCTTGTTATTGCAAATATCTCATCTGCCAATTACATGGGCAGCAACTCCACTGTTGTCAGACAGGCTGGTGTAAGTATTTCAGAAACTGCTCATCTGCTCATTCTACACATGCATCCGTAGTGTTTAAGAAGAGTAGTCAGAAAAATGACAATGACCTATTGATGCCAGAGCTCAGAGGAGAATGGCCAGACTGCTTCGAGGTGATAGGAATTCAGCAGTAACTCAAATAACCAGATGTTAGAACCAAGGTATGCAGGAGAGAGCATCTCTGAACACGCAGTAGGTTGAACCTTGAAGCAGATGTTCTACAGCAGCAGACGACCACACAGACTGCCACTTCTGTCAGCTAAGAATATTAAAATGAGGCTAGGATTCACACAGGTTTGCCAAAACTAGACAATATAAGATTACAAAACCGATCCCTGGTCATTCAGATTGCAGGGTCCGAACTTGGCTTGAACAACATTAGTCAAATGGCCTCCACAGTCACCGGATCTTGGTTAATGGATTTCCATTAGAGGTGAGTGTTTCTGTGCCTGCTGATACTTTAGGGGCCTTTTGGGTCTGAGTGGAGCAAACTGTCATCGAATGGTGATGATTTCCTGAGTTGACAGTCACAGATCATTAGCCAATTAACCAATATCTCCAAAGCTATTACATATATTGCCATTATGTTTGGTACATTGCCCTTAAAGGCTGAATCCTACTTTTCCTCCAAGTTAGTCCAACTTTGTGCTTTTTATTAAATTTTTGAAAGTTTGATGTCTGCCTCAGAATGAACTCTAACAACCTTAGAGAGCCTCTTGCTAAAGCAAAGGTCAAAGCATCACCACCAGGCAAATGATAGACCTTTTATCTGATTCAATTTAATCCAGCCATTGCTCTATCAATCACTCAATAGAGGATTGGTATTTCTGTCAAATTAGATTAAATGTCCTGAATCATTTCTTTTATTGCATCATCATTTATTGCATCATGTTATCAGCAATAAAACAAAGAAACATAAATTTCAGTGTGGACCAAAGAGGTAGAGCAGCTGACCTACCACGTCACCCCTAAACAGACCCACAGTGAGATACGATGAGACAAAACTAAAAAGAAAAATGGTCAAACCTGAAGCACCAGAGACCGAGACTTCCTGACTTTTAGTCCGTACAACGTCTCTCGCTCCAAACTTCTTGGGTCCTATACTAAGTAGCTAAATGTCTTTTATTTTAAGGACAATGGCAGTGACAAGCGATTATTTTCTTCACAGAGCTAAACGTCTATTTCTGGTGATATTTAAAAAGTTTGGGGTATTCAGCAAGAGTTATTGCTGTTCTGAAGGAATTTCTGAAACCCTCAAAGACTCCTCCAACCATCTGGATGAAAGAACATTTTGTTTGATGCACACGGCATCAATTCTCTACACGCCTTCCCTTCCCTGTCACCTGCTAGACTAATGACATCAGGCTCGATTGCAACATACTGATGCTAGCATTTAGCTCAAAGCACTGATGGTCCCTAATTGACAACCCTCTTGTATAAGTAAAACATGAGTAACACAAAACAATGATGTTCTGTTTTGATCAGCACTTACTATATTTTCTCACTGACACCACAGTAGGAGACATTTGCTTGTTCCTGTCATCCTGGGAGCTGTATTGTCTGGAGCAATAGCTCCAGGTAGGGTCTCCCATGCCAAATAAGTCCCAGGGTAGGGACTAGACAATGAGCAATTCAGAAAAGCCCAGTGAAATACAGTTCTTAGAGCTGGAATTGGAAAACTGGAGCCCTCACCAAGAGATGGGTGCCAGGCATAGTTTTGGGGTGTGGAGCAGCCTGGGCATGTCCCTTTGGATGTGTTCTGGGATGGCCAACTAGGAAGAGACCCCGGGGTAGACCTAGAACCTGCTGGAGAGATTATATTTCTCATCTGGCTTGAGAATGCCTCAGGATCCCACGGGAGGAAATGGAAAGTGTGGCCAGAGAGAAGGATGTCTTGATTACCATGCTTAGCCTGCTGCCACCATGAGCCGTCTTTGGATGTGGAAGATAATGGGTGGACTTACATTTTTTGGAATTCATTTCAAAATGTTTAAAAAGTCTTTCTGTGTGATGAAAAGCACACTTAAATAGTCAAAGGAGCTTGCAAAGAAAAGCGTCTGGACTTCTTTAAGTTGCTTGAAGATGTTTCACCTCTCATCCGAGAAGCTTCTTCAGTTCTAAGGTCAAATGGTGGGGAGTCCCAGATTTAAACCTAGTGGGAGTATCCCCCCACAGAGGGACAAAAGGACCCCCTGATGATCCTCTAATCGCCTGAGCCAAGGTGTGAAATTGGGTGTGGGTCCCAATCAGCCAGGGTTTTGGGTGAGCTCATTGTGAAACCTGGCCCCACCTTATCATGCGAATTCCTGAGGTCAGATGGCCCAGGATGGGAGAGGGCGTTAAGGCGTCTGGGGAGGGAACTCAAAACTGGATTATAGATGGCAGACAGTTGGTGTCGTAAACCACCGCCTCTGTTCAAAGATGGTCGCTCACAGTGGACATAGATGGCTTCTTTCACTCCTCTTTCAAACCATCTGTCCTCTCTGTCCAAAATATGAACATTGGCATCCTCGAAAGAGTGTCCTTTATCCTTAAGATGCAGATGGACTGCTGAGTCTTGTCCTGTGGAGGTCGCTCTTCTATGCTATCTGGGACTCTCCACCATTTGACCTTAGAACTGAAGAAGCTTCTCGGATGAGAGGTGAAACGTCTTCAAGCAACTTAAAGAAGTCCAGACGCTTTTCTTTGCAAGCTCCTTTGACTACGATGACTTGGATGACTGAGAATCTTCACAGACACACTTAAATACAATTTACTCCAAATAAGCTATTTAAAAAAACAAAACAAAAAAAATACCCAAATCAAACTGGTTCTTCCAAGTCTAAAAAGTGAGGCTAGTCCAAGACTGTGGTAAAGCGACATTCTTTCTACAGCCAGCAGGGGGCGACTCATGGTTGGAAAAAGAAGTCCGGCTAAATATAATAGAGAACAACCTTTTTGCTTTTCTGATGACTAAGGTTTAAATTACTGATTCAAGGCCTTATTAAATGCAACATCATGATAATTTTGTAATTTATGATCCTCATTAGAGGCCACAAGCAAGATAAATGGTATTTCTTACTGTGATTGATGTCACAGTAGTTATGTCAATGTTTTGCATCCCTTCATTCATCCATTTTCTTCTGCTTATCCAGTTCAGTGTCACAGAGGCAGCGTACGCCCCGGACACATCGCCAGTCTGTCATAGGGTTAATGCACAGAGTCAGCCAACCATCTATGATCACATTCATACCTATAGCCAGTTAAGTCTATGATAAACAGTACGGTGTTCATCGTAGTCATGTTCACCATTTCAGTTTGTGTAGCGTACTGATATTTGCTCCTTAGACAACACTGTTGCTGATGGGAATACTTTTCATTTTAGCACGTGTTTGGTGATGAACCACCAGGGGTAAAAGGAAATTTCATGGCATTCAACAGTTTGAGTAAGAGCTTCTTTTTTTTTGTTGCATTGACACAATATTTTTAGTGTGATGGTTATTGGTGTATTTTAGGATCACATAAGTGTTTTCAGGGAAGCAGTTTGTGAGTTTCCCCAAACATTACCATGTACTTCTCCTCCATAGAAATGGATGCTTAGCTCCGTGTCTTAAATGTAATGCTGATACTGGAGGGGGTAAACTATCTGTGTAGCCTCAAATAGCTGCTAGTGTGGCTGAAGAGTCTTTGTCTTGTTCAACTATCCTTTTCACATCATGAAATGTCAATGAGTAACAGGCCAGAAGGCAAGAAAGCATTAATGGATGAGTCTGGCGATACTTTATGATGATGATGGCCTCCATCATTTTCTCTCCCTCCCATCAACTACAATCTATCATCTGCACCAGGCTCCAGTAAAATATCAGGGACACTTGAGGTTTTCTTGGCCCAGAGCCTCTGACATGCTGGCTTAATTTTACCTTCCACTGCAGCGTGGCGCATTTACATAAAACACAGAGAGAAGTAGTACACATAATGGTCCCCTTTGGCCAAGCGCTTTAAGGTCCTGTCCACAGTCCCAGCGAGGGGCAGTCAAGCTGCCTCTGCTCTGCTCTGTTTGTTTTATGGAGCAGTAGTGAAACCACTTTGAGGTCAGCTAGCTGCAAAAACTGTGCTGGGTCTCCTATGGTCTGCTGAAAAAGGCTTCAAAGCCAATCCAGAGGGCCATTTGGAGAGGTCTAGCCAACTTCCATTGACAAAAAGAGGTCATTATTGTGCATACCACATTAGATCATTTCACTTATATCAAAGCTGCTGATCAGTTCTTCTTGCAAAGGAAGAGACAAACCACTAAAAAAAAGCCCAACGTGTTCCTGTTTGCAGGGAACTTCATTCACACATCCTGAATTAATTTGAGTGCTGTCATTATGCAAGTACGGCACAAATTGTCCAAGACCAAGTGAAACTATTTATAGCCGTCACTAGGCCTGTGAGCCAAGTGTGCCTAATGGTGTAATTTGTATTGTTAATGGTAATGCACTGTTAGTTTGTTCCATTTGGCTTTGCACAGGTGCATTAATGTGGGCCTGTTGAAGCGTTGCAGTCAGTCCAAGAACCCATGCTGCTATGTGCAGGTTTTCAGCAGCACCACGGCTCCCTCTTGTGGATCAGAGTGCTTAGAACACAGGCTGGCTTCAAGGTTAAGGAAGAGCAGGTTATTTTTGCTAAACAAAACAAATGAAGTGGTCTTATTGTGATGGGAAGACCTGCTTTAAACCAGAATGTCAACCACAAACAGCTACAAGAGCAGCATAGACTTTTGAAAAATCGTGTTCCTAATTAACCTTCAAGCTCATCAGGCACAATCAATATAGAGTGTAGCCTTTTTTCCTAATTGAGATGAAGTAATTATCAGACTGTATTCATCTCATTAATGAAACAATGTTCCAATATGCCTGCAGCAAAACTGTTAATTGAGTTCTATTTTCTGAGACAGGCAGCCTCTCCTTGTGTCCACGGCCACAAAGCATCAAATGTGGGTTGGGGCCTTTGTGCTCGTCTCTGTGCAGACACAGGAACAGGCTGTGGACTGGTGGAGCGTGGTAGTGCTCTCCCCCCACAGACACTTCCCCTCCCCACTGCCTATTCTCCCATCAGAGAGGAGGCAAGAGTTGGTAATACAGCTGACTTCAGCAGATCATCCCGTCCCAGTGTGTTATTTCACGGTTTCAGTGGTTAAGTGCTCCCTGTTGAGTAAGATATAGCGAGGCAATTATTCTGTAATTATGGAGCCAAAAGACGAGAAATAGAGTCAAGAGTTACTGGGCTCATGTAAATCACTGTAACGGATCTAAAAAGGGTGCAAAAACAGGCTGGATTGTCCACAAGTACAGTCCAGACCTTAAGTATGTGGACAATTACATTTTTCCTTCCTCCAAATCAAGTTGGAGTCAGGTGAAATGACAGAGTTCTCTACTAAAAATTTAGTAGCTAAGGATCCAGTTATTTCTGAACCTCTCTTGTATGGGTTTAACATGTTTAAAGCTCAAACGTATTTCTATCCAATATCCATACTATCCCTGATCCAATAGAATGAAGGTACATAAAGCATACAGAGTATTTGAAACTGTATGCTGATGGATTTTGCAAAACGTTTGGCTGCGAAACTCTCAAATATCTAATTTAACGCAAATTCCTATTAATGCGACTGTGAATGTCACTACACTCTACTCATCACCCAACCCACCCATTGCAGTTGATACCTGCTCCTCCCCGAGCCAGGTTCTCCTGGAGGTTTCTTCCTGTTAAAAAGAGGTTTTTTCTTTCCACTGTCGCCAAATTTGGCTCGTGGGGTCTCATCCATTCATTTGTCTGTAAAACTACACTGATACAGAATATCAGACTGAGGTGACTGTTATCAGGTCACACTATATAAATAAAACTGAACTGATTCATTCACCTGCCGAGTATCCCCAGACAGTGATCCAGCTGTTAATGCAGTCAAATGGCTGCTCCAAGATGCCAGTTTCTAAATACGCAATTAGGGGGAAAAAAACATCGCTTCTACGCCAGAAGTGGAGAATGGAAAGTTAGTATTATCCACTAATCCACAATAACCACATTACCAAAGAATACAATTGAACAACCATGGAAAAATCCTTTATATACACAAGTATTAAGTGAATTTAGGTGAACCTTGATTTTTTTTCTTCTTTTTCTTGCTTACTGGCTGCAAACAATTTTAATCTCAACTGTTCTATGCCCCTGAATGCATGATCCTAAAATGAAACATATCATTTTCTGGACATAAATTTTAATAGATTTTAATTCTAAAACTATCTTAAACTCATGTAAATATCAATTTTAATGAAATAATCAATGTCTCCAGTATTAATACACAGAGTATTAATACACAGTCAACTTTCACAGTCTGCATTTTTGCGGCTTTCTTTCCTGGCATTTCATTAATACAGCAGCTCCTTTCTAGCTTTACCATCCAAAGTCCATAAACATTTACACAGGGCTTTTGCTGTTCAAGACACTCATACTGCTGATGTGTCTGCAGCAGCTGTGCCACTTCCAACGTGTGTTATTTGTGTAATTTCTTCATGCTACTGTAATGTTATAGTTTTATCTTCCTTTGTAAAAATCCCTCGCTCTGATGTCAGTGGACTTGTCTACATCTCAGGCACACAGCCAACACTCCTTTCATATGAACGTGCTCATAGCTTGGATGGAGTTTATCAACACTTTTGTGTTACTGCTTATAGCTTGATTGCCACTGTTACAGTATGTGAAATATATCCTGGGTATGTCGAAGTCATTTCATACTACAGAACTCTGGTCTAAGTCTGCTCTGGTTTCAGGACTGCTGACTGGGACTGTATCATTTGGTTAAAGTTGCATAAAACAAGTAAATCACTTTTTAAAAGCCAACCAAACTTATTCACAAAATTCATCACACAAACTTGCAGTTATTTGTTTATATTCAGAGTGTGGAGAGTGGAAAACAGTAATCATAGAAGCAATGCGCCAAAATAAAAGGAAAGTGAATGTGGGATCAGAGGAAAAATAATATTAAAGAAATGTTCTGTACTTTAATATAAAGGCACTATCAGTTTCTTCTTGCTTGCAGTAATACTGTACTCAAACATTCCAGCTGTTAGTCATTAGTACCTTTCTCCTACTCCAGGTTGTCCTTTCAGACTAAAAAACCCCCAAAAGAACAGCAGCTGTCTTTTAAGAAAAAACATGCACATTAATATCTGTGATAAATCACTGAAATAATGTGTGACACATGTAAAAATTGAGACGATCTCAGTGGAATAAAAAATTACCAGTCACGCATCAAAGGATGCAATGATCCAATCTGTTTTCTTTTGCTACAATTTGGTCCAAAAACATGTTAACACAGCATGTAGGAATGTAGCCGCGACTATCTGCACTTTTTTAAACACTGTTTTGAAGCTGCTAAAGTAGTTGAGGTTTCCTGCTTTTATTTTGAAAGTCCACCCAAACATCAAACATGGTAAAAAACCCTTCTTGTCTTAAGGTTTGGGAAATTCTTTCTCACAGTATAGACTGACACCTTCGTTTTCTCAACAGCTGCACTAGCAATAAAAAAGTAGAAATTCCACCACAGTGTCTGAAAGGATTTCCCAACTAGACCCCAGTGAAACCAGCACTGCTTAATGTCTCGTACTTTCCCAGTGTACACGACTTGTCCCTGTAATGCTTTTCTGTTGACACTTTTAGTTCACTTTGGGGTAGATCTTTTCATAGAAGAAGCTCTGTGCAAGGACAAAGAGTTCTCCGTCT